>NC_070646.1:5497089-5822838 GCF_947347685.1 Pleuronectes platessa
AGCAGATTCACATTTTTTTTAAACCTCAAATGGATTGATAAACTATGACGTTTTTGTATTTAAACAATTTGATTTAAAAATAAAAACTTAAATTAGCATAAATCTAGCATCTAAGCAACTCTATCTTTGAAATGCTTATGTTTTGTGGTTTTGGAAGATAGAATAAAACATCATCTAATGTTATTCCCACGTTATTCCCATGTTATTTAAGGTAAAGCTGTGTATTGCCTTACTGAGGACACAGGCTTTGTCTGGGAGAAACTTGTGTGAGAAGTGTTCCTCTACTACAAAGGGTCACAGTGCCACCTTGTGAGTCAGACTGGAATAAAACAGATCTCCCATCAGTGAACGTTGGACTTGAGGCTTTGTCATGAGCCTATTCAATGAAACTGGTTTTTAAGGCCCTGCTGTAGTACAGTTTAAATGTAAGCAGCCACTTGAGGACTGAAACTAGTCCCAAATAGACTTTAGGATTAAAAACTAAGTTTCTGTGTCAAATCAAGGGTAGTGTACATTTCCTTCTTATTTTTTCAAGTTTGTATTACAGCAAAGACAGTTAATACAGAAGGCCACCACTCAAAGTCTGTGACTTATCTGAAGGGACACTCCACTAACTCCTTAAAATGTTGTTGTACAGCAGATGGGGATCAGTGCACAGTCCGGCACATTCAAAAGAACAATGCACCAGTTTGGGTTACGGGCTCCCAGGCCTCTGGATCGTGTTCATTGTGTGGAACCATAATTCTAAATGTTAATATCCATTCTATTTTTTTGCTAAAACTATATTTACATCACTGTTAGAATGTTGAGGTGGTAATGATATTAATAATGTACATGTTTGAATATGCACACTATTGTTACTCTGTGTTTTTACGTCTCACACGACGTAAAACAATAGAGATTATTTTATTTCCCTCAAAGCAAGTATGTGTCTGCTCGACATTGTGTGTGTTTGTGCGTGTGTGTGTGTGTGTGTGTGTGTTGGTGTGTGTGTGTGTGTGTGTGGTGTTTGTTTGTCCTGTGACAAGTTCAAACTACCATCAGGTCAATCAGAAGTGTATCAGAGTGGGTTTGGGAATGTGCACAGGTACAGATCTTGTTTTTTAACTTGAAATAAATCGATTCTCTCACACTAACCAAGCTGTGGAAACCTGCATCATCCCAATCCAAAGCTTGCCAAACTGGATTCAAACAATTCAATTCCCCAAGGCACAAACTACACATGCCTCTACTTGCTTCACTATCAGGGGTGTGTGTGTGTGTGTGTGTGTGTGTGTGTGTGTGTGTGTTTGTAGGTCCAGTAGTTTAAAATAATGTAAACAAGGAAGTCACCTCCCAAACAGCAGGAACCTTCCTCTGCGGTCAGGTTTGGCGTCTGTCACGTCTCCCGTCGCCTCCTCCTCCTCCACCTCCTCCTCTGGTCCATCTTCCAGTCCGGTGGTCTCCGGGGGTCCTGCAGCCATCTGCGGTCACATCACGTTTTAAGCTTCAACGCTGGTTTACAAACAACTGCGCTGAGGCTAACGTGGTTTTAACGCATTATTTATTACTACCCAGCCACATTAAGAGTAAGCGAGTAACTCACCTGAGGTCTATGTCGCACCTAACTTTGCTAGCTGAGCTGTTTTTTTACCTGAGAAAACACAAGTCGGTTCGAGCCAAGACTCGCTCGCTTGAACTCAAAACACTTTGTCATGAACTCACGTTGTTGTTTGTGTTGTGTTGAGGAGCTGTGGTGTAAAAATCAGTAGGTTTTAGGTTCCGTCTTCGCGGTTGTCTTCGAGTTTCTGTTCCCGAAAAACTTGAGAAAGCGAAAGTACTTCACGTCTCTGCGTCATTACGTCAGAGCCCGGGGCTGCCAGGTGTCCCTGTTAAAAGCAGCACTGTGTCCCTGTCACTGAGCAACAGCGCCCTCTGCCGGCACGTGTGGTAATGACTTCCGTCGGGATCCACGTTAAAAACAATTAGGAAATGCAACGGGACAGTAGATATTACCCACAATCCCCGGTTTCCGGAAGCAAAACACCTGCCACAGTGACAAATACACTAAATCTGTTCAGAAGATGTATTTCCTTGGAGACTTCTGTAATAACCATGATGTAGAAGAATGAAATTTAAACTTTTATTCATATCCACTGTGTACAATATTCAATATATATATATATATAAAGCTTACACAATAATAAAACAAAGCTAAGTATAGTAACTTTTGAGTTCTTGTTGAATCTTTCAGAGTGACGCTGTTTTAAATCTTTGTTCACATGGAGATGTGCTGTTCTATGTAATAGACTGGCAGGTGTTTCTATTATTTAGTCCACCCCATTCATCATAATGAGAGTTGGCTAAATAATAGAAACACTCCTCGGTGCCACGTAAGTGACTTTATCTGCTCTACAACTCACACCTTCTCAAATCATCAATGAATCAACACCTTCCTAAAACACTAGTGTTACTCACCTATTTCTTCTGGTCAGATGCCAGAAGTTGAACTCGCTGTCCAACTCAGGATCATTACTCATACGCAGTGACATCTGAACTCTCTGTCACTCTGTCTCTCTCTCTCTCTCTCTCTCCTCCTGCAGACCAGACAGCTGGGCTCAGCCAGCCCTCCACCGGGATGGGGCATGGGAGGGGGTTGGTCCATCACAGGACATGGTGTCAAGTAAGAGCCAGTGACAGACTTTCACAGTCACAGAGCTACTTTTACCAGCATCAGAGACACACGACTGCCGAGGAGTCACTGCCTGATCCTCCGCTTAACTTCTGTTTGCCTGCGTGTGTGACAGGGAATTCACACTAGTTCCCTTTTTTTTGTTTGATATTTTTTTGTTCTGAAGGCTTTTGGGCAAAAGGACAAGCATTCATCATGCAGTCCTGTGCCAGGTGTAGGTTTGTGGTGTACCCAGCTGAGAAGATCAACTGCATTGACCAGGTAACAGCCGAAGATCCTGAGAGGAGCGAGTGTCTGTGGATGTTTGTTGTGTGTTAAACTAATGTAGTTCGGGGACATTTGATCATGTCCGAAAAATGCAAACAACCGTAAAATACCAACATTTAAGTTACACTGAAAAGATAGTTTAATTATTTATTTTTACTTTAAAATACTTAATAATTGGTAACACATAACCATTTTTTCCCCCTCAAATTACAGTTACCAGTTGTGTTAAAATAGCATAAACTTGTATTTGAACAAAAAAGGAATTTCTCTGCTACCAAATGAAGTAAGTTTTTAAAAGTTGGTCCAACATTTTTCTTTTTTCAATCTACTTAACTATTTCTTTCAGTCAAATACAACACACAAAACATGTGTGTAAACTTTATTTGTTATGGATTGGAGCATCTCAAACTGGTCGAGACACTTTATCACTTTTACAGTGACATAAAATCTGCATTTGACAAGTCAGCGAGTCCATTTGGAAGAAGAGCTGTGATCGCTGCTGTTATTTTGGACCCAGTTAATTTAAAGTCTAAAATTGCCCGTCCAAGTTGTAGAGATTGTCTATTCTTTGCATGATACATTATACATTGACTGAGTGAAGCAATATGTAAAAAGTTTGAGATCAGAAGTTACGTTTTTCAATATGTGATTTTCTTTTGTCAGAATTGGCACAAAGCGTGTTTTCACTGCGACGTCTGTAAGATGGTCCTCACCGCCAATAACTTTGTCAGCCACAAGAAGCGGCCATACTGCTCTGTGTAAGTACACCTGAGGGTGGAAAAAAAAGCTGGGGCAAATTCCCCAAAAACTGATCAAAGATCGCATTTTTCTCTGGTACATATTCCCATAAACTCAAAATTGAGTATTTTAAAATGAAAACCATTTCCATATCTCTACACCTGCAGACACAATCCCAGGAACAACACATTCACCAGCGTCTACGAGACCCCGGTCAACATCAACGCAAAGAAGCAGAGCAAGGCGAGCAGTGAGGTAAGATGACGTCACACGTAAAAACACAGAAGCAACAACACGAGGTGAAACCTTTCGGCCTTGCTCCGAGTCAAGGCCGACATTAGTCACTGTTAAAGGCATGGGAGATCATTCATCATTGGTTGGTCACGACTGCAGGGATTACTGTGGACGCCTCTGTTCATAGCAGGCATTGTGTCGGTTTAGGTCATTGTGTTTTTTTTAAAAGAAGGCATTGATGGATGCGTTACAGCAGAATTTACATAAACCTGTATTTAAGTAAACTGATGTTATACTTTTTCATGGGCGCATTGTTATGAAATCGCCCAAAATATTTCAGGAACTGGATAATTCTGCCTTTTTCTATTTTCGTTCTATTAGCCTACTAACCCTCATATAGGCCGAAAGTTCAAGATTCGACCCTGTGTTCTTGTAAATGCCTCACTGCCTCCTTACGAGGAGGCCTGCTGCTCCGAGTCTGGGGTGACGGCAGCCGTGTGGAATGGAGAGCGCGGCTCGGGTTATTTCTGGGCCTGTGACTGAGGCGAGACAACCCCTCTGCTGAGCCCACTTTATGCCTCAGGCGGCTAAAATTATACGTCAGGACAAACAGACTCACATCCCTTCCTCTCCTCTGCCCGGCCACCTGCTGTCGTCCGTCTCCGTCTGTCTGCGTCCACGAGGTCATGCAATGCCTGTGTGCTTATGTTGGCAGCAGGCGAGCAAGCTCATCAGGCTACTGTTGTCAGCCACTGGAGGGAAATAAGACTGAGCTTTAGGTGAATTAAACCATGTTAGTTTACAGGCCATGCTTTTGTTTTTATTACTTTTTAAGCACGTTTCATTGAGTTTAAAATTTTTGCCTCAGGATGTTGAACATATTTCAACATCCTGTTTATCATCTTTAGCATTGATGCTCCAGAGAAAACCCTCATCATCTGGGTTACCCCCCCTGCGATAAAGCTGATCTCATATACATCTTCAGGATCATCAGCAAACAGCTCAGAGTTTCATCACTTATTGCTCCATGCTGGATCTTTCCTCGCAGCTTCATCTTGATTAAAGCTCAGTTATTAATAACAGCGCTCTAATATTATCTCTTTAAGCATGAGGTCTGATTACATAAGAACAGAGTGATTGGAGTCAAGGTCTTATTAGTCCAGGCCGGCTGTTTTTTTTACCCGTTTGAATTGTGTGCATCCCACCACCAAACTGGTTGCTGCAGAGTATACCGCTGCTGTCGAGCATGTACGTGTGCAAATGTGTGCTGGTCTTGGCTTAATGCTTTTCGTCTGTGTGCACTTGTAGCTGAAGTATCGTGAAGATGGCGAGCGCTTTATGTCCACCTTCCACTGTGACACGAGGTCTGTGGAGCTGGAGAAGGCTCTGCTAGCCAAACAGATGGCCAGCCAGGTGAGCTCCCAGTAGAGCAACTGGCCTCTTACACGTAGTTAAAGAGAGTTCCCACCACAAATCTTTACATTACTCAGAAAACTAGAATGGCACTAAGTAGAGTGCAAACCTCCACCAATGCCCAACAGTTCACATTTAAAATTCCATTATTTTTATTTGTACCTTCACCAAATCTTAAAATATCATTCCACTAAACATACCAATATTTTTTCCCATCAAGATCCATGAATTAAGATCTGCCCCCTGATTCAGATCTGCACAAAAATGTGCGCACAATCAAACAAACCAACAGACAGGGGTGAAAACATAACCTCTTTGGTGGAGGCAATAAAAATTAGTTCCTTTATTTTGACTTATCAGTAATATACTTATCATATAATATTTGTTACTTATTATCAGTAATATACAAAGCAAACTTACCTACTCATAATGCCCAGTATCCTTCTACTTTGCAAATGACACATAAGAGTGTGAAATTATCATAGATATAGAAAGAATCCGAAAGTGTAGGATTTCAGCGATCATGGAATACAGTGTTTCCCCCTCTTCTGTGTGGTATAGGATTAGTATATGGTCAGTTGTTAGGTTAATGCTGACAACTAAAGAAGTACTCAGGGTTAGATGGTTGATTTAACAAGCTACAACTTGACCCTGTGAATATCTGATATTGATCCGGTTTGTTTTTTAACCTCCCGACAGACCTTTCAGTCTCAGTCTGAGTTCTCACAGCAGCAGACGTGGTATTCAGGCACGGTGAGCAGCCAGGATATAGTGACCATGTCTCAGGAACAGAAGGCCCTCATGGATGTGAGTATTCCCTCAATTAGATTCATGATAATATTAATTTTCTTCCTTTCTTTTCATCATTAAAGAGGCAACTCTAC
This sequence comes from Pleuronectes platessa, assembly GCF_947347685.1. Classification (NCBI taxonomy): domain Eukaryota; kingdom Metazoa; phylum Chordata; class Actinopteri; order Pleuronectiformes; family Pleuronectidae; genus Pleuronectes; species Pleuronectes platessa. The sequence goes on from NC_070646.1 coordinate 5,503,297, forward strand.
CTCTAACTTATCTTTTTAAAATCTTGGTCAGAGAGCTATGTTTTTTGATGAGGCACTGGGTAAACTAGCCTCCCAGTGTCGGCCAAATGTCCTGACTAAGTTTGTTGGGTGACAGGTGAAGTTCTCTGAGGAGTATGAACAGTCGAAAGGAAAAGGAAGCTTCCCTGCCATGATCACACCAGGTTACGTGACGGCTAAGAATGCCAACACCTTGGCCAGTAGTGTAAGTGGAGAAGAGTTTGTTCATCAGTGGTCAGTGGGGACTCTGTGTGAAGTTCGATGAGCCGCATTCGAGTGTCCCTTTCTTTTTGTTTCTCTGCAGCTGGAATATAAAAAAGGACACGAGGAGAGAGTTTCAAAGTACACAACATTTGTTGACCCTCCAGAGGTGCTTCTGGCCAAGAAACAGGGGCAAATTGTCAGCGACGTAAGTCTTTCATTCAGCCTGTATTTGTGACTTGTGATGCTTTTTCAGTTTCTCTTTCTCTACTACGCTATATAGATTTTTTCATGTATGTAAAAGGTCTGTAAAGTTAAAACTAATCAGTCTCCTTTAAGCCTTTATGTTATTTGACTTGAGATCATTATGAAACAAAAGCTTTTGGTCAGTTGCAACAGTTAATCCTGTTTCCCTGAATCGTTGCTTCTCTTCCCGCAGTATGCCTACACTGAAGAGTATGAGCAGCAGAGAGGCAAGGGCAGTTTCCCTGCACATCTTACACCAGGATACATGATGTCAAAGAAGGCCTCTGAGCAGGCCAGTGATGTAAGTCGCAAAATAAATAAACACTGCTACATAGCTTGGATCATTGGTTTACAGCAGATAATAATTTAGTTTTTTTACATCCAACCAGATTAAGTATCGGCAGGTGTACGAACAGGAGATGAAGGGGAAAGCCAGCACTGAGGCTGGAGTAGCTGAGTCAGCTCACGCCAGGGAAAACGCAGAGAACTTCAGCCAGGTAAGGAAGTGATTGAACCTGTTTTTCACCTCAGTCTATTTCCGAAAATAGTTTACTGGGCTTTCTGAATAGCATTTATTACTTATATGTTGTGGACTACGTGTGATTGATTATTTTACGTGCTCTCCTGTTCGCAGATTGCATACACTGAAGGGTACGAGCAGCAGCGAGGCAAAGGCAGCTTCCCTGCGATGATCACTCCTGGTTATTGTCTGGCAAAAAAGGCCCAGGAGAATGCGAGTAATGTGAGTTTCAGCTTCACCGACACACAATAGATCCTTGACAAGAAGTCACTGTTGTCGAGGCTGGTGCGTGTGAACTCCTGCACACTGGGAGATTAAGTGTACCCAGGATCAGTTGTGAACTGGAAACACGTCGAGTGTCAGAGCTGCAGCTTCTGGCCTTGTCGTCACTGGGCAGAATAAATGAGGGACAACAATGACAAGACGTCCCCATGTTGTCATGCTTTAAACTCTCCACCCCGACAGAATTAGACTCTGTGTGTGTGTGTGTGTTGCTAATCTCCTGATCCTGCAGTAACACTATATGTTGTCCTCCTATTGTGTACGCACTAAATCATTGTTTACCCCCTTTGCAGCTGAAGTATAGAAAGGACCTCAGCAAGATGAAGGGCACCTCGCACTTCCAAAGTCTGACATCCGAGGACAATCTGGCTCTGATGAGCGCCCGAAAGATCAACAAGCTTGTCAGTGAGGTGAGTTTGTTATAGACTGTCAGACCCTCAAAGCAATAAACACCAGATCCTCACTTTAACGTCCTGTAACTCTGAGTCCTCCAGGAGGCTGCTTTTATAAATACTGTTAAATGTATGATAAAGTTTACGACAAAGCATTTCCACTAACAGATCCTGCTTCTCAGTGTGTGTGTGTGTGTGTGTGTTTGTGTGTGTAAGGTGTTAAGTTAAGTTAATTCATGTACATTTGTCTATTGTACAACATTATATGATGTTGCAAATGGGGCTGCCTCGATGAAGAAAACAGTATCGTCATCCTCATCGTCACCTTGATGTATGTATGTGTGTGTGTGTGTGTGTGTGTGTTTGTGTGTGTGTGCGTGTGTGTGTGTTCTAATATTGCACATACTGAGTCAGAGTCCTGCAGACATGTAGCCACTCAATCTACATTTTCAGCATGTCTGACATGCCTGTCCGGTGGGGTTACAGCTCACCTCCAAGGTTGTGGGGCTTCCATGACATAATTCAAACTCAACGTTGCTTTTCTTATTTTTACTTGACAAATCCCCCCCCCCCCCCCTCCCCGCGTAGTATTTCCAGTGTCATGCTGGTGTCCTCGTTAAGCTCAGAAAGGCGTCATTAGTATTTCAGCTTTGCTCTGCTGACTCTTGAGTTATGATGGATTCGGCGACGGTGACTGATTAGTTGCATGCACTTGTAGAATGTATATTTAGCACATAACATGCAATGGAACGACTGGCGGCTCTGTGCCATGAGGGATTAGCACTGAAAAATGTTACAAAGCTCAAACACCATCCATCTTTTTCTACCTTCAAATAGCAGCTTCCAGTTTAGTGTCGTGGTTCACTGACTTGGAATGAGGAGAATGTTTCCTCTTTCATTCTCACTCCTCACCCCGGACACCTGTGACTGATAGTCGCAGCTTCAATGGGCAGAATCCGGCTCAGGGACTTAAAGAGTGATGCTGAACTGTAGATCACTTTAAGAGACCTTTAAAAACCAGGGGTTATCTCCAGTATTCAGCGAAGAAACGGATTCTAAACAGAGTTTGGTGTGATTGGTATAGCGGCTGTTACGCTAATTCAGAAAGCCGGGGATCATGGGTAAAATTAGTGGGACTACCCAGTCGGCTTTGTTTTTTTAAGCCCAAAATAATTAATCACCACGTGTGACTGCAGAGGGCGCTGTTAAACGTAAAATTACGTAGTGTTGCTTTATTTTGATGTATTTTTGGAACAGGTGGAGTATAAGAAGGACCTGGAGAACACCAAAGGTCACAGCATCAATTTCTGTGACACGCCACAGTTTCATAATGTTGCTAAAGTCGCCAAGTTCACCAGTGACGTAAGTTTTCCTTTCACAATTATGCAGCAAGACAACACAACGTCAATGAACATAACTTGTTTGCCACTTTTTCCAGTGGAGAGTTTTGGATGCTCATTTGCTTTCTTCCATCTTTCTGCATCGTTGACAGAACAAGTACAAAGAGAAGTACATCAGTGATATGAAGGGACACTACGCAGAGTCCGGCATTGATAAGACGACCATGCACGCTATAAAGGCCAGGAAATTGGCGAGTGATGTAAGTTTGTCAATAGTTATTCAAATCATTCTAATTGATTAAACACTAAAATACAAACCAAATTAAATATTGCATTCATTATTTGCATATATACTTACTTTTCCATTAGGTTGATAAGAGCTTTTTTATAAAACCAGTGATTTCAAAGATATCATCTTCTTGTATGTTGTAGATTTCTTACAAACAAGGCTGTGAACAGGAGCAGGGTGAATACAACTACCCAGCCACCCTCACACCAGGCTACCAAAGCCAAAGGAAGCTCGACCCCCTGAAAGACGTGAGTTCACCTCAACTGTCCTTTTTTCTAGTAAAAATATATTATAGAAACTTATTTTTGGTTTATTACAAATGTTTCTTTCCTTCGTGGCTGCAGAAGAACTACAGGCAACACATCGACCAGGTCAAGTACAAGTCAGTGACGGACACGCCTGAGATTGTTCTGGCCAGAAAAAACGCTCAGCTCGTCAGCAAGGTGAGTAAAACTATTATGAAAACAAGCAGTTTGATTAACAACCCCCCTCCTCAGTACTTTTCAGCTGCACACTGTACGTATGAGCCCTGAGCTGACTCTGCCTCCTGTGTCCTGTAGCTGAATTACAAAGCAGGCTATGAGAAGACGAAGCACCAGTACACACTGTCCCAGGATCTGCCCCAAATCAAAAACGCCAAAGCCAACGCGGCTCTGTGCAGCGGTGTAAGTTAAAAGCCGCCTTCTGACACTCGCATGCAAAGGCCTGTATTCACACTAATTCACATATAATCACAACAAGGTACTTCTCCTAAATCTGACACTCCACACTCATCTCTCCAGATTAAATATAAAGAGGAGTGGGAGAAGTCCAAGTCCAAGGCCTGCGACATCGGCAATGAAGACCTGAGCGTCAGAGCGGCCAAAGCGTCCCGAGACCTCGCCAGTGATGTAAGCAAACACACACTCCTCTCCACTACAAGCAGATATAATCTGACGGGGGTTGGGCCCCAAGCTAACTGGGTTTAATCGGGTGTAATAGCCGGCAAATTAAATTAAGTCCGGCCGGCATGTGTTTCAGATTAAATACAAAGAGAGCTACATGAAGAACAAGGACCAGGCAGTGGGGTTCAACATGAGCGACTCCAAGACTCTGCACTCGCTTCAAGTGGCCAAGATGAGCAGCAACGTGAGTTCACTTCATCGGGGATCACAGGAAGGTACAGGATGGTCACACTCAATTTGATCTTTTATCATTCATCACCTCAGATTGAGTACAAGAAGGGCTCCAAGGAGAGCCAGGGCCAGTACACGCTTCCAATGGACATGATCAACCTGAGCCACGCCAAGAAGGCTCAGGCCCTCGCCAGCGACCTGGAGTATCGCACAAAGCTCCACGACTACACCGTCATGCCGGACGACATCAAGGTCCAGCAGGCGAAAAAGGCTTATTCTCTGCAGAGCGAGGTAAGAGTCGGGAGGAAGGGATGAACCCCAGTAATTTATATCACTGATGGTAAACATCATCAGTTTAATGACTCTTTTCATCCTTTGCTCTGCAGAACCAGTATCGCTCAGACCTGAACTGGATGAAGGGGGTGGGCTGGGATGGCGAAGGATGTATGAACATAGCCCAGGCCAAGAAAGCTGGAGATCAGCTCACTGATGTAAGTACAATTATCACCCGCATGTACTTATTAATGTAATAGACAGACTGTTTATCTACCGTTTTGTCCTCTTTCAGACTAAATATCGTCAGAAGGCCGACAGCATCAGGTTCACCCATGTGGCGGACGACCTCTCCATCAAACATGCCAAGAAGAGCCAAGAGCTGCAGAGCGACGTAAGGTTTCACTTCAGAGCTGCACATCCAAGTCATGTCCAGCTACTCATGGTGCACGATCACTTTATATATATATATACAGTATCTATATATATCTGTGTCTGATTTCCAGCTGGTGTACAAAGCCAACACGGAGCAGATGATGCACCAGTACACCATGAAGAATGACGAGCCGCTGTTCCTACAAGCAAAGGCGAACGCTAGCCTCCTCAGTGGGGTAAGACCGGCAAATACAAGAGCTTCTTTGTGTAGAAAGAGTTTAAATATATAAATCTCATTGCTTAAGACACTATTTTGGAAACAATTCCTAATTCCATAATTATCAAAATAGCTGAGAACGGCTAAGAAAATCTATCTTCCTATTTGTAAAACATCTGATGATCAGTTTTTCTAAATATCATGGCGTTACCTTGTGGACTGAAAATGTTTATTTATTGGATTCCTCTGTTCATGGCTTTAGTGTTCCCATGAGGCACAAAATAAAGTTCATTAACCGAGGACTCAGTCCATCAATTACAAATTAGGACAATTAGATTAGTTCTGAAAATCCACTTTATCTGTTTTGGGGTTTAAGTGGCTTTGGTTCTTTAGATCTGATTTCGACACAATAAAGCTTATTCATGAGCAATTTGCTTCGCATGTGGCAATTTACTGAACAACTTCACACAACTATGTGTTTAAAAAGTACTTTGCCTTCTCGGAAAGGAGATACAAATACTAAAAAGACACATCCATAAAAATACCTTTTCATTTATTTTACAAAACAATTTAGTCCCATATATTAACAAAAGCTGTGCTGGGCTTTGTAATTGAGGAATCAAAAAGTACCATTGTATTAAGTTCATAATAAAATGGGTTTTAAGCTTAAGTCTGGGGAAAATATGACTTTACAAATAATAAATAATTTACTGTACATGCTCGGTGACTCTGAATTTATTTTTCTAGAAAGTGTACAAGAGCAAATGGGAGAAGCAGAGAGAAAAAGGCTTTGAGCTGCGTCTGGACTCTCTCTCTATTCTCACCGCCAGAGCCAAGAGCGACCTGGCCAGTGACGTGAGTTATTCAAATGAAATGCTCTGTACCTATAAAATTGCCCTGAGGAGAATTCTTTATTTTACTGATGCAATAGGGTATTTTCTACTTTTAAACAGGAATTTTGCAGTTCAGTACATAACCAAAGAAGAAAACATGCATTTTGGTTGGACTGTTAATATTGTTAATGTCCGTTCGCAGGTCAAATACAGGGAGAAATATGAGAAGAACAAAGGCAAGGTGATCGGTATTAAGTCGGTCAGTGACGACTCTCAGATGGCCCATTCTGCTCTGGCCACCAAACTGCAGAGCGGCCAATACTACAAGAAAAACTACGAGGACACAAAGACCAAATACAAGTGAGTTAAACAACTCTCCAATCTTCATCTCTCACACTCGTCTTCATCTGATCACCAGGTGAATAAAGTTATAGTGTGTAAGATGAATATCTGAGCGCTCGAGCAGGGAAATTCTTATTTGAGGCAGGTTTAAAGAAAAAGCAGACAAAGGTGTGACGTGGTTGGTCCACATCGAAGTGTCACAAATCCACTTAGTGTGAATGGATTGGTCATTAACGAGATCATTAAGACCTCATTTTCTGTCTGTGCTCTGAGTGTCCTCGAACCTCCAAGTGCCTCAGAAAATCATAAACATCTTAAATAACAGGCAACTTTATTCTAAATGTTATATCTGAATTATTAACTGATTTATTAATCCGATTGGAAATGGCCACAGGAATCAAACCGCTCTCATCAGCACATAAGCAGCTAAACTCCTCACTTGATGAATTGAATCTCCTCCTCAGTGTTTCTCTGGACATGCTGAACATCAGCCACGCCAAGAAGGCTCAAGACCTGGCGACCGAGACCAACTACAGGACGTTCCTCCACGACTACACTACGCTGCCCACGGACATGAACGTGGCCTGGGCTAAGAAAGCCTACGGACTGCAGAGCGATGTAAGTCTCATCGTTTGACGTTCGAGCAACAGCTTCTTTTATGGCGATTTATCTCGTGGAAATTGGCGCTTGAGATTGAAAAGGCTCTCTGGTGAATGCGTGTCTTCAGAAACTGTACAGGTCCGATCTGAACTGGATGAAGGGCGTTGGCTGGGAGGCCTCGCAGTCTCTGGACGTCCAGCAGGCGAAGAAGGCCGGAGCGCTCGTCAGCGAGGTAACCTCCGACCCCGTCACCCAGCATGCATTGGTGAAATCAGCCCCGAAAGCGATGGGGTGTGATACACGGTTAAGCACTTACCCTCAGCCCTGTATGATTGAAGTGTTAATAACTATGATAAGTATGTGGCGAAGTTAGCGCAGAGAAAGTGATTGTGCAACATGTCGCATATCTAGGTTTACAGCTGAGGTCAGAATGTATTTAAAGAGCCGCGGATCATTCAAGTTCTCTGGAAACTGGGTCAAGTGTGTGGACGAGGCCGCAGCTCTGACACGAGGCCGGACTGAATATAGATTCCACTTCGTTCATTTTGAATTCAGTTTCCCTTTTTACCACATTTATTCAGTTCCTGGGTCCGTGCAGTTTTTTCAGAAAGGCAGATGAGGTAACGCAGGGGGGCCGGGACGCCTCAGTTATTCGGGCCCTCCAGACCATCAGAAGGGAAAGCTGTGAGGCATCTCCATTAAGCCGAGTGTCCGGTTTCCTTTAAAGCTTGTTGGTCTGCAGATATTCCCGCCGCACAATGTCCACACAGGAAACCAGCAGCTGTGCTACAGAAACCTCCCAACCCCCGAAAAACACATCTAATTATAATCAGTTCCTATTTAACTCATTTAAAAGGAGAAAACATTGTATTTTTGAGATGAGATAACTGATGTCTAATAATAATTTAGCCTAAATGAATATAATGAAATCCCATAATGTTCCCTGACCTGTTCCCACTTACATTTGAAATGTATAAATGTGTTTTAAAATCTGACACCTCTCTTTTCCTAAACATCTATGTTTAAATGCTCGCAACCGATATATAAAGATTTATACGTGACCTATCTGGTGTGGACTTTGTAACACCAGGCTCTATTCATAACCCTCTCATAAGCAGCCACTTATTTTAAGGGTGGTTCCGCTCAGCGCCCCCCAACATCAGACCCTGAAACGACAGAGGGAACACGAATAGAATCAGAGCCTCAAGTTCATCCTGTCTCTACGTGTCTATGCATGTACGTCTCTATAATTAAAGTACAAGCTGACCTGCTAACTTTCAATTTCTTTCAATTTGATGCATATTTTTTATAGTTTGTGATAGCGCCAGTTTTTGACTTTCTTTATTCCTCAAGCTGGTATTTTATTTTTGTCCTGTAGAAAAAGTACCGCCAGGACGCGAGCGCTGTGAAGTTCACCAGTGTCGAAAACACCCCAGAGATGGTCCAAGCCAAACTCAGCAACAAACTGGCCATTGATGTAAGCTCAAATTTCATCTGTGCTCTAAGTCATTTAAATCTTATGCAGGGTGGCGCGGGGGTGCAGCGGGCAGCACTGTCACCTCACAGAAAGAAGGGTCCAGGTCTGAGTCTCGGCTCTTCCTGGGTCAAGTGTACATGTCACTCAGGCAGATTGGGGTCAGGGTCATTGGAAACTCCAGATTGATCATAAGTGTTAATGGTTGTTCGTCTGGAGCCAAACGCCACACAGAAAGACCCCAGTAAAAACCAGTTGAACTGTGAGCTGACCATCATCAACAATAGATTATAATCTGACAACATCTGCTTTCTCCCTTTACAGAGGTTGTACAGGGAGAAGGGGGAAAACCTGAAGCACAACTACACCCTCAGTGGAGAGCTGCCTGAGATGGTGCAGGCCAAACTCAACGCCATGAACATCAGCGAGGTAAAAGACGACACGTTTTTTTTAAACTAACACTTACACAAGGTGTGTTACTATGTGGAACTGACTCTATTGATGTCTGTGTGTGTTTTCAGAGCCGCTACAAGGAGTCGTGGACTAAGATACGCGACGGTGGCTACAAGCTGCGTCTGGATGCCATCCCTTTCCAATCTGCCAGAGTATCTGGGGATATCCTCAGTGATGTGAGAACTTATTAGATAAACATCATTTTTACCACGGCTTGAAAAGCAAACTTCTCTTTTCGTCATTTCTAATCGTTTATTTTCCTACATCACCTTTCATATTAGGTTATACAGATCTTAGCGATGTGGACTTAATAGATAGTTAAAGAAATTACACAGGCAACATCTTCGACATTTTTTAAACGTCTCACTTTACTAAGTTTGTGTCATTGTTGTGTCATTTCAGCAAAAGTACAGAGGGGAATTTGAGAGGACGAAAGGGAAGATGATCGGGCTGAAGGGGCTGCAGGATGACATGAACATGGCTCACTCGGTCCAGGCCACCAAGCTGCAGAGTGATGTGAGTTCTTGCTCTGACTTAACTGACAATATTGAGAAAGAGCAGCGACGCCAACAAATAACAAACAAATAACTGTGTGTTATCCGATCGTCTCTCCCAGATTAAATACAGGCAGGATTCAGCGAAGGAGCGCTCAAAGTTTCATCTGCCCATGGACATGATGGAGGTGGCCCACGCCAAAAAGGCTCAGTCGCTGGTCAGCGATCAGGACTACAGACTCACCCTGCATCAGTACACGTCTCTGCCTGACGACATGAAGGTGCTGGCGGCCAAGAAAGCGTACGCTCTGCAGAGCGAGGTGAGAGGGGCGGAACGGGACATTAGACTCAAATGTTTAAAAAAATTGGTCTAAAATTGTCTCAAGATCTTCTTAGTTTCATAGGTTTTAATTGTATTGTTGAATTTGACATTTGAATAGTTTTTCTTATTGTTAAGAAATGTGTTTTTGTGATGTTCGCGTCTGTCGCAGAAAGTGTACCGCTCCGACCTGAACTACCTGCGCGGTGCAGCCTGGATCGCCACAGGGGCCGTGCAGATCGAAGGCTCCAAGAGGGCCTCAGACCTCATCAGTGATGTGAGACGTCCTCTGTGCTTTGTTTGTATTTGTGCACTTAATCAATGTTAGTGCACATCCGGCGCTATGAGCTGCCTGCCTGGTCCCAGTCTCCAGGACATTCTGTAATCTTGTCATATTTCTGGATTTTGACGAATAATCACCTTGTTCAGAATACAAGGTCTAAATCTAGATCTACTAAAACAAAACTGAGGGACTAACTTGGTTGTTTATTCTTCTGCCACAGAAAAAGTACCGTCAGCAGCCGTACAGCTTCAAGCACACGTCTGTCGCAGACTCTCCAGATATCGTCCACGCCAAACTCAGCGGACAGATCACAAATGAAGTGAGGAGCTTATCAGTTTTACTTCTTGTCTCGTAAACTTCTCCTATTTTGTCGTTTTGGATGACATATTCTGTTTGCTTCTCCCTCGCAGCGCTTGTACAAAGAGAAAAGTGTGAACGACCAACACAACTACACTTTAACATCTCAGGGCCCAGAGATCACACAGGCCAAGATCAACGCAGCCAACTTCAGCGAGGTACCGTTACTTCCTGTGACTCTAAAAAGACCGAACGACTTCGCTCCGAGGTTATTGACGATTTGCTCTTTGCCTTTCTGCTGCAGGTCAAGTACAGAGAGTCCTGGCACACGCTGAGGGCTCAGGGCTACAAACTCAGCATGCAGGACATCCCCTTCCAGGCTGCCAAGAGCTCCACAGGCATCGCCAGTGATGTGAGACACAAAGCTTGGGCTACACACCAAAATATTCATTGAAAATATCCAACTAAATAGCATGCGAAGAATGTAATACCACAATAAACGACAACCTTTAAAAACAGAATTTAATCGACACCCTCCTGAGTTTAAAACGTGTGCATCCTGTACTGGATTCTAACAGGAAGTGTAGCTGTTGCTTTGTGTTGGTCTAAAACTGAAGCTGCATCCTCCGCCTCTCCGCAGTACAAGTACAAACACAACCACGTGCTGGACAAAGGCAAACACATCGGCAGCAAAAGCGTCCTGGAAGACCCACTTCTCCTTCACTGCCTGCAGGCCGGTCGTCTGGCCAGCAACCAGGAGTACCGCAGGGACGCGCTGACCACCAGCGGTCAGTACCACCTCAACCCCGACATGATTCACCTGGTGACGGCTAAGAACGCCCAGTCGCTGGCCAGCGAGCAGGACTACAGGACGAGGCTGCACGAGTACACGGTGCTCCCGGATGACATGAAGGTCAAATGGGCCAAGAAGGCGTACGACCTGCAGAGCGAGGTGAGCGGACGAGATGCAGAGCGAGAAGATGAGAGACGATGCCAATAAGACAAACTGCTGACAAACGCTTTTTTGACTTGTGTCTAGAATCTCTACAAGTCGGACCTCAGCTTCATGAAAGGAGTGGCCTGGGACGGAGTGGGTGCACCTCAGATGGAGTCGGCCAAGAAAGCTGGAGATCTTATAAGTGATGTGAGTATGAGGGAAATTAAACAAAATAAATTGTGTCAACATTATATAGTGACTTAAAAGTCTCCGACAGAAGCTAATTCTTATATACATGCCTGTGGATGTAACTCAGCTAGAATTAAGTGATATAAAATATGACCAGAGAGCAAAAATATCTAAACATTTCTTATCACGTTTCATTTTTTTCAGTGTTAAAGTAATACTAATAGTCATCTACTGAGTAACTGTTACTCTTTCAGGTCTAAATCTAAAAGTCTTCGATGACTCAAGTCTCAACTGTTTCTATTTCCTGCTGTGAAAGTTTGTGTCTTTTTTCCTTCGTGCAGAAGAAGTATCGCCAGCTGCCGGACAGTCTGAAGTTCACCTCAGTGGCCGACTCTCCCGATATGGTCCATGCCAAGACGAGCTATCAACAGTGCAGTGAGGTACAGCACCAGCATCCGTGACAAATACAGGAACAACAATTGTCACTGTTATTCAAGCTGTATGTTGACGTCCTGCTTGTTTCTTCTCTCGACTGCAGAGGCTGTACAAAGCAGGGAAGGATGATGACATGCACAAATACACCTTACACTCAGACGATCCAGACTTTGTGAGAGCCAAGATTAACGCCCAGCAGATTAGTGATGTAAGTCGCTCCCAAGGATGCTTCTCACAATCCTAAATACAGGCAAAAATAAATCGACACGGGGAAAAAAAACAATGTCTCATTTCTTTACCCTTGAAGAAAGTGTACAAGGCGTCTGGGGAGCAGGTGAAGACGTTGGGCTACGACCTGAGGCTGGACGCCATTCCTTTCCAGACTGCCAAGGCCTCCAGAGAAATCGCCAGTGACGTGAGTTCAGTTTGTCACAAGATCTGAGTCGCAAATTAAGATTCCTCCGCTGTATATGCACCTTTTATTCATCTTATTCTGGCTCCTTGCACTTTCTGTGTAATACATCGACAGAAAGTCATTCCTGAGATTTATATTTACACATCCATTTTATTCCCTTTCTCCCTCCAACAGTTCCGTTACAAGGAGTCCCATCAGAAAGAGAAGGGCCAGCAGGTGGGGCTGCGCTGCGTGGAGGACGACCCCAAGATGGTGCATTCTCTGGCAGCCAGCAAACTCCAAAGCAACCTGGAGTACAAACGCCAGTCCAAGGAGGACCGAGGCCAGTACAAGATGCACGCCGACCAGCCCGAGTTCCTGATGGCCAAGAAGAGCCAGGCTCAGGCCAGCAACCTCACCTACCGCCACAAGCTCCACGACTACACCTGTGACGCCGAGCAGCTCAACGTCAAGCACGCCAAGCAGGCCTACAAGCTGCAGAGCGATGTAAGTCCTGGTGGAAGCGTGGACTGAAAATGGGCATAGACTCTACATACATGTTCATGCATACATTTCTTAGATCAATTCATTGTTTTTAAAGCTAAAAAGTTATAAAACACAACCTCAGAGCAAATTCTCCAGTTCTCCCAAACAGTTTAATTCATCCTATTAGAGAAGATGACTTTAAGTTGATATATGGCGAGAGGGTGACAGCACTGCATCCACGTACATGTATTTGTCCCTTCACCCGATTCGAGCCATGTGAGGTCGAACCCTCATTGTTGCTCCGTGTTGTTGTAGGTGAACTACAAATCCGACCAGATCAGAGGAGTGGGCTGGACCCCTCCCGGCTCCCACAAGGTCGAGCTCGCCCGCCGGGCTGCAGAGCTTGGATTTGCCGAGGGGGTCACCACTGAGGAGGCCATCGCAAAGTACCAGCACATGATGATGATGGTGAGAGACGGTGGATTTGTGTATATACGACACAGTGTGCATGCAGATAGGAGTGTTCCAGGAGAAAGGGGGGACCTTATGTTGGGCCGTGTTAGGTGGTTTACCGACCATGGTTTCATTGCGGCCTCCTCTACAGAAGCTATCATGGAATTTAATGAATCTCACAAAAATTGACGTGGTTGTGGTCTAATATAAATCCCCTGCTCAGCTCAGGGGCCCCTGGGGATGCTTACCTTCCCACCTCTGTTGCACCGCCCCTCTGTGCGAGTTTTCAAAATGAGATATAACACTTTCAGGTGCATCACCAGCAGCAGATGGAGGAAGAGCAGCAGCAGCAGCAGCAGCATCAGGCTTCAGAGCAGGTGGAGACGAGCGAGACGATCCAAAAGGGCATCAACATGGACGCCATGGAGGTGCTTCACGTGAACAGGAAGAAGACCATTCAGACGGTGCAGAAGAAGTCCTCCACCACCACAACCTCGTTCAAGTCCATGGAGAAGAAGTCCAGCGCCGCCTCGTCAGCCTCGTCGGCCGCCTTCCAGAACACAGTGAGGACGTCTCTGTCGTCCAGTGAAGCTGCTGCGATAGAAGACGCGTAGATCTGTCGCGTTTTTTGTACACGTTAGAGTTCGTTAAAGACGACCACTCTCAGGAGGTGTGGTGAACTTTTACTGAGTGTTTCTCTTGTTGGGTGATGTTTTGGTGAAATTACTTTCTGTAGTCTAGTTACATGAGATGCCAAACCAATGTCAAACACTGTAAGAGCAACAATTATCTGTGCAATATGGTTGAGATGATGAAGAAGGGGATTAAGCATGTTGAATCAGGACAGGCCTCGTCATGTATGTTATGAAAAGGACGGATAAAGTATGGAGTGAAATCAGAGTAGGAAAAAACAACTTTATTTTTCATTTAGGCAGCAGGTGACATGTGATCATGAACGTGCCTCCACAGACAGTTTACAGGTGAAGAATACAGATTGTTGTAAAGCAGAGGTGATACTGTGTTAAATGTTGGATGGAAAGTTTTCAGTTGCTTTTATTGAGAAAGTTTAGAAGAGGAAAAGGAGCTGGACCGGAGATTGCTGCAAGATGAGGAAAAAACGAATGCTGTAAGTTCAAATAGACGAGGCACAGACGCAGCCTTGTTGCAGCCAAGCAGTTTTCTCACAAGGTTTGATCATCTGGTGTACGTCGAGAGGGAGAAGTGCAGTCCTACTGAAATGATGTGTGATCTCCATTTTGTCTGGCAGGTTCCGCTTTGTGAGTTTATAACGGTGCCTCTTTTGACTCAAAGCTGGACTCAGAGTAAATGCTTGGTTTTATCGCTGATGAATTAAATTGTTTTTTCTCAGTTTTTTTTCATGCCAAACTAACCTTTCGTCTAATTTTCTTCCTAGGATTATAATATTTTCTGTAGAGAACATATAGCGTCAGATGCCCAAAATCTAACCTAAAAACATGTTTATACATAATATTGTTTGAATTTCATATTTATATATATATATATACAAATATATGTATTTAATTCTCATGCCGCACCACTATGAAGATACTCACGTGACAGGCAATCACGCCTCCCTTCAGAGTCCCTGCACACATCATGCTGTCGTCCAGTAAATCTCCATAGACAGGAGGTGTGCTTCATACCTTGTCAGATATCAGCAAAACACGAGCGTGCAACAGCTTTGCACTGAGCTTCTCTGAAAGTTGGAGAGAAAAGCTGAATTTTTATTGAGAAATAAATTGGCTGAGGAATGTGAAAAAAATGTAACTGGTTAGAAACTGTTGCAGTATTCAATCAGTACAAGTGTCAACGTTTCCCTGAAGAGGAAATGCATTAAAGGCTCTGTGTGTAGGAGTTAGTGGAGCAACTATATGTTTTAAAACTAAACCTTAGTATCCTGGATGTCGCCCAAAACTTGAAAACCCTATAAATCCAGTGTTTGGTTTGTCTGACTCCGGGGAAGAGATCCCTCTCCCAAAGCAGATATAAAGGATTCATTCTGAGGGAACAATCTAACAATGTTTCAGAGAACACATGACATCCAGCTTTAGATGCCCAAATTCTAACCTACATATCTATATATGTAATATTGTTTGAATTTCATATTTAAACATATAAACATATGTATTTAATTATCTTGCCGCGCCACTATGAAGATACTCACCTGACAGGGAGTCTTTGTCTCCATCCAGAGTCCCAGAGTCCCCTTTGTCTCCTCTGACCCCATCATGCTGTCATCCAGTAAATCTCCATAGACTTCAGGTGTTCTGCATTTCTTGTCAGATATCAGCAAAGCACGAGCCTTCAACAGCTTTGCACTGTACGACTCTGAAAGGTGGAGAGAGAAGCCGAAGTTTTATGGAGAAATATATTGGCTGAGGAATGTGAAGTTTTTTACTGGTTAGTAACTGTTGCAGTATTCAATCAATACAGGTTTCGAGGTTTTACTGAAGAGGAAATGCATTAGTGTGTAGGACTTAGTGGAGCAACAATGCGTTTTAAAACTAAAAAGTAGAATCGTGAATGTTGAATAAAACTTCAAAGCCCTATAGAGCCAGTGTTTGGTTTGTCTGACTCCGGGGAAGAGATCCCACTCCCAATGCAGATGTTAAGGATTCATTCTGAGGGAACAATCTAACAATGTTTCAGGTGTTTACATACTTATTAAAACATAATTCTTGTTATAATATTCAGTTTCTGCCAATATATCCATATAAATCCTGGATGAATATTTAATTACTGTTTTCGGTTGCTACCCATCCTGAGATGATACACTCGTGTCCAGCTGGGAACCTCCGATCTGGTAAACACAAGGTCCTCACATACTTTGTTTCCTTTGCACAGTAGGGACTGTCCATGACTTTGAGTTGAAGCAGAGCTGCACAAGACATGAGCACAAACGGTAAAGTGACATTAATCATTTCACCTAAAAACTCATCGAAATGGCTTTTCCATAAAACATAATTTTCCAATCTTTAAATCGTCATTATTATTTAAAAAATGTCATATTGTGACCTTCTGGGTGAAATAATATCAATAGAACTAAGTAATGACTCAAAGGTTTGGATATAAGCAATGAAATTAAACTACTAGAGTTGAATCATGACATCACTAATTAGATATGGTTTATGATTTATCTAGATTAAGAATTGACTCTATAGTTGAATGATGTGACAAACCAGTCATTGTATGCTGCTTTGGGCTCAAGTTTGTAGTCTTCATGTTTAATAATGTTTATGACCGGGATGATCTGATCCTCCTTCTCATCTCTGTCTGTGTTCACTCCTCCCATCACCACCTGGTATTCAAAGTCTTCACTGAAAAAAATAAAATAATTAAAGACAAAATGTATTAAAAAAAGACAAAATGAATGAACTTCAAATGGCGTAGAAACCAAATCCAGGACTTACATACGGTGGGCGGCGGTGAGGACCCAGCAGGACCCGATCAGGATCCCACCACAACTGTGAGTAAAACTGGTTAAACCCTTGGGTATGTGCTGCAAAGACACCTGCCAGGGGATGTATCCGGGCAGAACATATTTGCCCCCAAAAATCTTGCTGATTACACCAGGTATTCCACACTGGGAGAACTGGGTGGTGGCGTCCTTTATCAATTGTTGGTGGAGTGACTGTACCTGCAGGAACCACACAGGAGTGAAGACAACAGGGACACACACATATAGAGCCTGTGTGAATGAGTGTGTGTGTGTGTGTGTGAGAGAGAGAGAGAGAGAGAGAGAGAGAGAGAGAGAGAGAGAGAGAGAGAGAGCGATCACCTTCAGGGCAAGTCTTGACATTGCAGTTTACCATTCTTTTTAATAAAACACCAAGGCTTGTCCTCTCAGTCCGGGTTCCTGAAACGTAGTGGAAACAAAAAAGCTGACAGCGTTGCTCTCCGTTTGACTTGTGTCTGAAGCTTTGTAATAAAGACAGAAACTGTTTGTTTGATTCACTCTTTATTCCTGACGACGGCGTAAAATTGCCATAGCACCGTTTCTGCTGTTTGTTAGAAAACGACAAAAACATACAAATAAACTTGCATATTTCATCCTTGGCATTTCACTGAAATCTCACAAAACCAACCATTAATTACTGAAATCCCAGAGTATGACAATAACTTGTATTTTTGAACTGTCATCCTCTCAGTTCGCAGATTTACCCTCACTCCCTCGGCATCCACCTGCAGGCGTCACAGGGTCGTTAACCACGTTTGCATTTAGGCTCTTTGTAACTATATCTAATGACGTTGGAGCCCTGGGGAAATATTTTGTTACTGAAATGTGACTTTACCAAAGTGAGGTATACATGATTTGTGTATTGATGAGCTCCCCATCGACATCCGGACATCTGAAAGTATACACCTCTTCCGCCGAAAACTAAAAACACACCTCTTCCGACTTTACCTTGAATAAAACCAAACACTAACAACTCTTTGAAACTAACACTTTAGTAGCTCTTAAATGACACTTACTTACAGCACTTTGTAGTTTTGTTTTATTTTGAAGAAATTGTACTTTCTTGATTCTTGTTGTTCTGGGTCTGTACCCTCGGAGTTGATGCACTTATTGTAAGTCACTTTGGATAAAAGCGTCAGCTAAATGAAATGTAATCTAATGAGGTACTGGAGGGAGAGTCATCGTTGTGGGGTTAGATTCCATCTGTACAGGAGGCAGCATAGAGCACGCTGGTTCATTCTCATTGGGAGAGTAAATGATGAGTGATCCAGTCGGTGAAATGGCCCACGTTGCTGTAGACACCGGGCTTGTGCTTCTTGCCGCAGCCGTCGCCCCAGCTCACCACGCCGACGACGTAGTGCGTCCCGTTCCGCTCGCACACCAGAGGGCCCCCGGAGTCGCCCTGCAGCCAGACAGACAGGAGCTCTGACACTAGACTTTGGTTTTTCTCGCCGTTTTTAAATCACAACAGTCGTGTCACGTGCACAGACCTGGCAGGAGTCGACCCCTCCGTTCATGTTGCCCGCACAGAACATGCTGTCGTCCAGAGAGTCCCCGTACACGTGGGGGGCTTTACATTTGTCCTGGGAGATCAGGAGAACACGAGCGTCCAGCAGCTGGTTGGTACCGTACTTCTCTGAAACACACGAGGATGGGACGTTTTCAAATTGATGCATTCAGTCACAGGATTTTTTAAAAAGCATGCAGGGCAAGACATTTTCCATGTGTCAGTTGTGTAAATCTAAGTTAACAGACTATAATAATAACATTTATAATATTTGTACCTTCACTTCAGCGTGTTAACGGACAGTTGTTTCTTATAGACACTTTTTTCAATCTTGTGGACGTCGAGGCTCTAATTGACTCATATTCTACGCAGTAATTTGTTGTCTGACGTTAGTAAATGAATTTGACTTTGAAATGAATAAGTAAAAATATATTACCCTGTTTCCCGATGTAAATGCGTGATATGGGCAAAGGGGAATTGGATGAAATTCCACGAGCTGCCAAAGGTTCAAAGATTTCTGGTTTAATCTCTTAACTCAGCTCTACCTTTCTATTATTTATTTCTATTATTCCTCTTATTCAAACAACTAATTCGGCACAATCCAGCAGCTTCCCGTGAACTCAGGTGTGCTTAAATTCAATCCGGTTGAATACTTATTTACCTGTGTGTAAACTCTGACCCCATTAGTGGATCACATGCAGCCTATAGAGGATTGCTCCAGTTGAAATGATGCTCACGTGTTTCGGTCGCACCCCATCCTGAGATCACACACTCCGTCCCACTGCTGAAGGGATGGTTTGCCAGACAGGCTGTCTTCACAAAGCGTGTTTCTTTGGCACAGTACGGTGAGTCTGTGACTCTCAGCTGAAGCATGGCTGCACAGGAGACGCACACATCGTTATTGGCATTAAATCTACCAGAGTACAGAATCAGCTGTCATGTGGAATAACAAAAACACCTCACCAACATCATTATAAAGAGCAAAGTTGGTCGCCCTGTATTCCTCGTGCATAATGGCCTTCACCACAGGAATGACCTGATCATATACCTCGTCCTTCTCTATGTCCACTCCTCCCAGCACCACCTGCATTTCCACTCCACTTTTACTGGACAAACAAACACAGTTCATTTACCACAGTGTGTAAGGCTCTATATCATGTACCAACATACCTCAGATAGTGGAGCTTACAGGCAGTGTGCAGCAGTGAGGACCCAGCAGGACTCGAGGAGGATGCCGCCGCAGATGTGCCCGAAAGGTTCGGAGGAGCCTTTGGTTCTGGTCTGCAGGGAAACCTGCCATGGATGAGCCCCAGGATGAGACTTCCTCCCTCCGAAGATCCTGGACGAGCGGCCGGGCTGAGGCCTTCCACACTTGGAGAACTGGGCCGGAGGGACGCTGGGTTGGACTGGAGTCGGATCTGTTTCGTGGATGGTTGGTATGGTAGCTGGAACTGAGAGGGAAAATATAAATGTATCAAATGAGAGCGGTTAAAGGAGTGTGTGTGAGTGTGTGCGCGGGTGCGTGTGTGTGTGTGTGTGTGTGTGTGTGTGTGTGTGTGTGAGTGTGTGTGTGTGTGCGTGAGTGTGTGTGTGTGCGTGAGTGTGTTTCACCTGCAGAACATTTCCTGACGTTACAGTGGTTCCACTTCAGTTTGCCATCTTTGTTAATGAAGCACCAGGGCTGATCATCTCCATCAGGGTTCCTTGAAGAAAGAAGGATTTCAATACAGGGATTAAAACAAGCTCCACTATATTTCAAATGAACGCTTCCAAAGTAACAAAATATGGCAATAAGGGACGGCACGGTGGTGCAGTGGTCGGCAATGTTGCCTCACAGCAGGACAGTGATGTGTTAGAACCCCAGTTCGGCAAGAGGTCTTCCTGGGTGGACGGACGGAAAGGTGGATGGATGGATGGACGGACAGGTGGATGGATGGATGAATGGATGGGTGGAGGGATGGATGGATGGACAGATGGTAAGACAAGTGGATGGATGGATGGACGGTTGGAGGGATGGATGGATGGATGGATGGATGGATGGATGGATGGACAGATGGTAAGACAAGTGGATGGATGGATGGACGGTTGGAGGGATGGATGGATGGATGTAGGAGTGGATGAGTGAAGGTGGACGGAAGGACAGGTGGATGGATGGATGAATGGATGGGTGGAGGGATGGACGGATGGACGGATGGTAAGACAAATGGATGCATGGATGGACGAGTGGATGGATAGGCGGATGGATGGATGTAGGAGTGGATGAATGGAAAGGTGGATGGAAGGACAGGTGGATGGACGGGTGGACAAATGGAGGGATGGATGGATGTAGGAGTAGATGAGTGAAGGTGGACAGAAGGACAGGTGGATGGACGGGTGGACGGTTGGAGGGATGGATGGATGGATGGATAGGCGGATGGATGGATGTAGGAGTGGATGAGTGAAGGTGGACAGAAGGACAGGTGGATGGACGGGTGGACGGTTGGAGGGATGGATGGATGGATGGAAAGGCGGATGGATGGATGTAGGAGTGGATGAGTGAAGGTGATCAGAAGGACAGGTGGATGGACGGGTGGACAAATGGAGGATGATGGATGAACCAAACCAAATGTTGCACCCTTTAACTGGGAAGTCATTTAAATCAAAGCATTTCAAATGCTGATAACTTATTCTGTGAATCATTTACAAAGATTTCTTAATATTTATAAAGCAACTCCTGATTTCACAGTAACTCGAAATTGAGTGGAGTTACTATGCATCCATTCAGTTCATGGGGAACCTGCTGAACTGGAATCAGATACCTGATGGCCAGACTATGACTTTATGAAAAAAAATTCCAAAGAAGGATGTTTACTGATCCAAAGTGCATCAGCAAAAAAAAAGAAGGAAAGTTTGATCTGGACCCAAACAAGCGTTATGTGTGCAGTGTTGACAGAGGACGACCCCTCACCTGCAGTAGTTGTGTGGCCCGATTCCATCGAAGCCTGCGTACTCTTGGAAGGGATCCCCCCTGCTCTGCGCGATGAAGTAGGAGTTCCAGTCCAGACACTCCTCCCCCTCCGCAGTGACACTCACCTTGCCGCGGTAGAACTCTCCGTCCTCTTGGTAACAGTCATTTGGACCTGGAGGCACACTGACTTTGAATCGCTCGGCACCGGTAAACTCTGGGTTCTTATATAGAGGATGAAGGAGTTGGGTTTTACGTGTGGTTTTCTACGTTTGGACAGTAAGGGAATTATATTTACCCACTTCGCAGAATCGGCCAGTGTATCCGTTAGGACAGGAACATGTGAAGGAAGAGAGTTTGGGGCCCTTCATGCAGGAGCCTCCGTTCTGACAGGGACTGGGTCTGCAGGGAGCAGCTGTGAACACAGATCAATGTCTCCAACAAGCGCATTGCAACAAATACCGATGCAGTCAGAGATCACTAATATCCGATAATTCAGTAGAGCTGTTTAAAACAGACCTTTGGTGCAGCTGGGTGGTCGGAATGGAGGTTTGCACTTGCACTCGAAGAAGGGAGCAGTGGACGTGAGGACGCAGCTGCCGTGGCCACATTTCACATTCCTGCAAACGTCTTTGACTTAAAAGAAACACAAGGAACATTCATTTAATTCAGGTTTAATTTGTTTTAAACCAAAGTCATCAGAATCAGGCTATATTCAAAGGCCGAATTTAAAGAACATCCGGCCTTTGTTTATTAGAGCCACATGTTTTGTCCCTCTCAGTGTTATTTACCACTGGGGGTTAATGCAAGTAATGTGTGAATTAAAAAATCTTCCTCATACAGCAATATGCCTGGTCTGGAGTAAAAGTTGATAAAACAAACAATGAGACCTATCGTTTTACTCTTTTTGTACAAAATTTAAATCCTCCAGAAGACCCAATGCTTCTGTTTTAGAACAAAATCTCAGAATTTGCCTGAAGTTGGCCATAAATTTAAGAAATGTCATAATTCTCTGAAAACTCTGACCTGAAAGTGTTCTTAGATGAGCCGGGGATCGAACCCCCGACTTATCTATCACAGAGCCCAGAAAGACAACAATGAAAGTTCTGCTTCACAATTTCTTGTTCAAATTTGACGAGTCTGTGAAGGTAATAGAACTTTTTTAAATTGTGTTTTTTTTGTATAAGCTTATCGTGTTTGTCAATATGAAATCTTAATTTGAATTAAGTACATTAGTCCAGTAAATACACAACAAACTGAATTACTTTCCATCACATTAGCAAATAAAGAATAAAGAATAAGGACGGATAATGACAGACAGTCCGATACCATTCTGACACTTCTTCCCTGTGTAGGGCTCAGGGCACGAGCACATGAAGCCCCCGGTAGCCTGGTGTTCACAGACGCCTCTGTTCAGACACGGGTTTGGATCACACTCGTCTGAATGGAGACAGAATTACACGTCAATGCTTGAAGGCCCCCTGTGTGGCTCCACCGATCAATAGTACGATTCAGCAAAATCAATCAGGAGCAAAGGGCGATTGACTGATGGGAGGGGGGGGGTGTTGTTGCTCAATGCATCTTAAGACCCCAAACCCTCGCTGTTGCAGTTTGAAATTTACCTGAGACATCCAGGAGGTCGTACAACCAGTCATAATCTGACAAATCGAGATCTCCTGCTGGACTCTCAGTGGCATAATCGTAGTAATATCCATAATCTGTGAGGAAGAGGGGAGATGTTCAAACGTTGAACACAGTCGAAGCCTTGTTTTACTGCAACCTGAGTAAAGTTGAGAGGGTCTTCATTACCCGTGCCGCCTGTCTCCGAGATCACCTGCAAATAAATCAAACATTTATCAATGGTCTCTCAACCCGACCCCCTTCTTAAATCGGAGTCAACGCTCAGGTCTCACGCCACAGTCATACTTACGTGGAGTTCCTGTCCGAACGCAGCGAGCGCCCACAGCGAGGTTATCAAGCAGACTGTGTTGATGTGTAGCGCAGCCATGATGGGACCAGAGTGAGTCTCTGTGGTTCGGAGACCTTAGATAAAACCCCTTCAAAATGAAGACCCTGACACTCTCCTCCCACCTGTAAATCATTTCTCCCTGCATTGATTTGGCAGAAGTCACAGGTCACTCACTACTTTGTCTTCTATTACCAGTGACCTTTGCTTCCGCCGAGGTCGTCGAAATAAAGTAACGTCCGTAGCTCCGATTAACTGTGGGAAAGTGTCACGGTGAAAAATGAAATAAATCTGTTGATGCTACTTTACACTGTTGTCAGGTTGACGTGCCCTACAAGCTGGTTTTTCCAGAAGTTCTCTAATCTGTCGTCAGTTTGTTGTTTCTTTTTGCAAACATGACCCAGTGAACCCAGTTTCTCAACATGCACCAGATCCGGAAAGCGAGCAGCAGATAGTCTGCCACCGAAACTGATTTTACAGTTTGCAATATTTATGAAATTGTCGTTTTTTGCAATTATTCAAAAAAACATAATTCTTTATGTATGTGGTGCAAAGCTGAAATATCCCTTTTGATTGTCAAAGTTAAGGAGAACATTTTTAAATTGTTTAGATATATTTTTATATCTATTCACACCCTCCTTAGACGTCTTTTTTAATTTAAATTCATGTTAAAATAAAAGACTGTATGGTCCTGGTTTTAATCACAGTCCCCCTTGTGGTCTTTCTGGGTGAAGCATGTTGTCCCCATGTTCGTGCAGGTTTCACTGCAGCTTCCTCCCACAGTCCAAAGACATGTAGATTGATTTCAGGTTAACTGGAGACTCTCAATTCCCTGCAGAAGTGAATGTGATTGGCTCCAGTCTCCTCTCAATCTTTAACGGATTTTAGTTAATGGATAGGAATATGCAGCATCACACTCAATATAAACATCTTATTTTATTCAAATATGCATTATTTCCAAATGGAACCTGCTAACGGATAAAAGAAAAAGAGTTTCTTCTTTGCAACTTCACAAACGATGACCGTACTCTCCTCTCGGAACGATGAGGTCGCCCTCTGTGGTAGAAAACTGAAGATGACTGAAACATTTATTAGCAGAAGAAAAACAAGCGAAGAAAAACTTCTCCCAGACGTCGGCAGTATTTGTCAGCTGAGCTGTTGTTTTTTTTATTCAAACAGTCATAACTTTACATCGGGTGCAATATTATATTTTCACTGTACAGCCCTATGAAGAATAAAACTGGGAGCATGTGGAGAAATCTCTCTCCCTGGTCGTTAACCTCCTCTCACAGGTCAGAACAGGGTACTCACCTGTTTACACAGTGTCAACCGGGTTTAACGTGTATTGAAAAAGTCGGAGGGGAAAACTTGTAAACAGTATTTCGTGAGCATTAACTTCGTCCTTGGTCTTGATTCAAATTGTCCAAATGATAATTTCATACAACACTCCACAGACACTTCAAACTGGCAACCAGTAGATAATCATCATTAAGTGCCTCGGCTTTTTTTAACAGTAATGAACCGCATGAAGAAGAAAAGTCTTTAACACAGTGTTCAGGTCAGTCTGTGTGCATATCACTTCATTGTTTGTTCACAAGAAGCAGCCTGAACCCAAAACCTTCATATTTCCATTGCAAATCTCCCAAATACGCTAACGAAAAAGTCTGCTCATTGTCATCAGCTGCAGAGGATATGGCAAAAAACAAAATCTGGTGCAATTCACAGGTTTTTTTCTTTCACTGGAATAAGATGGGGCAGGTTCCAGTAAATAAAAAAAACATTCTATATAAATATTAGGCATATAATGCTAACTCTCAGGAGCCGAGTCAGCAGCAAGTCAGTCCTTCTCACTATCAAAGTCCATGATAACAGATCGAAAATAAACCAAATGCTTGTTCGTCGCTTTTGTTCTGTCGGCTCTCAGAGTGGCTCCAAGTGCTGTCTCCATTATCGTCCACGCGATAACAACCTCTCTGTTCATGTGTATTCGGATTTGCGGATGTAGTTGGAGGGCACGTAGCCCTGTCGGCCTCCCGCCTCCCCCAGCCACCACTCGCCGTTGCCGTTCAAGTCCTTGAACTCCAGGATCCGCAGCCTCTGATTGGCCGAGATGCTCAGTTCGTTGGCACAGCGGGCGCTGAATGAGTAGATGGCGTAGTAAATCTGGGGGGAAAAAAGGAAAAACAATCTCATCCTGACTTTTTTTTTTCTATGTCTTATCATAAACACACCATACATCTCAGGAGTCTCAGTCTCACCTGGTGACCGTCTATTTCGCCCTCATCCTCTGGTTCCAGTGGTTGCTGTGGTTCCACTGGTGCCGGCTCCGGCTCGATGTACTCGTCTCTGGAGTAGCCCGACTTCTTTTGGCCACCGCTGTCTCCGTTTCGCCGCTGGTGCGAGCTGTAGGACTTGTCTGTGTGTCCGTGCCGCTGTGAGTGATTGTTTCTGTGAGAAGTGGAGGAGTCCGTCTCCGAGAGGTCCGACGTCTCCTTGTACCTGCTCGACCTCGCCTCGTTCGAGTCTCTGTGGTTGCCCCGGTACGAAGGCTCCGCGTCTCTGTGACTCGGGGAGCTCCGGTGCGTTGGGTCTGTGAACTCCCTTCGGTTCGAGGGATTTCGGGGGGAGGAGTTTATTGAGTTGCTCAGACTGGCCGAGTCGGGGTTGGGTGCGTCCCTGGGGTGACTCCTGCGGGATGAGGTCGAGTCCAGAGACGGGTGGGGCGACGACTGGCTCGGGGGCTGCGATGTGGAGAAGCTGACGGTGGCCGCTTCCTGGTTAAAGGTCAGCGTGCTGTTGCTGTTCTGGCGGGAGAAGACGGGGGAGGAGCCGCCGTAGCCCGACTCATTGGACGACTGGCTCTCGATGGAGACGTCTGATTGGCTTCTGCGTGGGTTGTACGGTTTGAGGAAGGAGCTGTACACAAAACCCTTGGTGACTGCAAAACAAGGAATCAAATATTAATGCACCATTATCCCAACAATGTGTGGCTGATTTATTTAAATCGGGTCTTATAGTACCAACCTCCATTATCTATTAGCCAGCGGTTGTTGCTTCCCATGGGGTCCTGCTGCTTGATCACACCTACAAGATCTCCCTCTAGTACGGACACATCCAGATCCTGGGCAGCATTAAAGTTCCTCTCAGCCTGGAACAGCTTCTCGGGGCCGTAGCGAACCAGAAGTCCTGCTCGGTGCTCCTCGGTCTGCATGGTGTAGTTTGGCTGAAAAGGACAGGACTCGTGTTAGCGGTGAAACTCCTGCATCATCTGCTCAAGTACGAGTCGGGAGCGGAGTCTAACTCACGGGTCCCTGCAGTTGCTTTTTCGAGGTCTGCTTCTCCATCGTCTTCTTGTCGTAGGGCTTTTTCGCGGGGGGGGCGGCCGGAGGCAGGTTCTGTGGGCAGAAGCTGAAGCGCTGCAGAAGCTGGAGAACTCGGCTGTACTCGTCTTGGAACTGTGCGATGAGGTTGCCCTCCGTGCCCACCTTGTTAGAAAACTGCAGATTTGGCGACAGGAGAACATTTGTTAAGAGGAGAAAGAGAGTGCAGCTGCAGTGGGAATTGACTTGTGAATTTTTAAACATGTATATAGTCCTCAAAGAGAGAAAAGAGCGAAACCACCATGGGACACGAGGAAGAAGTTTAAGTTGGCAAGAAACGACAGGTTTGATGTTACACGGAAAAACAGTTACTGGAAATAGTATCTCTCTTTTGAGATGGAAAGCAGTCCCACTCACGATCTGTAGAATGGGTTTCAACTCCCCCAGAGTCGTCTTCATGAAGTCCTTCTGGGCCTGAGCGAACGCCCTCACGCAGCCCGTGAACAGCTCCTCTGCGGCCATGTGGAACTTGGGCAGCTCGTCGAGAAGCTGGGCGTTGAGCGCCTCGTAGTTGTTGCGCGCCACCTGCAGCTCCTCCTGGACGCGGCGCTCCTTCAGGCGGTCGGCGCGCTCCTTGCAGTTGTCGTAGTCCAGCAGCTTGTCAAAGCGCTTCTGGATGAGCTTGTGCGGCCCGGTGAACATGAGGAGCAGCTGGGTGAGCGGGTTGACCACTAAGGCCTCGGTGCGCGCCTTCTACTCGGGAGAGGACGGGAGGAAGACAGATATTGTGATGCAATCAGAGGTCGTTCCCAATGCACTCTCACAGAAACTAGGTGGAGATCAACAGACGACTCACAAATTGCGGGAACTGTTTGTCGCTGATGCAGCGGTGAGCCCTCTGGAAGCCGTCAGGGTCCAGTGCATTGCGCTCTGTGTAGATGTCACAGAAACTGATGGCAGCCAACACCTTCACAGACGCAGATTCCTGTAGAGACAAACTCGCAGAATTACAATCTGAAAAAAAATACATTACAAAAATATGTACAAGTACAGTAACTGGAATACATGTGTTCCATCATAAAATCTATATAAATTAACACGTACGTCCTTTACAGACACTGAAAATATCCTCTATCACCTTTGTATTTCTCCATAGACCTTTGTTAACGTGATTGTTATGGTCAGGGTTAATTAATACTAAATATTGAAATCTAAATTTAAGACATTCACGAAAACACGTAGTATTTCTCCTTTGAGATTCTACTATGACCCAAAATTAGTATTTATTTAGATCATGGTAAAGGGTTCCTACCCTGATGTGTTGCAGATACAGAGAAATGTCCCGAATGAAAGACTTGATGAGCCTCTCCTGCAGCCGGAATCTCTTCTCAGCCTCGTCGAACGCTTCGTCTTTAATCTGGGAAACAGACAGAGGTCAGAGGTCAGAGGTCAGAGCCGAGAGCAAACAGAGAGTCCTCCCTTAACCTTGATGTGACCTTTGACTTCATTTCAAAACATCCTTATCCTACCTGAGGTGAAATGCCTGTGAGGTGCTTGAGGTGGCTGCTGACTCGGTTGGATTTTTTGATGATGGAGTGCATGCTCAGCTTCGAGATCTTGTCGATGAACGTGTCCTCGTCCCCTTTCCTGTACTTCACCACTGTGGACACCAGGGGGAGACTCAAGTCTTTAAAACACTCCCAGATTAAAATTTACAGCATGATGCATGTTCACACCATTTGAATGCAATGAGCACTAAAGACAGTGATGTTTACCGAGGTCCTTCCTGCGTTTGTACTCGTTGATGTTCACGTTGATCTCCTTGACGGCCAGCAGGGCCTGAGTCAGCTGGGCCCGGTCGGAGTGGCTCTCCGGCGTGGCCCCCAGCAGCTCCATCAGCAGCAGCGGGTAACGCATCACCCGCTGCACCGGCTTGATGAGGAAGGAGCCGAGGTTGATGTAATTCGTTTTACCCCTGAAGAGAAGAGTCAGAGACAGCAGATTGTGTTTGAAAATAAAAAACCAAAGAGTATATGAAGAATGAAACACCATCACAGGTTTACAGTTACACCTAAAAGACAGAGTTTCTTCCTGCGTTCATGTAACACGTCTTTATCATGTCGATTATATGATCCAATGATGTGTAACATCATCACATACAAAGAGATGCAGATGATGACTAATGCAAGAGAACACGGGAGGCACAATATGCTTAACAATATTGATTAAGCTTAGTTTAAATGCAATCTGGTGGACAAACAGCTCTCACAGCTTCAAACCTGAGTGAACAGCAGACAATTCAACTCCATCATTTGGTTGTTTGGGGCCAAAATTTTATTTGATGCATGGAACTCGAGTAACGAGGTGAAAATAAGCTTCTAATAATATTGAGAAAGGATTTTACAATGTGTTTTCTTAGGATAATATTGATTACACCTGTTGCTGTTGAACTGCTGTTGCTGTTTGAGTCCAGCAGATGGCACTAAATGCGTTTCCCAGGATCAACAGTTACTTTACATCACAGCACACACAAGCACATGCAGACACAAGCAATAGATTACGAGTCCATCTCAAATCAAGGGAAGGACATCGCAATAGCCAAATAAAGACGAGCACAACAGTCTTCCACACATACACACACTGACACACAAACACACACTGACACACAAACACACACTGACACACACGGGTCATTTCCAGGGGGTTAGTGAGCAAAAGTCATGCGGTCAAAATGATTCTCATGCCGGAAACCATGACGACATTCGTTGTGGAGACTTACCACTCTCGATACATGGCCCTGTTGAGAGGAGGAGGATGGAGAGGGGCAGAAAAATAAAACACAAACAGGTTTTATAAGCCGTAACTTTCATCAATTCGTAAAAAGTCCTATTTAATCAAAATCTACGGGTCATGTTTTAGTGATCAGACAAAACCCCCAGAATTTAGCTTTGCACGGTCAATAGAAACAAACCGGTCAATGGAGCTGCTGGTTGTTAGGGTTTCGTTTTGAGAATTCTCTCTTAAAAGCTGGACAAAGGCCGAGAGTGGCTGTAAAACATGTTGTTTCTAGAAGGCGGCAGCACACATGACCTTTCTAAAGCTGAATAGGCTGCAACAACAAACACACTTAGGAAGATATTTATGTCCCTCATGAGGCCGGCCGCCTAATGCTTCATTTACCAAAACCTGGATTTTAAAAGATGTGTACAAGGCAACAAGAATTTGTCAGTGTCGCCTTTTGTTTATGCAGATTTGTTCTTGGAACCACAGCCCTTATTATCTCCCTTTATCCAAAGCTTCCGGTCTGACAAGCCTGTGTTTATCTCCAGACATGGATCTGTGACTGTATTTTACAGCATCGCAGCCACGTAAAGCCAATGGTCTGAGTCACTGGTGGTGAAACTAGAGGTGAAACCAGGCAGGGCACATTCTTCACCTGTTTTACATTACTGAGAACGCCGGTGAGCCCGAGGCGCGTGCGGAGAGAGGGAAGGCGTGACAATGGCAGATCTTTAGTGTAAATATTGTTCACATAAGTTTAAAGATTTACTCTGACTTTACTTCCCTCTCATAACCTGCCAGCATATTCAAGTTCAAAGTCTGCTTGGAAACAAACAACAACCTTGTCATAAATTAATTTCAGGTGAAAACCTGATCTAACAGGAAACCTTGAACTCAATAACATCGGGACTTTTACAAAACATTAACTGGAATAAAAAAAATCAAAACGCCTTAAACTAGAATGTCACTTAATCGAGTGAATACCTGCACCAGGTCCCAACAGTCCCATTATGAAACATCTAAATCCACTATATCTGGATTTTTATTTCTGCTTCAGATTTCATATGCTCAAATATTAGTTCCCTAAACATGTCGGATTGTTTTCCATCAAGATCCATGAATTATTCTGTGAGAAATCAATGAATATAAAATATCTAAATGTTATGGATTCTTTCTCGGCTCATGTCCCATCTAAGTTTTGTGGAAATCCATTCAGTTGTTTTTGTGTAATGCTGCTAACAAAACAGACGTGGGGGGGGTTGAACACATTGGTGGAGGTTATTAAACTACATGAAAACTGTTATATTAGTGTCCACTCCTTTGTTTCCATGCGTACGTACGTGCACACGTTTGGTCTCACACGTGCAAAACAGGTTATTAAAGTCAAACACGCAAGTCAAAGCTAAAAATCTAGAGCTTAAACTTATGAGTGAGACTTTTCAGACTTCATTCCCTGCTCTCGGGGACTCACCTCAGCCGCTCCAGACACTCCAGCACGTGGCGATGGACGTTCTCGTCCTTCTCGTAGCACTCGAGCAGAGAGATGGCGTCGTCGTGGTTCTGGCAGTAGATCTTGTAAACCTCCTCCAGCTCAGCTTTGAAGTCCAGAAATACATCTCCTGAGAGGAAAGGGGAACAGACGAGAAGATGAATCGACCGAACACAAACAAATCGATAAGGATGGGAATGTGAATCGTTTGGGGGCGAAACACGAGAATAAAAATTATCTTTGTCATCAAACATTATCTTTCACTTTTCTTTTTCTAACGGTTGTTTTCAGAGTGTGTTCAAAGTCTCACTCGGCCAATAAAACTTGATCAGATCACAGTTTATGATTAAAACGCTGCTGATAGGAGTTATTTCATTGGAACGTTAGTAAAACAACAACCTCAGACCAGATACTGTACGTGCGTCTTTTAAAAAGCAGGCTGCTCACCGATAGAGTCCGTCTCGTGCAGAGCTTCAGACAGCCGCTCTGACAAGTCGATCACCGAGCTGATGTTTCCAAAGAGCTCGTCAAAGTCCACATTCTTCAACTTCAGGGAGAGACACAGAGAAAAGCGATGACACAGGTTCCTCCTTACGTCAAAAAACACTGAGAGAATGAGAATTGTACATTTTTGATTGTCCTGCTTGTGTTTTGTGCATGTAAACAAACAAAGATTAAGCCGTTAATCCAGGTTTAAGAATCATGGTTGTACAAACTAGAGTGCTCGGATTGAAAATCCATGAAATGACAGATTTCAAAGAAATGCCTCTGCAGATGCATGCGCTCACACACTGCTCAGAAACTAATAACTGGATTTGGATAAGTAGGTTTTTCTAGGTCTCAGAAAATCGTGTAATCGTTTCCTTAGTATGATCAAAACCAAGATCAGACTGGAACACGCTGATTTTGTTCTTTCTACATTTTCCTTTTCAATTTCTCTGTTTCTTGGTCAAACTGTTGAAGGTTGAGTTTCACATGCATCTCTGCTCCGTTTCAGCCGATCTCCAGTTGCACGACGATAACACGTTTTTTTTTACCTGCTTCTTCTGCAGCGGCTCGATGATTTCCTTCACGCACATCTGCAGGTCTTTGATGTAGTCCTTCTCCGTCTGCAGGAGCTCCTCGATGACCTTCGACCTCTTCTCCAGCATCCTCAGCTCCGGGTCTTCTGTGTCCGTGCCGGCGCTCGGGGTCAAATCTGAGGACGGGGTCGAGTCCGGAGGTTTGGGCTGGGATGACAGGAGCGTCATCTCTGGAAAGATGAGGAAATGAAAATGTTTTTGATTCGTGCTTGGTCTTACAGCTTCCTCTCTGTTACCAGGACCCATGAGACACCAGTTTCAAACATGATGTCATGTTTTTTGATGAAGTTCCTCTCATGAATTTATACATTTTTGCTCATTAATCGTCATGAAACAGGCACAAAACGTGTTGCAGCTAAAAAAGAGGAACAAAAGGGATTATTATTAATCTGAAAAGGACGAGAGTAAAGAGAAACGTTTCCCCCCCGATGTCCTCATTCATAGACACCACACATACTCCTGCCCACCCACCCAGGTCCGCCTTTTACTCTTCTGTCTTGTCTCACTAGCTTTTGATCAATGTCTCTGCTATCACTCGCAGAGGGCTGATCTCTGGGGCTCCCGGGGACTGGAGGGAGAGCCCGGTTTCACGCACCGCTGCTTTTTATGAATGGGCCCAAAACTGGAGTGGACTCGGCCCTTTGTGTGTGGCACAATGGCCTGTGACAGCACCGTCAGACATACAGGCCCTCAGGGGACCCGGGCAGACATGAAAAGAAGAGGCAGTTATAGGGAGGAGAGGGATAACGGTGCTGGAGAGGGATGGACCTGTGTGTGTGTGTCTCTATACATTTACTGTGTGTATTTGTACATCTTTAACACCAGTGGAAGAGTAGAAAAACACAATTCACTGTTGTTGTGTATATTTCTGAGTATCTTTAATATCTCAAAGCGATCAGATTGGTACAGTTCATGGAAGAGGGCTGCGTCACTAATGAACAGATGCTGTAACAGGCTAACAACGTTAACTCCTCTTACCCTCATGTTGCCCCGGGCAGGAGTTTGTACACTTGTACGCAGCAAACGCACAAACATTACCACACCTTACAGTTGTGCTGCTCAAGTAACACAAAAAGCCGTAGTGCCCAGGTTTTTGCTGATAACAATTTAAAGCTACAATATTGACCTAGAATTCCAGACTAGAAAAGTCTATAAAAAACAGCTGATGTATCCGCATACATGTCTTTACACCTTTCTTTTTTGAGAAATACATTTATAATATATATATAGAACAATATTCATATCAGAATTTTTTATCTTCCCAAATATCAGTATCGTTCAAGCTCTAACTTGCAAAACATTTCTGCAAAACCTTTGGGACAAGCTCATTAAAATGCATATATATTTTAGATTTTGCAAACTGAAGCGTCACTGATCCTTCCCGACCCTGACCTCTCTCTCTCTCTCTCCCCTCCTCTCTCGCTCTCTTCACGTGACCTGGCTAAAGCTCAACTTAAAGGAGCTTTTCTCATCCTGCTCCCTGCCTCCGTTCGCTCTGCCAACTGCCTGCCACACTCGAGCGTTTCCCCTCCGGTGAGAAACTGGTTCACTAATGGGTCTAAAAAGTCAGACGGCCACACACTACAAAAGGGAGACGGAAAACAAAAGGCTCAGGATTTAATTGGAATCAATTGGCTCATTCCCACGTTTGATCCTCTGCACACACATCACATGCTCCACTTTGCAGGGGTAAATACGTGGCCATTTCCAACCTGTGAACCTGAGACACCCCAAGTTGACCCACTTCTGTGACATTCCACTTTTTGTCCTGTGAAGTATTATGAAGAGGATGCAGGCAAAGGACAATTGTTCGCACGACTGCACGTTTTCACAGACACGTGCAAATATAGTTAGAAATCTGGATTAAGAACTGCGATTGAAATTAAATGTATAAACCAAGAACAAAAATCACAGGCTCTCATTAATGACTGCAGCAACTCAACACCCTGATAACAAACACTGTGGATCAGTGAATCACACACATGTGGATGAACGCCAGTATCCAGAGACTAATCGCTCAGAACAAACAACAACCTGCTGCTGAAACCTCACTGTGGTACGAAGCCAAGGAAACTCACCCCGTCTCCTACAAGGAATATAAGACACCGCAAATTATTTATTATCCACAATAAATCCCTGAGCTGAACTGAGACCAGCAGCTAATTTTCCTGTCAATGACTTATCATACAGAGGCATTTGATGTCCGTCAGTGCTCCATTTATTTCTAACACCTGTTGATTGCAGATTCAAAAATGTGCAGGACCTCGTTTCTGCTAAATAAAAATACTTAAATCATCAGCGTACAAAATGGAGATGAGAACAACAGTGTTTGAACAGATCTCTGTGTTATTTTTGTGTGTGGGTATTGTACAGCATACAGTAAGCCTATGGTTTATACAGCATGCTCACTCACACACACAAAGAGGTAGAGAAATTAGAGGGGAGCGAGGGGCCGGGCTCTGCGGGGGGGCCGTGGGAGTGTGAGGGTTAATAAATGATTTTCATTGAAAAACTGACCTGGTTACACAAATTAGAGAATCTGGGAAATAAAACACTACGTATACTGTAAACACTATGGAGCCTATGAAGCCTCTTGACACACATCAGGGATTATATGGGTCAATGAATGCAGGGGGAACTGTTCTACTTGAAGTCACTTAAATGTATTTTCCTCATATCCACAAAAAGTTGTCAGGCTGGAGCTATCGTCTGATTATCTTTTCTCTTATTATTAATTTATTCATAGTTTTATTGGTCTTTCCGGAGCCAAAACTGAGCTGCACAAGCTCCCCACAAGATAGAAACTCTTACAGGAACATAATCTTGACATTTTTGATAAGAAGGAAATAAGGCTGGAGTTAAATGTAGCTTGAAGAAATCGAAACTAAATAAAGATTCTCTCTAATTCATGCAGATAAAGTGAACAAATGTTGAAGCACACTGAGCATCATCCAAGGCTCATTTGAATACAATCCACACTGCGGACCTGTACACTGACCTTTTCCAAAAGTCAGTCATGTTGATTTCTTTCCAAATCTTTTCCTTTTAACACCATGTTCCAGATTTGTAAAGGTTTGAATTTACCTCCTAAACCGGCCTCTTGGAACAGAGGAAACCTGTGACTTTGTAAATGTTTTCAAGCTGGAACCAGTTCTTCATTCTCATGCCCACTCCTTGTGAATCATGTCCGACGATAAGCTCGTAGTTCTAACTACACAGCAGACTGGATATCTGGGTCTGTCACCGCAGGGAGTGGATCAAATTGCAATATAAAATGACGTAAGCCAGTTATGATCTTTCACAACGCCACACCTTCCGCCTTCAGACGCCCATTGGGACAGTCACAGCTGATTTCTTAGACCAGGTCAGAAAGGGTTTGCTATAAATAAAGCAGCGGATATCAGGTCGAGCTCAGTCAGAGAGAAGGCTCCGTGAGGATTAGTGAGATCGTGACTCATCAAGTCCCTCATCAAACGCTCAGATGTAAAAAGAAACAAGAATCAGACGAGACAAGAAAACCTCAAATTCAAACCAGAGGCAGAATGTTTTCACTGCATCGTACAAGAAGAAGAGCGAAGGGGAGAGAGGAGAAGATGATGCGGCGTCACCCACCTGCTGCTTGCAACTTTCTTCAAACCACTTCAGCAACAAACCCACACACGCACACCCCGCACTCACGCATGGTGGTTCACACAACGCTTCCCATTCTACGACAAGTCCATTGTCAGTGTGGAGTCGAGCTCCTGAGCCTCGTAGAGGTCTGAGCGTCCTGCTGCAAAAACTCCATTCCAGAGCTCCAATTACCATGAGAATGCATGGGAACCCACCATGATAACACACACACACGCACACACGCACACACGCACACTCAGACCTACACACACACAGAGACACACATACACACACACCAGGGAGGGCAACCACTCTGGTAGATCTTAAAACCTGGAGCCGGACTTTTTCATAACAGGTGCCTCAAGTCAGGTGTCACATGATAATGAGTTTAATCTATCTTTTTTTTTTAAGTTATGTGTCTATCTTCACATTCAGCTTTGGGGTATTCGGGCTCACGGAGGAAACAGATCCAGTCGGGTCCAGTTCAGGGTCTGTTTCATGTTTCCCAGTCTCCTGACCAGGCTCCTCCACTGACAGGCTGAGATCCATCACAATTATGAGGCCGAGATTCCATATATACCCCCTCAGTCTGCCCAGATAGGCTTACACAGGCTTACACACACTTACACACACACACACACACACACACACACACACACACACACACACACACACACACACACATAAATAAATAAAACCATCCAAGAAAACTTAATAAAGAATACTTAAATTTTGGCTTTTAGAATATTTCTCTCTTTTAAAGACCTGTTTGGTCTTTTGCAAGTGACACCTCTCTGAATTCACCGCCTAAAGTCGGCGTGCTGCACTAATGGTCGGTCAAAGTCAAAGGGTTGCCCTGCACGGAGCACTGGAAGGTCAGACACAATCAGCGCTGTGTGTTTTCTGCTCCAAAGTTCACAGGAGAGAGCACAGTCGCCAGGGCAACACGAATAGCAGGGGCCCTCCTTGTATTAAGCCAAGTTTTTGGAGAGCGGGGAGTGGCTATGCTGAAATGATCACATGGCCAACTCTGCATGGGAATGTGTGTGTGTGTGTGTGTGTGTGTGGCGGGGGTGGGTGCTCGATTGGGAAATAAAGAATGAGAATAAGTTCATACAAGCTCCCAGATGCCATCACTTCCAACAGCATTTACTTACATAACGCCCTGCGACGGGCTACGACTTGCAATTAATACTGGATGTATTAAGACAAACAAGATAAACCCATGACGCTGGTAACTGGCGTGAGAAAACAATGTCAGCGCGGCCAGTGTAAATATTAGCAGGGCCTCAAACTTTGGCGCTATCACAAAAAACAGCTGCTAGGATCTGAAACTTGAATTTCTCTGCAGAAACGAACAAGATCTTCATTTTTTTAAGCATCTTTTTAAATCATCTTGACTATACACACAGGAAGTTGTGTTTGTCTATATCCCCGTCTCCCTTTGTTCAGGTTTGTAACTGTTGAACCACGTCAACTGGAGTTTATTCAGTGACATACCTCTCCGTTTATCTCTTTTAGGGTCAGATGTCAACAGGTCACATTCCTGGTCCTGGTAAAATCTCAGAGCAACCTCTATGTACTGGTATTCTTGGTAATTAGAGCCTCCATTGAAACCACAGGAGTCATAATTGAGGTCATATACTGATACGCTTAGAATCTATTGTCCACTATCATTCACCAAGGCAAACATCTGCTTGTTTCCATGAGGACAAGGCTACACTCTCATTAACAAGGTGATTAAATACGTTTCTATTCGAACCCTTTGATCTCCGGCTTCTGTGGAATTTCTCATTTGGTCTCATCTCTATAATGAATAATGTCCAATTACTTCAAGAGACCATCAGTTTAGCATATGTGCAGAGAGAGTGTTTGGAGGAACCAGCTGCTTTAAGTGAAGAGCCAATTCAACCAGGAGAAGCTCCACAGGCTTCAGCTTCATGGAACCCGGCGACAACAGTGAGTCTATTGGGTCTCGCAGGTGCTTCAGTGATCCAAGTAAAAGAAGCCGTTTAAAATATTCTTAAGTGGTCAGATGTAAAAGCTGAGTGAAAATAGTCTATAACTTTCGTTCACTCTACGTGGGAAACTTTTGTTCATCCTGTGTGCAAGAAGTGGTTGGGATTTTGAGCAGACTGAACTTTCAGGATTAGATCTGACAAGTAAAGACAAAGATAGGCCTCGGGCCTTCTGACTTTTTCCCATGACTAAATAAAAGAATGACACAATTCTGCTCTTTGCACTGCACTCTGCACACACACACACATGGCTGTGTAAATACCCTTTCAAATGTGGGGTGGAATACAATAACTGACATATAAACAATCAATCTAAAGGAAATACTGCATCGCTAATGTTTTACTGTGGCTCTGTTTAAACTGCTACTGCCCTTACTTACCAACCAGAGGCATATTTATCATAGAGGATGGCAAAGAAATCCATCTATGTGTGAACATGTTAATAAATTAATCCCCTAAACTAACACTTCTAACACGCGACAGATGCAAACATGAAAAAACAAACAAAGAGAAAACAAATATCTTGCAGTGAAAAAGCGGAGACACACATGTAGAAGACACAGATGAAAATGTCAAGAGAGTTTGTGGTGTTAAGAGCTGAAGATGTCGCGGTGCTGGGAACATGATCAAGTGTTCTCAGAATTAATATGTCACCTCCCGCCTCCACCCGGATGCTTCACCTCTCGCCTGAATAAAACAGGAGGATTTGATGCTGTTGTGAATGCGTCAGTGCAGAGAATCTGCTGAGCTGTGCAAGAGTGAAAGGCAATCTACGGGTAAACTCTAGGCCCAAATCTCCGGACTTCACTTGTAGGTCATGTCTGAAAAAGGGCAAATAATACCAAAAATACATTGTGACGACAACTTGATAACAAGAAAGGACTGAAGGAGGACTGAGGATAAACCAAAAGGAAAAGCACACAGTGACTCATGCAGACTGTTGGACTGAAGGACATTTCTTTGACCAGCTGAGTGAGATAAGACTCCTTTAGAGCTACGTTATCAGACCATTTGAAATCTCGCCCCAAAGATTTTCTCTGTTAACTCTTAAACCCCCCCACTTCCCCACCTCCTTCCCGCTGTGAACCAATGGCAGTGAACGCCCAAGGATTACAGAAGACAACACAACATGCGCAGCCTAATCAGAACTGGATGACGACGCATTACTCACTCACAGACTCAAACACTCTGCTTAGAGCAGAAACTGGTATTAATAATGTCAAAAGTGCAGTCAAAGTCCAAGTGGATTCCACTACCCACAAGCGTTTAGTAATTAAAAGTTTCAAACACGACATATATTCTATTCCTTCATCTTCCAGTCCATTTTATGCTGTCAAATTATAAGCAGAACAACAGCTGGAATAGCTACATGAATGTCCGCTGAAACATCGATTACCAGCTGCTGTTAACCAGACGTATTTCAAGGGCCAGACCAGAGGTCTAATATTTAATGCTTGGATTACGGAGAACAAAAGGCCCTTCTACATGCTTAAGGTCCACCTCAAAAGGCCTCGGCCATCCCCTCAATGTCACGGAATCACAGCGTAAGCCCAATAAGCGCTGCAACGAGATGGTCTAATGTTTTTAGCCCTGCAATCAAATGCTCTACTCAGGGCAAACCCCTGACCAGGCTGAAACAGTTTAACAAGATTAACGGATGACAGGACACTGCGGCTGTCAATGTGCATGTGTGTGTGATTTGAAAAATGGCGTCATCTCTCAAATAAGCTTCCAAGGGGCTCTTCAACACACACACACACACACACACACACACTGTGTATCAGTCTCATCCTGCAGTGAAGGAGTCAGGCTAGTGCTCGCCACCGCCTGGCACCAGACAGACCCCCGCCATCCACTCACCATGCTGACGCTAGGGATTAATACTCGGACTACCGAAATGGATGTGTGGTGGGGGCCAGTGTGTGCGTGTGTGTGTGTGTGTGTGCGTGCGTGTTCCTAGGTGACTGGGGGAGGGGTCATGGGACACCACCTGCTTCCTATCAGACACGATGAAGTCAGCCAGAAGAGTGCACTCTCTTTCCTCAACTCCTCATGAAACACAAAAAGCATGTGCGCACACACGCACACACACACACACACACACATTAACCCCAATACATGCATACGTTCATATTAAAGGTTAGAATCAAAAGCTAATTTGATTGATCAGATGTCTTCTAGACTAAATCAGTGAGGTTTTCTAACTTAGGACTATATCTTATTTTCTAAGTTCTTCATTTGACACCATTCATTTCACAGTTTGGCTTTTTTAATCAGAGAGGGGTTTGAAATGTGTTCATGTCCAGCAAACTAACCCCAAGTTTTGTTTTCCTGCTTCTACTGAAACTCATACTGGACATCCGGCCCTAGATGTCATGGTTTGATAAAGTTGGGGCATTTCTTCGCTCCATTTAAGGACTTGTCTCACAGACCGAAGTTCAAATAACAACCCTAAGTTGACTCAGTGGTAAGTCAGCAGTACTTGGTTATCACCAGAAGAGAGCCACTTCAGTCCCCATGGATTCGGCTGCTATACAGTGTGAGTTTTTAAGTGCATCACTGCTACAAGTGAACAGACTGGTTTCAGAACATCAGTGAAGGAGAACCTACAGACAGGGAGAACGACCGAGACAACAACAGCCAAGATCCCACAAAACCTGTTCTGCAGGTCGTTGCGCTCACAAATACCTGACAGCTAACTTTCTTGTGAGATACTGACACGCACACACACACACACACGCACACACATGTTCAAGCACACACTTTCTGAGGGGGAATCTGGCTAGTCAGCACTCTGAAGCCCCCAGTATTGATTTGAAAAGCACCTCTGGAGGTCACTGATAAGAGGTGAGACGCCAAACACTGTCGACCCCTCCTCCCTGTTTTATCTACAGGGGTTTGAAATGACAAGATCACTTTCACAGTGTCCTCTTTTGTTTTTTCTGAATGGTAGACAGATGAGCTTTTCAACTTACTGCTGAATGAATTGCAGAGCGGTACAAACAATCCGACAGACAGATTTAGAAATGATCACACAGACCTCATGCTGTGCAAATACAGGAGGTGGAATACCTTATCTCTCATGACAATATCTTTGTGTTTACCTTGCTTTTGTCTCCTGGTAGTGGCGAACTGGGACTTTTGCAGGGAGTGGGGGGCCGTCTTCCTGTAGAAGCTGTTACGATCTAGCGAGCCCACGTAAACAGGTTTGCGACCACGTTTTGACCCTACGCTCCCAGGGCTTGACTCATATCCCTTTTCCTCATCACTGTGTGAAAAAGAGTGCATCTCCCTGAGCGCCAGCTTCTGGTTCTGCTGCTCTACCCATTCCTCGCAGTGGGTCTTTTTAGGGTATTCCTCATATTGCGAATCTGCAGATATTGATCGTAAATCTCGATATCTATATCGGGTTTTGTGTTGGGAACTTTCCCCTTCTCCTCTGGATTCGAGGCGACGTTCGTTCTCGCGGTCGTAGTGGTCCCCATCTCTCGGCTCATAGTGCTCCCTTGCTTTGTAGTTGTCCCTCCGTCTGTGGTCATAGGGCTCATGTCTCCTGTCGTCCTCTATATCCTTGTACCTGTGATAGTGGTCCCTCTCCTTATAACCACCACGTTCATCGGGTTCAGAGTCATACTGGACCCTTCCTCTACTAGAGTCCGTTTCTTCACCTCGTCGATTATAGACATCCCGGTCTCTGCTGCGATCATATCGCTCCTCGGCACGCCGGTCATAGTAAGGGTCCATACTTTTTCGCTCATCATAGTAGCGGTCATCTTCTCTACGTTGATAATATTCCTTTTCTCTGTAGCGATGACTGTCTTTGCTGTCATAATATTCTCTGTCACGGTCATAGTAGTGATCACTATCTCTGTCTCTGCGGCCATAGGTTTCTTTTCGATCCTGGTAGTCTTCATACTCACTGTTGTAACGGTCGTGTTCTCTGTCATCAAGATTTCTGCGTTTCCTGCTTTCGTAAGACTGCTCCTCCTGGTCGCTGTAGCGTTCAGTGTATTTCCTGTCATAATGATCCCTGTACCTGTATTTGTCCTTGTGATCATACTCCTCCAAGTCTCTGGCACTCCTGTTATCATAACGTTCAGAGTTACGATCATTTTCACTGACCCAATTATCCTTTCTTATTCTCTCCTCCTCCAATTTGCTATATCCTTCTTGAGTCCTGTAGTCATTATGGTCCTTTTCTTGTGGCACTCTCCTGTTGTCCTGGTGGCCCTGATCCTCTGGGCCCTGGTAGAAACAATGTTTGCCTTTCCATTCAGATACCCTCACGTCGATGTGACCGTCCTGTGAACCTGGATGGAAGTAAACGTCTTGGCCTTGAGGCCCACTGTCTTTTAAAGCTGTCCTGTGCTGGTCATTGTACTGCCAGCCGGGTTGTTGGCCGACATTGTCGTGTCTAACTTGAGCCTGGTCAACCCACTGTACTGGCCATGGAGCTGGCACATGCCCTGCAGGTGGCATTGGCCCACTAACAGGCACCATCATACCTCCATGGGGTGGCGCTGGCCAGCCTGGAGCTGGATGTGGGTCACCAGGACTTGGTACCATAACTGGTCCCTGTGGATGGCCAGGATGAACTACTCCATAAGCAGGATATCCAACCTGTTGCTGTTGAAGCTGCAGTTGGTGTAGTTGCTGAATCTGTTGCAAATGGGCAATCCTCTCCCTCTCTCTGGCCCAGCCTGCATCCCCCAGATCATCCACGCTCTTCCCTCTCCGTACCGGAGCACCAGCTGCATAGTTCCAATCCACCGCACCAAACATGACTTGGTTTCCATAAGCCACCGGGCTCTTCATGGCTCCTGCTGTTTAAATCAGCCTGCCCGGTGCTGATAAGGTTTCCTGTTCAACGTGGCGCACTATCTCCAAAGTCCTGCGTTCCATAACAAAGTGCTGAGGGAGACTCCACCTGTCAGGCATATTGTCTCAACTCTCCCACTTGTTTTCTCTGTCTCCTCTCCTCTGTCTCAGCAGAACTGCCCGGCCCAAGCACCTCCCAGCTCTCAGTAAGACCAAATCGTAACCTCCCCGCAGCCAATCTCAGCAAATGGGAGCAGGAGAGGGGGGGTAGGGTTGTTGAAGGAGGGGCCTCCTTGGGTTAATGATTCAGTGGAGTCACATGAGTGGAGGATTAGACAAATGTCTCCTCCCATTGTTTGGATTGGCTGGTGCTTCTGTTTGCAGGAAAACAGTCTGGAGAATTTTTACTTTGATGAGGCATGGGACAAACATCACTTCACTTTGGCACCGAATGTTATTTTTTCATGACCATGAACAATCCTCCATCCTTCCTTGTATCCTGTTGGCTTTGTTTTTGCTCTTTCCTTTTCACTACTACGACCACTACATTCATGCTGGCTGCAGTCACATAGGGACCTCCCATAGAACATAGACAACTCATTCCTGTTTGTGTATACAACCAGCTCAAACTTTCAACACTGGTCAAAAGGACAAAAATGTTTGTGGGTAATATGAACTGATCAAGAAACACATTTGACTTTGCCCTTAATTTCAGGGCGGAGCAGTTTGGAGTGTGAAGTAAAAACAGAAGTGAAAGAGAAAGATCTAGGAATAGTTAGTATATGTAGATATTTACAGTGAGTAACTGAGTGTGAAGAGGTAAATATTATTGAGAGAACACAACCCGATTAAGCCAGAGCAGCGACTGGAAAAGGAGCTGCTGCAGTGTACAATGAGCTATTGTTGAGGACCGTACCCACTCTCAGAGGAGACACGATCTTTAGTGTGAGAAAAAACTCAGGCCTATTCATAAAGCTAGAGTATAATATATCCCTCCCCCTTAACCTTCCATGAAAGAGGCAGGTTTAAAAGAACTTGCACACACTCAAATGCATTTGATACACACAGACACACACATTTGGGATAGTTTTGAATTTCCTTCAATTAAAAGACACTTACATTTTATTAAAAGCTGATATGAATTTGTTCCCTGGAACCAAAGGTTGTTTAATAAATCAAAATTTCAGGAAAAATCCATTTCATGGTTTAATTAAACTTGTGTTAAGTTAATCCAGCTCAGACAAAACTAATCACAAGCAAGGTAATAATACAACCGTGTTTACAGCAGGCCAATTAGAACTTGTTGGTAAGTAAAACTAGAAGCTGTATTTGGGATATATACCACATTTTCAATAAAGATTAATATTTAACTAGCTTAACTGCCTTAAATCACATATATCTGGATTTGTTGTTACTGTTTAACACTGTTAAGACGCACACTTTCACAATGCATAAGCCAAAACCGGTATTGAACACTGAGTTTCACAAGCTGTGGCTGAGCATAGAAATCTAAGTTAGACAGCTTTCTCTTCTTACGTAAGACTGTTTAATTATCAGTGTTCGACGTCTCAGCTTTCAGGAGCAGAACATAACCGAAACTGTGTGTTTGCATATACCCGTTTCAAATGAAGGAAGGTCAAAAACAACATTAGTCTCTGTTAGTTTATGTAAATGAGGCTGCCATTGGCTTCATCGACAACATGCGCATCTAGAAGAAGCGCTGGGATTTTCAGGAGTAAGGTCGTACATCAAACTTTGTGCCACC
The DNA here is from genome assembly GCF_947347685.1 of Pleuronectes platessa. Classification (NCBI taxonomy): domain Eukaryota; kingdom Metazoa; phylum Chordata; class Actinopteri; order Pleuronectiformes; family Pleuronectidae; genus Pleuronectes; species Pleuronectes platessa. Next base: position 5,547,334 of record NC_070646.1, read on the forward strand.
GAGCAGACTCCCAGTTCACGAGGCTGAAACCTGAAAGCCGAAAGGGATCCTGAAAACAGAGTTAAACAGATCGGGCGGTGGTGTCGTGGAAGCGGAGGGAGGCGTTTTAATAGTGGGTTTAAAGAATTACACGAGGCTGAAGGTCAAAGAGCTTAAACGAGAAAAGAGGAAACACAAAAGAGATGGAGGAGAGAAACCTGCTCCGGTTTGTGAGAAAACCCCTCAGAGGTGTTAACAGCCACCACCATGCAGGTTTCAAACTTAAACTGAGGAGTCAACATGTTATATGACCCTGTTGATGTTAGCCTTGATATGATGCTCTTGTGTGCATATGTAACAACTATACACAAACACCAAACAGCTCTCCATGCATAACAACCCATGACGGCTATAAACAAGCATAATGCTGATAATTCAAACCATTAACATCAAATACATCCTCTACATATTAAGATATTACAGAAGATATCGCAAACACCACAAAAAAAAACTTTTGAACTAGTCAGACTGAGTGTGAACAGTATGAGATTGCTTCTTGGCATCTGCACAGTGAAGGCCGGTCAATGCGAGCCCGGTGTTGAAGGTACTCCCTGCCTTGTAACAATAAGCTGCCATTGTCTCTCAAACATCGCACTCAGGAGCACGCCCTGCAAATTCACGGGAAAAACATTCCCTCCTAGGTGAGCGAGCATGTGTGTGTGTGTGTGTGTGTGTGTGTGTGGACGTTGTTTTGCAATAAAGTGCCTGAGAGTAAAGCTGATCAGTGCACGTCTTTGTGTAAGATCCGTGTTAAAGGGAGAAGAAATGGACATGTAGTATCATCCTGATGGATCCTGTTAAGCTTTTGTGTCCGACTAATATGTTGATAATTACCATTTCAAACCTATTGTAATAGTTGCATTCTTGCTTTTTACCTTCCTTTCTACCTTTCTTCCTTCCTTCAATTTGAGTCATTTCCACATCTAACAGAGTGGCAAATACCAAAAGAAAAACCTAAAGACAAAATACTGGAATTTATTCCTGTGAAAGGAGGGTGTGAGAATTCCTCGACTGTGATGAATGAATGGAAACTATGTTTTTCTCTCGTGACCCTTTGAGGCACCTGTAGTCAATGTAACCTGTTCTTGTCCTCAGGCTGAATCCTCTCATTGACAGACATGAAGATCAGGGATCCACCCACAGACCAGCGTCAGAGAGTGAAGGATAAAATCAAATCGAACAGGATATGAGTCATTTGAATGCAATGATAGTAATCAGATTACCTTAGAGAGATGATCAAAGAGTAAGGAAAACAATAGTCTAATAATCTAAAATGACAATGAGAAAAACATCTGCAATTTAAATAAAACATCCAATTAGTCAATAGGCATCAAACTTGTGTCGAAGCAGAAATATTAACATCACAAAGCAGCCTGGTTGTATCTGTGAGTGGCTGTGATTAGACTGAAAGCTCCCACATGAATGAGGACATTAGTACGTGTGGGTGGGCGTGTTTGACAGAGCAACAGTGAGCTCTGCTGTCAGCAGGCACATTCAACAAGTGGCATGTGCAGATGCAACATTTTAAATTTATCTAAAATCAATAAATAAAGTAGGTGTGTGTGATATGAATAAAGAAACCATTTCAGAAATGTTTTTGGGCTAAAATAGCCCTACATTAGTGTCTGTTTTTGTTGGATCGCTGGATCCAGCGAATTCAATACATTAAAAAAATCTGAGAAGAATTTATATGTTATGCCCTGCCTCCTGCGTGCTCTACCCAGACTCCAGTCCACGTCTAAACGCTGCAGAGATCTGCCTGTTGTTGTGAACATGTCTGACCTGCAGAAGCTCCTGCTCCTTTCTTCATAATTAAAAGACAATGTCTAGAGAATGTTCACACTTAGTTGTCCTGACACTTTCCTAGAGTTCACGTCTGCTTAACTTGGTGCATATTAACCTAATATTACCCCAAAATAATTATTCTAATTCATTTGACACATCAGACCATTAACCAGTGTCATTAACGCGATAAACAGTGGAAGTTAAATATAATCATATCACCCAAACCAGGAATCAGAGGTGTTCAGGGAAAAGTCAATAATCATAAAAACTATTTTACAAGTTCATGTATCCACCTAGCTTTTTATAATGAAGAAGTTAAAACTATATGTTGGTCATCAATGCCCTTGAGCAAGGCACTGAACTGCAGCTGAAGCGATGATCAAAAAGAACAGGCGTTCTTAGTCAAACAGCACAACGGTCTAATAAATGATCTGACAAACACCATCTTGAGATGGAGCCTACCTGTCGCTCTGCTGGACGTGGCCGCCCGAGCCAGTCCAAACAGTGTGGAGAGGTGGGCCACGGGCCACGCGACGGCTCGCCACAACCACACTGTGGGTCTCGCTCTACAGTGGGACATAATCTGTCTGTCACCACCGCTGCAGCAAAAAACCCACAACCCACACACAGTGTCTCCAGTCTCCTATCTGCTTTTGGAATAGAACAGATGATGGAGTAAGGTGCCGAAAGACGGAGGTCTGAGGAAAGAGAAGGAGGGAGGACATTTGGAAAGAGAGCGCCGAATAGAGAGAGTGGAAAAAAAGAGACAGAGGCCCGTGTGCATTGCTCGACCTCTCGCTATGTGAAGGAATGTACTTCGTACCTATGTGAAAAAGTGTTGGGCTGCCTAGGATGCACGAGATGGCAAAAACAAATCTGAGCTAATTAGCTTTGGCTGATTGTGAAGATTCAAATATACATTTGTATGTTAGGAACATTTTATTAAACTTATGATTATTGGATTAGTCAATTATATTGATCACAAGGAGAGAGATTGATGAAAGAACCTCTGAAGCACAAATGCAACTGAATCCTCACGTTGTTCAACAGCAACCGACTGATTCTGCAACAAACTATTTCTATGTTGAAGAGAAAATAGGCAAATTCCTCAATGCACACACACATATGCCTCCTTACGATAACCCTGGACTCAAATACACAGTCCTCCTTCCGCTCTGGACTGTAAATAAGGACGTCTTGTCTCCGTCATTCACAGTGGATGCTAAATAAACAGTTTGTGCGTTCGTGTGACAGAGGAATCGAAACAAGTCAAAGAGGAAGTCTGTTAAGCACCGAGGTCTCAATTTTAGATTCCTGCCATATTATATTTTGTCTTGTGAACGAACCTGCGGGCAACAGAAGCTCAGACGTAAACGATGACATCAACTGAAACAAATTCAACTTGTGTTCAACATGTGTGTTTAATGTTTGGCATTGTTAAACTCTACATTTGATCCATTTTGATAATCAAATGTCGCCTGAGTGTCGTACACAAAGGGTTCAGCAGCCTGAACGTTCCCTCAATGGGGCACCTTGCTTCAGTATTATCCCCTTCTCTCTCCTTTCATTTCCTGTCATCTTAATACTGTGCACTTTCTAATAAAGGCATGACATTTCCTCAAAACATGTCTCCCACTGTCAGTCCACGCTCCAGCACTCTTACCTTGAAGCTGCTGCTGCTCCAGGGCCAGCGTCTCCAGCGTGTAGTTGCAGAACTCCAGATTCTCCAAGGCTTGCGTGCGGGCCGTCTCGTCCTCCTCTTCCTCCAACATGGCCCTGAGTTCCTCCGCCGTGTGGGCGTACTCATCCATCTCGTGTTCCACCTCTTGTAGCCGTAGCAGCAGCTGGTATCGCTCCTCCTCTTCCCTCTGTATCTGACTCTCCAACTCCATCTCTCTCTCTTGCTCCTTCTCGGCTTCCAGCTGGCTCTGGATTTCACGTTCTTGGGCGGCTGCGAGGTCGCCTAACTCAGCCTGTCCCTCCGTTATTTGATCGAGAAGGGTTACAGCCTGTTCGTCGGGGCTGTAGAAGACGGGGCTGCTGGTGAGAGGGCTGCACGCTGGAGGAGCAGTGTTTTGTCTCGGGCAACGTGGGGGTGCACGTGGAGCAGGGCGGGCTGGTTTGTATGCTGCTCGGGCTGCAGGACGAAGGACTCTCGGACGAGGAGGAGGAGGGCGGAGGGTCCTGCGTCTCTCCAGCACGGAAGAAGCATTTGACTGCAAGAGGTCGGACACGGGGGAATGTGACGATCCCCGGATAATGTCCCTTTCATTGTTATACTCGAGTATAGAAAAGTGTCGTGAGATGTGGGACTGTTGGTTCAGGTCACCTGCAGATGAGGCACCAGAACTCATGTAAGATTCACTTAATGAAGACGTCAAGCTTTTCTCAAACTCAAAAAGCTGCTGGGAGAGCTTGGCCTCCAAATTACTGGCTGAGGTCGCCAGGGCATCCAAGGTGACGGATGTCGGCAATAACCCGTTGGAGGCACGCACGGTCTGCTGGGAATGTGTCCGTGCCTCTGCACTGCTCATCATCATATCAGCATCACTGACGCTGCCATGGCGAGTTAACTTCTTCTGTCTGTGGCCCTCGACTAGGTTTATCAAAGTTTGGCCGAGTGTGGCACTTCTGTTACTGGTGCTGCCGACATCCGCTGGTGGCCTCTGGTGGAATCTGCTGTCTTTAGACCAACCGTGCTGAGTGCTAGGCAGAGTTAGACTATGTGAGCGTTTGGGCTGTGACAGTCGATTGTTACCATTAGTATAGTTGGAGTGATTTGTGCCTTGGTGCCGGCGGCTACGTGCAGGCAGGCTTAGCCGAGGTGGGAGTCTGGGCCTTGCTGGAGGAGTGGATTTGGGACTCTCTGGCCCTCTTTGCACCAGAGCGACAGGTCTACGTGGCTCAGATTCAGGTCTGCCTCCCCCTTCTCTCTGCACTCTTCTGTTAGTTTGAGCTCCAGCACTTTTGTTTTCATTTTGCCACCTCTGCTCCTCGGTTTTCTCGAAGTAATCCAGGTCCCACACGGTATGATCCTCGTACGTCCTCCATTCAGGATCATTCTCCGACTCATTGGGACACAAATGATCTGAGCTGTATTCAGAGGTACAGCAGCTCTCCTTGTTTTCTTCTGGTTCAACTATGTTGGTTTCCTCCGCAGTTTTCTCTCCGTCTTCCTCTAGTTTGATGAAGCGATGAGGAAAAATACCACGTTGCCCTCTCAGCTCCCCCTCCAGCCAACCGTCTTCCAAAGTGCTGATAACACGAATGCGATCTCCCACATCAAAGTCCAACTCCCCCTGCTCCATGGCCCGGAACTCGTACACTGCCACTCCGTAGACACCCTCTTCCTCCTCCTCCTCCTCCTCCTCCTCCTCCTCTTCTTCTTCTCCTTCGACTACATCCTCCTTCTGCTCTTCTTCCTCCCTCAGAAAAACCTCCCTTTCTTCCTCAGCACCCTCCTCAGCACCCTCTCCTGCATCATAGGGATCCTCGTAGCTGAATTGTTGAGGGCCATCGTTCAAATACTGGCAGTCCACAGGCTCCTGTGGAGATCGAAGGGGGCTGAGGAGCTCCACAAACCCTTCTGGGAAGATTCCCCTGCGTCCATCAAGCTCCCCCTGGAACCATCCCGGCTCGGGCAGGCCCGTGATGATTATTATGTCGCCCTCTCGGAAGTCCAGCTCCTCTTTAAGCTGTGCGTGGAGGCTCATGAGGGCCCGGGCCTGGGCGAGGGCGTAAGGTGGGAGCTCCGAAGCCTGGGCCTGAGCTGAGCGTTCAGACAGCTGCCTGGAGCGTCCGGACAGGTTCAGATCCTTCACGCACGACGTGGGGAAGAGACCACGGACGCCCCAGACGTTACAGCCACGTTGCCATGTTTCCCCGAGGTCCGTGGGCCCTCCTACTTCTCCAACTACCACATCACCTGCAAAGACATAGGATAAAGAATGCAATTAAATATTCGTACTACTACAGGAGTCACATAAAAAACCTTAAGACATACCTAGGAGTTTGTGCTTGTGTGGGAGCCTGCAAGGTGAGGATGGCAAAGATCTTAATAACTGATTTATTGGATTTTCATAAAATTTTTACAATACACTGCTAGAAGAATGCTGAATGTTACTGAGAAGATCTTTTGGATCTGATATCAGGTAGTATAGGTCACATTATAAATAGGTCTAAATTTTCACAGTGCCTTTATTAATGCTTTTTTCCAACAACTTCACTCGAGTCTGTGCTGCTGCTAATTTATCTGGGGATCGGGGATTACGGGAATGTGGTTCTGGTCAGCCAGAAAGTCATGGAGGTCACATTCCAAAGACCTGCGGCTCCACCTCCCATTGTGTCAGAGCCCAAACCTGGAACTCTGCCAGTAGGACCATGGAAAATGATACAGGAAATGAACATTTCTACTCTCAGACAGACAGTCCAACTCGTTTCCTTTTGTTTCCTATGAAGCCAGGAAACGTTGGTTATTTATGACCAACTGGAATGTTGTTGTTTGGAAAATTTGTCCAGGTAGAAATAACAAATAAAACAATAAATTATAAATGTAGTGAAAGGAACTGTTGATTGATTATTTGACACAGTCGACCCGTTGTGAACTTATCGTGTTCCAATATATATCCAGCAGTGATTCTACAATACAAATGTGGCTTTTCACAATAGTATAACTACAACTATGATCATCAGCAATAAAAGGTTTTACCAACGTGAAGAATTACTGCAGACATCAGTGTGTACAGCTGAACGTTTCGTTGGATGAAAAACCAGAAGAAAAAAACAACCAATGTGAAATATGATAAAAAACTGAACAGGCAGTCTGCTGCAGGGCAGTCTTAGCTTGGTATGTGGGGACATCTAGTGGGGACATTTGGGAACTAACTATGTGAGTTTATTTTGTCCTCAATGTGTCTTTCACCAAATCATTGAAAAAGTAAAGAATTAATCAGATTCAGAATCTGAATTAATGTATTAAAAAATAACCTTGAGCAAACCCCTCTATTAGATTTTATTCCTGTGTCATGCCACCAGACTTTAGAGCAGTGACGTCACAGAATTGATTCTTAGCTGAAACTTTCTATGAGTTAAAATAAAGTTCTCGGATCATGTAAATAACATGCACATATTGTCCGTATGCTAACAATAGCCTTGTCGCCATTAACTTGTGATTTATCTTGTCATTTGTCTCTTATATTGTGGAATCGCTACTTGAATGATATAATATGTAGTACTGGCTTTAACAGTTTGTGTTAGTGGAAACAAGATAACAGTCAATGTGACTATCAGGCCAATTGACTGTTTATGAAGATGGATGACACAACAGCTCCAAAAAACGAAGCCAACATTTTGCAGTAAAGATCATAAATCCCACCTCCTCCATGTTAATGGATGTGGCTTTGACCAAACTAAAAATCTAAGTTCACTTTAAATACTTTAATCACAAATCTCATATCCGGGATATTTTGGCTTCATTTTTGTAAAACAGGATGAAGTGAAGTCGTGTCGTCCATCTTTATTTACAGTCGATGGTCACACAACAAGTTCCGACACAAAACAACTACACTACAACACACAACAAAGAATTTACCTGAGTGCAAGGACATCAACAAGTAGCGTTAAGCTGAGTGAGAGAACACGCTCCATTAGAGTTACTGTTAGAGCTACTTACAATACAGTGTTTGGCAAGAGTTACATGCAGTTACACCCAGTATCCAGTGCAAAAGATGTAAGAATGGGACTGAGCTGTATCTTCAATCATTATTTTAAAAGTCAGAATCGTCTGTATGAGCTTGTGCAGCATGTCCATACCTCTCTTCAGTGACAGTTTGCTCGGCTCGGCTGAGCTGAAATCACTGATGCACACATAGAGTCGTTCTCCAGGCTTGGTGCTGGGAATAGTGACCTCCTCCACAAAGGTGCTGGGAAACTGACCTGCGGACGGGACAGAAAGAGGAAAAACACAGTTGATTGCAACGAAGAACGCCTCTACTTCTGTGTCCTGGAGAAAAGAATCACTCCATCAATTGTTAATATTCAGAACGTCTGTTATTCTAAATATCTCCTGCATCTATGTCAACATCTTGCATCGTAACAAAGGCTATTTCATGTCTCCAGATAAGTCACATTTAAAGTGTGTCGATATCATCTAAGTTTTCCAGGAGCGGAGGAAACAAGCCTGCACTCATTTCCCCTCTGCACTTCCTTTCAGAGGGATTCCCCTTTATCATCTTAAGTGGCGCTCGGCTGAAAAACTGAAGAGGATTTCTCAGAGGCTGATCCTTTGAGTGCAGAGGAAGCAAGGGAACAATGACACACACACACACACACACACACACACACACACACACACACACACACACACACACACACACACACACACACACACACACACACACACACACACACACACACACACACACACACACACACACACACACACACACACACACACACACACTCTATCAGCCAAGCATAACTGATGGTTTATCTTTTCTTTCTGCACCTGTCCCTCTCTCACTTGAAAAGACTCTCATCCATATATACTGTAGGATTTATTTTAAAGTGATAATGAAACCTGACACATTACCTGTGACACCATCTTTGTTACCAAGCAACCAGAACTCATCAACGACACTCAGCACCTCGATGACATCACCGGGGAAGAGTGGCAGCTCCTCAGAGACACTGGGGAGGAACTCGAACACGGCACGCACCACCGACCCCGCTTCCATTACTCATAACCTGCAGACAGAAAAAAAAATGTTTTTCTTATAATGAGGAACAAATGTTGAAAATGCAAAAACTTTTAATAAGAACGTTTCGCAATGAATTTCTTTACCATGACGCGACATGTCTCTGACTATAATAAGAAACAGTGGTGCTATTCAAACTCGTCACCATACAGACCAACAGATGCCTCACACAGAGAGCAACCATTACAAAATGAAAGGGGACGTGAGAGCGTGAGAAACCTGCGACAGAGAAGAGGGACAAAAGAAGGAGAATCGCAAAAGAGGGAGCTGTACTTAAGAAGGCTGAAGGACATTCCTCAGCAGCACTTTATCCTTCTCCTGCTTCTCTGATTTCTTATGTGGAAACAAGTTTCAGGGATGGACAGTCTGGTCGTATTGTACATCACGCAGTAGTGATGCAGTTCCAAAATACCAATACAAACATCGGAAATTCCTCCGATACTGACGAAAATGCTGGTTTGAGCAAACAAGTACGCAAATCTATACCCATCCGATACCAGGTCTATTGTTGTCATTGTGGTAAATTTAATTATTTGTGTTTCTTTTTCAGTTGTGACTATCAAACTAGATAATAAAAGAAGACATTCATTCTCTGTATGCATTGGTTTTTCAAAAGCTTTAAACTGAGCCAGGCGACACAACAATGATATCAATCATCACGAGCCACACAGGGATACAGCTGTTAACAACTCGTATAGAATAGGTACTTGGTATTGGTCAGTATGCAAAGATACCAAAATGGAACAGCTGTGCAAGAGGGAAACTAATATTTCACATCCTTTTGAGTTGAATCACTTTATCAAAACTGTTGCTTTCTCCTCAACAAATTTTCCGATTCCAGATGAATATAATCACATCGACCAACTCAAGCTCTTTTTAAACGAGCAAACCTCAAGTTTCGAAGAAAACTGTGTTACCATGTCTGACTCTGGAAGAGTTTGCCTTAATAAATAAACACAATATAATCAAAATACTTTATAATGGGTAAGGAGAAGCCTGAGGTTTGAATATATATATATATATGTTCAATACTAACTCACAACACATAAGAAAGCTTTTTAAAATGTGTGCTGCTTTGCTGACTCCTTCAGCTATCTGCAAAATGAACAAACACACACACACAGAAAATGTATTAAATTTAGTTATTCAGCAGCCCTTGTGTGTCATTATCTGAGGACATAACTAACCCCAGGTGTGGATGGACACTCTGAAAGAGACGGGAAATGAGAGAAGAGGGCTGCAGTTTACCACAATCAATGGGGCCTCTGTGTGGGCTCATGGAGCCGAGGGGGGCAGAGAAACAGAACTCAAGCCCAGTTAAGAGTCAGAGTCTCTGGGAAGAGACAGAGTTCAGGGTCTCCTGGATGTGGAGGTGGAGGTTGACAGAGGGGACAGATGAGCAGCATTAAGAGAGGACACAAAGAGTGTGTGCGTGTGTGTAATGCTTCCTTCTCAATGATGGTTAAGCAGTACACTGTTCAGCTGAACCTTTAAGATGGCTCTCACTGTTCAGTGTGTGGCAGGTTGTGTTAACGCCACATCGGAACGTCAGCCAAGGCTTCAACTGATGCAAGCCAAAGGGAGGCGTCCAATGAGAGCACTGGAAATTACAGCAGGCGATGAGCACAAACAGGGAGTCTGTCCATTTGGAAAAGACACAAAGTTGACCGTTGTTTATTTTCACTTTAGGGTTGACTTCAGTTATCATATAAATTACACTATCCTCATTTTATCATCAACTGGTGTGATCTAAGAATTACTTTACACAAACTGCTGTCATGTCAGACACATTACATCTTGTACACGGAGCATTTGTACAAATATTCAAAGTGGATATACCAGAAATTCACACCAGACAGATAATTATTGAGAAAAGTACTTTTGGAAACCACAAATGAAACCACGTTTCCTTTGACTTAGATTTGCATTTTAAAAATATGACATGCATTGTTTATTATAGATATGAAAGAAGAAAGTCACTTCTCTATTTCTCCTGCACAATGCCTCAAAATTATCACTTTTATAGGAAAACTGTACGTGCACTAAACCATGATTTAAGTGACTTTTATTGGATGGTGTTACAATATTTCTTAAAATAATATCTATAATCTGCACCACAACTGTCCTGTGTAATCACAAACTAACCGTATAATCACATCCTCTACATCTGATTTCCAGAGGATGAATACAGGGATAGAATTTCCCTTCCTGCCTTCCTCCCTCACCGCCACAGCTGAGATTAAACCAACACCCAGGAAGCTGGGATTCTTTCTACCTGACAACAGTCAGGACCTGTAGAGAATCATTGACTTGCTTTCTTCAAGATAATCCTGAGATCTGCCTCCAGCCAGACAAGCTCCTTAGTGTTATTTATGGGTGTGTCAGTGTGTCAGAGGCCCCCGTGCTCGGCCTCAACTCGCTCTGCATCTCTGGACATCATGGCAGCAATGATCAGGTTTCCAGTGGATCTGTGGTTTAATGTAGTTGGCAAAGGATCGACACAGTAAATGTGCCGGAGTAAAATCTTCAAGTGTAAAGTCACAAGTGTGATGTCATGAACACACAGAGGAAGATGTTATGAGCCATAAATGAAAGGCAACAAATGTACGAAACATTTTACACACACCAGCACAAACACATTCATTCCCACTATCCAGAAATAAAGCCCACATATCCCAAATACGAAAAAATCCACCTTACACCATTGAATTCCTTGGGAGCTAGAATCTGCCGATTGAGTTTGGAGCCAGGACATCGAGGTCTCACCGACTCAGACGCTCGACCAATGACGTTTCATCCCAATAACGAATTAAAACCAAACATACCATAAAAGAAACACTTGAACATACAGCAGTGTGAAACCATCTTTGAAAAAAACTGATTGATGTGTTTGGTCCATGTCCAATCAACTAACATGGAGCAGACTGAATTTATGACATACACTGCAGCCAGCCACCAGGAGGCGATCAAGATAATTTGGTTTCACTTAAAGGGAGCTGGCATGTTGTCATCCCTAAAGCCAGTGGATGATTAACATGGTTCTCCAGTTATTAGTTTCTATATCGCCGTAACATCAGCTCAAGTTAAAACATGTCTGTGGGCCACTATCGCATTTCCACTGAAGAGATTCAAATTTCGAATTTGGGATAAGACAAGACGAATATGAACATATTTCAAGTTCATGTCAGAAAAGCAATTGTTGGGATATATGTGAAAAAAAGGACTTTCCCTCAACTTTTCTGTTTCAAAATGTGCATCATAGGTTTCATGTTTCAGTTCTGACTCATCACAGCTCCAGCTGGAGAACACTTTGTTTGGAGAGGGGAAAATAGAAAGAGAGGGAAAAACATGGTCACGTCAAGAGAAGCCGGCAGGAAACATTTCAAATTAGATGCGACCAGAAAACTGTCATCAAACCTTAGTGCGGATACTGAAACGAGAAACTGTCTCCACAAAGACTTCAGCAAGTGGAGCAGTGATTAAAAGTGTTCAAATGTTTGTCAAGTCTTGGAAAAGTACAAAGTACATTTTATAGACGGAAAGATCCTCAGGCGTCTCCTCTTTTATGATTTATGAGTTCCTGATAAGCAGTGGGACTCTGATCGAGACTGATTGCACTCAAACAAGTTCCTGCTTAATAAAAGTTACTTTAATCACTGAGTACTAAGTATATTTAATCATATAAAAAAATACTCATGACAACAACAGTGGTTACTGGTGTTTCTAGGGAGAGAGGGGGAATGAGACACAGTGACTGAGACTAGTGTGTTCCACTTGGCAAAGTCCTGGAGAAAGTAACAGGATTACGACAGACAGCTAAATCAACAGCTGACACACACACACACACACACACACACACACACACACACACACACACAGTATATCTACACACACATCTCGCAGCTGACAGTGGGACAGAGCAACAACTGTGACCTGAGACGTTGCTCTGGGACCATCATCGCCCTTTACTCAACTATCCGTGCATGTGGATCCGTGTGTTTGACTTTCCACAGACATTTTAAAAGAAGTTTCCTTGTGGTCCAACACGTTACAGTAGGAAATTCAGGAGCCTTTAACGTCAGTGTCGATTTGCTGTAAACAAAAAGCTTCCCTTGGCAGAATGTATTCATAATGTCCGGCTGCTCTACACAGGGAGCCTCCCCTCAACTGACTTTTCTGGAAACTCTCCTGTTGTTTTTGTCTGACGTGGACAATCTCTGGCTTAATTCTTCGTATGTGAAAGACAAACTCCGCAAAATGTCCAGAAAATTGGGTCCAGACATTTCAGTTTGTGTAACAATATTTCAGTTCATAAGGAATATTACAAATGTACATGGCAATTTGATCATAAAACCGACAATTTGTCTTTAGCTTTATTTCCTCCACACATTCCTGTGTAACTAACTGGTGCAGCTCAACCCCTCCTGCCTGTACAGGTGCAGCAGGTGAATGTCGAACCAGTGTTGTTGTGGATGCAGACTGGAGGAAGTGGGATCTGCTGACTGTCTGTATCTTTTATTCAGCAGAGTCACTTGATGCCAACAATGAAGCTGCTGCCTCATTATCTGTCTGCCTGCCAGGGCCGCGCTCGCACAGAAACCATGTGCCATTCAAGCTATTCATTTATCCTGAACTGGCAGACGGGCACACACAGACAAACACAGACTGGTAGAAGCCTCTGGAGTGAGCTGGATGACAGCTGGCATCTTTTGATACTGGTTGTTTACTGTGCTGCAGTGGAGCCCTCCCGTCCAGAATGCTGAGTCCACTGAAACGCGCTCACCTCCAAACAACATGACCGAAAAGCAGGTGGAGGGACAGCGCACGGCTCTATGGGACATCTGTCGCTTTTCCTTTTGACCGTCTCCTGTTTCAGCACATGTGACAAGGGGGGGGGGGGGGGGGGGGGGGGGGGGCAAATGAGGAGGCTCCGACAGTTGTCAACACAAGTCATGTGGGTTTTTTAACCATGTGTTTATGGAGTCACAGACCCCCCCCCACCCCCATAACACTTTATGCAGTGCGACAGTAAATAATTTGTCAGACAGTGCACACACAGAAACCATATGAGATGATTTAGCTTCAGGCTGGATGGGAGGTCCAATCCACTGAATTTTGAATTATCCGTTATTCCCTCAATATATATCTGGTGTACAAAATATTTGTCTTAAAATAGTTTGATATTAATCTGCTGATGTTGTTTGAGGATGTTGTGAAGCAGCATGTGATCATGGGATTTGTTTTATTCCCTAAATAATTAAAAAGATGCCAAAGTGAAACATCCTGTTAACTTGAACAAAAACTGTGGATTTCTCTGGGTTTAGACACAGTCCTCAAAATGTATAAACTAGGTCTTGTAATTTTTTTTTGCATTTTAATGAGGAATTCTTACCTATTATAACTTTAAATGGTTAATAGTTTACCAAACAGACTGTCACCAGACTTACCTCACCGTTACTCAATAGCACATATACCAGGAAATGTTCTGGATTGAAACGCAGCCCTGGTTTTTGGGGGGGGGTGAGGTCTCATCCTTGATCAACTGTCCCTTCCAAGCATCAACCCCCCAACATGGCCCACATTCTGGTGCCATGTTACGATCTAATGTCATTGCTCTGAGCAGCAAGTCAAAGGCAGGACAGTGAGGAGATCAGTCTGGCTTCACAGTGCATTTCAACCAGATGAGGCAGCGCTGGGTGGCGTCAGGCAGCTGGATGAAAAGAACACATCTGGCCAGCTGAGACAAAACGCCTAAAGATGCAGAACTCTGTCGAAATATTTGGCGAAGCCGTCTCTTCCACAAACATGTGAAGACAGAGAGGAATGGTTGCAGAAGCATGCAGGCTTACTGTACAGTGCCCTGCATGTGCCCATTCTGCATTCCAATAGAAACGATTGAATTCTATTGAAACAAAGCCTATTTTGTCACAAGGCCATCATCACTTTTTAGGGCTGACCCCTTAAAAAATTCAGATATCGAGAAACAGAAAGAAAAAGGAAGTACAGTTCCTTCTATTTAAAATACAGGATGTCGACTTCTGTGATTAGGAAGGAAGTATCTGTCTGTGAGAGTAATCTTTGCAGACAACAAAAATGAAACTCAGCATGAGACATGTATCGCTGTTCTACTGGCCGCATGGGAAACATACGGCTCACTGGGAAGGGTGTGATAACTACACTGAGTCAGGGCAGGACAAGCCCATCTATTATCTCTGTTAAAACATCCAGCCCTCGGAATCTCTGCAGCCAGTCCTGTCTTGTTCATTCTGTTTCTCCTCTCCGGATAAAACCTTAAGACACAGCAAAATGTGTTTCTGTGGATGATCGTGTAGTTTAAGGACTGTAGCTCTGCTTTCTTTTACATGAGCTTAAATAGAAAAGAGTTGAAAAGAACATTAGAGCGAATATAAAGAGTTCATCGTGTTTTGGATGTTCGTTGCAGGGGAAAACCCTCCTTGGTCTTTCCAGCGTTTCCAGCATCTCTGCAGTGCAGCGAGCAATGCAGGGACTCCTCCAGGGCATGTGCTTCTTTCTCAAACGCCTTTTTATCCTGACTTTCTTCCCCTAACGCCATGTAACTCCCATTTCTGTCTCTCTGTTCCCTCTCCCAAACAAGCATGTGTTGAATATCACACACACACACACACAAGTAGAAACACTTTGGGTGGAACTTTTTTGAATAAACATTTCCACAGTGAGGAGGAGCGCTCAGACGTCTGAGCTCAGAGGGCCGAGGCTGCGTTGTCACAGATACACAGGTCTGTTCTGACGGCGCAGGGTTTTCCCTGAGAGGACCCCAGAGGTGCCCGAGGATATGCCGCACCCCTAAAGCCCGACCGATCCCTAATAGTTTGCACATGAGCTGTTACATAACCAATCTCTGCGTTGGAATCTCCCCACGACGTGCTCACAGGGAGACTAAATATGTGTTGGAAAAATCAACCCAGTCACAGAAATTCTTCATCCTCTTCCCAAACTTTTAGGCAATTCAGGGTGAACTCAGGACACGAGGAAGAGACGGCCAATGTGGCAAAGCCTAACTGCTTTAATGAGTTCTGGTAATCGCAATGGTGGAGCTCACGTGTTTGTGAATCAGCTCTTTTTATCTGGTATAATCAATAAAGGGGAGTGTTATCCACGCCCATAGGAATTCAGCCAAACTTCCCAAACGACTGCGGTGTCAGTCACATACAGAGATTGCTCTCACGTTCAGTAATAATAGTGCATGATTAAATAAAGCTAAATATCGCCCCTTGAATGTAATATTAGTTTTGACTATTTCATGACTTGATGAGCATTATGTTCGAAAGAATCGATGCATGGTCATCACACACACTCACTGTTGACTGACCACGTGCTAATACATTTCTAACACATGATGGACATGAAATTGTGTGAGTACAAATATCTCAGGATTAAAAAAGGAGGAGCCTTACTAATGAAGATGTCAACTAGGAAAAACCACATTTGAGTCAGCGGCTTCTTCTCACACCATCTTTGATGTGCTGTACGTTTACTGCTGCTGTGTTCTTCATACATGGAAGATAAAGTTTGTCTCCGTCCACTTGTCTGATTCAAGCCGTTAGAGCCTCGACTATTTAGTCCCTTAGAAAGAACTTAAAATGCCATTGCACTTTTTTTTTTTTACAATTATTATTGCCTCTGCTCATGAGAATCTCACCCTACCCTCCTTTTTTTTTTTTACATCTAGCTCAAATCAATTAACTCTCCTGCCCCTTGAGCCAAGCTTATGAACACGGCACCTCCGGCAAAGAATGTAAAGAATGTTGTCATTTTTTTATCTGAGCCACGTCTTTTCTCTTTCTCTGCAGGCACATTACGCAAGATGATTTTCTCCCATGCATCATAAAGTTATTTTTTTACCATTTCCATAATATATTTTGGATCACACTCTGATCTGGAGCTGTAGTTTGCAGTGCCTGTGGCTGGATTTAGCTACTACAATAGTGCGACATGTAATACACGCAAATTGACACAAACATCTCAGGTGTCCTTGTCGGCAAGTGCTGATACAGGAGTCGGTTGCCAGGTATGAATTATTCAGCAAGTGGGATGTTTAAGTGCGTCCAACATCCTGACGAGGCACTGACCACTAAAGCAGAGCAACAGGAGAGAAAAGGACACAGAGACTTGACTAATGCTCTGATGGTAATTAAACGAGTGGTTCTCTGACTGGACAGTTCGCCTGGCGTGACTGCGATGAGGGGGAACACACTCTGAGATCACAGGTCTTTTCACTTTCCTTGCAAGCAAAGTAAAACTAGAAAAGCCTTTTCAATGCGAGCCAAGGCCAAAGCAAAGTAACCTATAACATGCAGCAGAAGACACAACTGACGATAGTGGAATGAAAACACTGATACCCCCGTCTGCACTGTGTGGAAGACCTGCATTTAAGGTTTCTCTGCAGGATGTGAAGCAAGGGGTGTTCAGGTACACACATACATGAAGGATGAAGATTAACATGTGTGTGATTGGGGGATTCAAACAGCAGCCAATCCAAGTTGTGTCTCTGTTTTTTATATCACAAAGTATCGGCCGATTTAACAGTTTATGAAAATCTTTCACTCAACAGTATTGGTATCGGCATCAGGCCTGAAATGTCCATATCGGTCGGACTCTATTAAGATAATAGAACAGAATCAGACCACCCTACGTGTTTCACACACACACACACACACACACACACACACACACACACACACACACACACACACACACACACACACACACACACACACACACACACACACACACACACTTCTGTTCAGTGCCATCACTTATTCAACTCACGTGACTGGTCAGTTAACCTCATAGTTGTGTTCGTGTGGGTGTGTGTTCCTGTACTTATATCTTTGTGAGGACAGTTTTAAGCATAGACCCTACAGAGTGAGGACCACCCCTCACTTTTTCAATGTTATGGTTAGAATAAAGTTTAGGTTAGGTTTAAGCATTTAGTTAGGATGGTTAAGGTTAGGGGCTACGGGATGTATTATGAGTGTCCTCATTCAGATATAAGCGAAAACATATGTAGGTGTGTGTGTGTGTGTGTGTGTGTGTGTGTGTGTGTGTGTGTGTGTGTGTCAGTTTAATGTAATAAAGTATAAATCCGTGTATTCCTCTCATGTCACTGTCATGTGTGTGTTATCCACGTGTTTTTACAAACAAACTCGCTCCTCTGTGAACACACTGGGATCAAACCACCACACGTTCACTTCCCGTCGCTTTTCTTACCTGTTCAGTGGTTTTCACCTACTGCGGATAACAAACGTCGGTTATAATCCTGTCAGACGAGAAATGCAGCTCCTGCAGCCTGAGGAAGATGATGGTGAAGAAGAAGATGATGATGAAGATGATGATGTGTTGGTGGCGGAGCTGTTTTTTTTTCTGCTCCACACAACTTTTTTCCAGCAGCCTCACTTCCTCGGGTCGGGACCGGCGCTCACAGTCATCGTCCCCCCGGGGGAGCAAGCGCTTGATTCCGGCGTGAGGAAGAAGAAGAGGAGGCGGAGGAGGAAGGTGAAGAAAGGTGCGGACGGAGAAAAGAAAGTAGTGCGACACGGTAGAGCTGCGGTGGGATCAGCTGTCATCTCCTCAGACATCAGCTCGGGCTCGCAGCTCCTCTCTCCATGCCTGCACAAAACTAACACCCACTTTTTTCCACTGCGAGCCTAGGCTGCCCCCGCTGCCGCCTGACTGGAAATACATCTTTTAAATTCAAGTTCAGATACACAACAGAGGTGTGATCAGAGTAAAATGTTGTAAAGAAGACTGGTTGGTAGGAAAATGCAAAGTATTTGGTATAATACATACACAAAAACATAATGAGAGAAAAAATAAATGGACAACCAAGACTGATATCCAAGAAAATGCAAAGTATAAGATATAAAGCATACACAAAACATGTAGAAAGTAATGAATGTAATACATATGTGGTCAATTGGAAATAAAATTATGATAAAATATTACAAACCGGATTGCTGAGATATTGTAAAGTATATGACATAAAACATACACAAAAACATAAGTGGAATTCAAGTGCATGCATTCTAAACTTATATCGGGCTGTTTTAAGTTTGCAACAAGTCACATATTATTGTAAAATCAGTATGGCTGAAGTAAGCTGTAAATAAGTTTTCCAGGCTTACACAATAAAGAGAAATAAAACAAAAATAAGCACAAAGAAGAAGTACAAACACACATTTGATCAATCTGAAACTGAATGACTCACAGAGAGATTGCAACATTTCACAATATTGTATAATACCAGATAAGCAACACGGCTGAGTCTGGCTAATTTCCTTCTACATCAATATTAAGTAAAGTTACTATGTCTCAGTAGAGCTGACGTTTTATCATCCATGTGTGCGGAGGGAAGAAACTTTGCTTTTTTAGCTGAGAAAGAACTAAAATGCACACAAATGTTTCCTCAGTTCATGATCTCATTCCTGTGCAGGTCAGCACATGTTGTGTCCATTCCAAACAGACCAAAAACTGTAGGAACACTATCCAGGACGGGAATGTGGTCTTTTCCCTTTCATTCTTTTTTCAGAAATTTATATATAAAAAGTTAAAAAAGCTTTTGCTGAATCTCCACTCTTCTTTTAGGTCTCTTTGGAATTCATTATATATTTAATACAGTTGGAAGTGTGAGCGTGTCCAGAGTAAAAGTGCAGTAAATAACAGTAGCTATTGTGAGTTAGAGGAGTGCAATTGTTCCCTGTAAAAAAGCTTTTTGACGCCCAGCAGGAAGGTGTTACCAGCTCTGAGAATTGTGGTTTTTCTTCTCTTTGATTTGCAGCCATTACGACAACGAGATCCCTTTTTTAAGGTGGAGAAAATCATAGTGGTTGCACAAGAGATTACATGTTTGGTAACCTTTTTGTCAGCTGCACTGTTATTGCGTGTTGTGTTGCACTGAATCCAGTTTTTCTGCTGTGTCTGCACTAAGGACAGCTTCCTCATATGTGATCTTCTATGTGCAGAACAATAGCAGGAAACGAAGCCAGTAGGATGCCTTCACCCTCGTGTTTTTTCCCCCAGAAAACAATAAGATCCAGGGCAGGTCTCAATCAAACACACATACATGTAAACAGCCTCACTTTACACATACAGGATATATTCACCTAGATCCCTGCACTGTGCACAATGTTTGGTTCATTACCCTTGAAATGCAAATACAGCTAAATCTGCAACACATTCCATGTCAGTGTGCAGCTTTTTTTTCATGTGTCAACCTTAGTATTTATCCTAAAGTATTCAGGACAAGGGGTCGTCAACCCTAAAATTCCCCTAGAAGTAAATCTTCTGCTGTGGTAAAGCTCCAAAAAAGCTTTTAGTGTTTAAACTTATTGATCAGTAAAACAAATCAGCCAGTTGTGATTTAAAATAAAAAAAATTATAACTTTTACTAGAGACTGTATTCACTAATACATGCATTGGCAAATTTGTAGCATGTGGCAAATAAGTTACAGCTTTTACAATATATTTGATTTTATAATCTTTATAATTTTATAAAGATAAATATGTGTCTTTAAAATGTATCATAAGGAGAATGACATGAAGCATATCGCAAAATAAACTTGCAATCATTTTCAAAAAGCTTTTAAATTTTACTACTTCGCTTTTTAATTTGTCATCACCATTAACACTGTCCAATTAAAGACACATAACAGAAACATGTCGACCTTCATGTGCTACAAAAGAACAATTAATTTTTAGAGCGTCTGTTCTGTAACTTCCAATAAATCCAGGTACCCCCAGTGTCAGTCAATGAACGTGGGTATATCAGTGTAGGAAGTGTCTGGCTCTGTGCGACCACTGGTGGGCTTCATTGACGCCACATTTGGCCAACTGAGTGCACACACACACACACACACTTGCTCACATGCTCACACCCATTCTACAACTGGGAACCCTCCAGATCGGTGGGCCTGCATGAAACGCCGGCTTTGTGTCCACACACAGTGGTCACTTTCATTAAAGGGCAGTTTGTGGGTCTATTGTTGTCTTTCAGTATTTTGCTGCCAGTTGATCGTCACCATAAAGCTCCGCAGGCAGAGAACACATTGGCCGTCGTACAATCATCCTATTGTGTTTCCTCTGAGAAACATCAGCCAGAGTGTTGGCGCAGGCAAAAAATGACACTGAGTGTGGGCAGTTATTACTGGACTGGACTGATAGTTGAACTGATGTCAGTAAATGACTCAGTGATTACTGGGAGTTCGCAATAGGGACAGGGGGTATGACATTGCTTGGCTGATGTGTATTCAAGATTTTGAGATGTACTATTCTCCCCAATGTCACATTTTCTGTTTGAATATGTGGATACTTTTATAAAGAAAAATGTTTCCTACTTACACTGTGTCTCTTTCCATAACGTTAAGTGTGTTTGACTCCATGTTTTTCTTAGAGGAACCTCAATACCTCCGATATTAAATCTGAAGTGTGTTTTTCCTCTTTCCTGTTTGTAAGAGATAAGCTATTGTTGAACAAGTGGAGAGATCTGTTGTCCAGTCCATTCTTATAAGTCCAGAGGGGCCTCTTGTTAACAGCTCGGAGGATCAGTCCCTTCCTCACAATGTGAAATCACAGCTTTGTACGACCTTCACGCTGATGAAATGTTCAATAAGTTTTCATCTTTTATTCTTACAATTAGCTCAATTAGATCAATCAAAAGGATTTGAAATGCACACTTTCCAAATAGAGATACATCAGCATCCATCCAAAACAAAAGTTTGTCATATGGGTAATTTAGGATGTGGATAAATATTTCCATTCATGTTATTGTGCATTGTTCTATGAGACGTCATTGTCACGCGACCCTTTGCTGCCACCTCCAGGACGCTGAGGCTCATCTGACCACAGTGATGATGCACCATGTACAGTCACCTCGTTGCCGACTCATCAGTGTGATGAATTTCATGCTGTACAAATTGATGCTTTGTGTTTAACAGTTAAAGCTTTATCATTGTACTTATTGTGAAATTGTGTAACTGAGTCTGAGATACACAAAGTTTACAAGTTGCTATTGTAAAATGATTTATTCACAATTTTTCCCACTTCATTTGAATTCTCTGTTATTTTATGATTTCTTCATACTTGTTTGGGCCAGACTGAAATACTATAGATTCCACTCCAGCTTGCACCTTGTGCAATTATTGCAATTATTAAAGAAAAAACTGACGAGGTTATTCATTCAAATCCATTAAAGAGACGCAAACACGGTAAGAACTGAACTGTCTTTTATTTTCAATTTTCATCAAATTATACAAATTAAAATCCCCAAAGTCTTTAAGAAATACAGGAAATCAATACTGCTACATAAATACACCAGGTTGGCCACAATTCCTCGATAAGGACACACAGTTTATATATCGACAAAACACAGGGGTTTGAAATACATAATCATAAGACTAACAAAGGTCATTTACCATTCCCATAAATTGTATGTTTGAAGTGTGAATGTGTGTATCTTTCTTACAGTATGCGGGACTTTCAGTGTATGTGTGTGCATGTTTGTGTCACGTCTGAATAATTGTCCGTGTCTCATCTGGGGCCGAGCTTTAACGGGGCCTTGAGAGACGAGAGGTTCCTCTTGCTGTTGTGGGGCTTCACTCTCAGGTTTTGTTTTGGTGCCGTTTTCAAGTAAAAATGAAGCTGTCAGGAAAGAGATGAAGAAAGAAGGGATAAAGACTCTGTATCATTACAGCTCACAACAACACACAGACACAAGAAAATAAACTACAAGCCTTATCTGGGGTTCTCCAAGTCAACCCCTCATACATGCTTTTTCTTTGAATACGGTAAATTCGTGGGTAGAGTTGTTTATCTGTTTATCACCTGTGTGGCCTCAGCTGGTCCCACTGTGATGGTGCTGGTGGAGGGGAGGTAGCCCGGGGCGGACACGGTCACAGTGTAGGTGCCTGGTAACAGGAGTCTGAAAAAGTCGCCCTCCACTCCTGCAGGAGCGCACACATGAGGAAAGGATAAGAGGCGTCAGAGCATTCAGATTATATATCTAGTACAAGTACCAGTTATTAAACATCTTTTACTCAATCCATGCAAATCTTTACAGCAACAACTGCATTTTCAATTAAATCTGCCCAGTTTTCATGCAAAATAAAATAATATGGATTATTTTCACAGATGCATTTGCATATAATCAAAATGTTTTAATGTTATATAGGTTGCACAGATTTAATTTAGCAGAACAAAATTTACAACAACATAACAGAATTAACTTGTATTTCCTATTTCTTATTATATTGGACTATAAGTTTAGAGTAGCATGACATTATAATACACACTACATGGTTCTTATTTACAGTTTGCACAATGTTCAATGTGCATTTCTACCACTGACCAATAGATGGCAGTATGTTCCACTCCAGGGACTGCACATGTTTTTTTGGCTCTGATGATGAATTCTAATTCGGCTGTAGAACAACAAACTCTTGGGGCCTGAGTCTCTATTTAACTAAAAAAAATATGTTCTTTATAGTATTAAAATTGTTTTTTTGGACACTTCATTCTAATCTAAGCAGAATATTTACCAAAACCCACATATTTCTACTGCATCTTACCGCTGGTCACATCATGGGGGATGCCAGCTACAGAAACCTCTGCTTTGCCGATAACGTTGTTGTTTTCATCATACACCATGCCTTTTATACCATGATGCACCTGGAGAAGGAAGAACATGTATGTTACTCTAAAAGAATTCGGTGCCATCCCAAAAAAATCTGACAAAATCGACTATAAAGTAAACCAGACCACAGATTCTTATTTGAATATTATAATTGAAGTCATAATCAGGTCGTACACTGAATTTCTAAAGCAAATGCCAAAACATTCGATGTGATTGACCCTCCCCCGTCTTGCGGTCTGCAACAGACACACAAGCAAAACAAAACAGTATCTGCAGCCTCTTTCATTGTGGTGTGTTTAATCAGTGCAGTGGAAAAAGTGTACATTTCTGACCCCTCCCTTGTGGCTTCAGAATTAGCATTATTGGCAAAGCGTTACGAACATTTCTTCTCAGAGGGATAGAGGACATGTTGTCTTCAAACCAAGGCTCCATTTTAATGCTTGACACAAGGTAAAGGTCAGTTTAATTGTATTACACTTTATCCAGGGAATCCCAGCTAACATGTCCAGGAAACCAAAGACTCTGGACTCTTGGCAGTTGGCTCTGTTGTGTATGAGTGAAGGAGTGTGTGATTTGTGGGGCGCGCATCAAGTTGTAAATCCTTATTGACATAACTGTAATCTCCCAAATTGTGTGTACGCTGAAGTGTGTTTGCTCTGACCTGCTCCAGGTATGAAACCAGTGCTTCCCGGTTGCCCAGCCACTCTCTGGGCAGAACCGACGCTGCAGGGAACTTATCACAGCTCAGCTCCAGGGTGATCTCGAAACAGTTGGTGTACAGGTAGTTAAAGTCCTGCATGCCTGAAACACAGAGATATTTAATTTCAAATTGGATTAAGGACACTGTGTCTATATACATATATGAAGTTGGACCCTTCGACCCATTAAGGGGCTGTTCAGATCTTTAAGGAGAATTTCAAATTCTTTCAAAGATGACATTTTTGACAACACAGCTTCTACTTAGTTGTTCGAGAGCTGTTTAATTCTTCCAGAGAACTGACTCTAAGCACATTTTTCATGGACTTTGGATCCGAGGCCAATATTTGGAGGGACCAGTTCAAAAGTAGCCTCGCAGACCATGACATAAGACTTGGAGCAAAAGGAGCTGTTAAAGTAAATATAACGTGTTCCTACCAAATGCGACTGTGGGTGTTTTCATCCTAATTCAAACGCTAAGTGAAAAAAGCTCAACAGATTCACATTCCAGCAGAAGAATCCAGACCAGGGCAGATCAAAGAGGTGGTTCTTGATAGTCTTGCAGTTACAGGTGAACAGAGACTGTTTGATGAACCGCAGAATCAAAACATGACTTTAAATATTCATCAAGTATTAAAACATGGGTGTCAGTGCATTGTATAAATCCTAATGGCCTGTTGGTGGCCGATGCCACAAAGTGATATCATTTAAAACCCTGATAAAACCCCCAGTCTGCATCCTGGCTTTTTACATGACACATGAAAACAATTCTCAAATGTTACTAGTTTTTTTTTGTAGTTGCAAATAATTAATGGAATGTAAATCTGCTTCGCTACTGATGAGACATTGAATTTCTTTACTCAAGACTGGATCTCGTATACATAAAAACAAGAGACACTATAGTTATTACTACACTAAAAATACAGAAAACGATGTGTATAATAACTGTACCTGGGGGATTGTTACTAACAGTTATCAAGTGTGACAAAAGAGACCAGATTCTGTGCAGCTCAAGTGAAAGGCTAAACAAATATTTAAAAGTCTGCAAACATAAATCTAAAGACCTCAACCTCCCAACAGATAATAATTCAAACAGTTCCTCTGGTTGTTGTTGGCACGTAGTCACCTAATTGTGGTTACGGTGCCGGTGGTTAAACTCACAAAAATGTTGTCACTAACAAACGTGAGCAGCTAAAGTGTGTGTCTGGTGGGGGGGGGTGTACGGGAGGTGAAGAGGTTTGGGGGGGGCACAGAGCCCCCCGGAGAGAGTCACAGAGTTCAAGAGGACACTGGGACACGCTAGCCTCTCAAGGCATCTCATTCATGCCGCAGCCCATGCCAGCTTGCCAACACTCGTGCAGGTGGCCTTGTCTTTCTTTTGAACGAGAAAGATAATGGATGTCCTCCAACATACTGGAATTTCCCACTTCAGCAGGGGAATACAGGGAGATGGTCCCAACCAGTGTTCTCTGTATTTGAGGTGCACGGCAAGGCCCAGAGAGACACTCCCTGTCTTTCACTTAGTCAATGGATATATGAGTTGTGCTGTTATTGAATACTTTTCATAAAAGTATTCAATAACAGCGTTATTTAAGGGGGATAGGGACATGCATTTCATGAATGCAGCAGAGTTTCTAGTTTTGTCTTTTTGAATTTGTCATCTTCTCTCGGTGCTGCTCATGGACAGGAGGTGTTGCTGACCTTTGGACAGAGAGTACCAGCTGGCACCATTGGTGATCCCCTCTTCGAAGAAGTCCCCGCAGTTCCAGCCCTTGTGCATCCAGCTGTGAGCGTACGAGTAGGTCCTCGCCAACTGCCATCACAAAGGATCACAGATGTGCATGAGCTCGTTCAGTCCCCACGCGTTCCCGCACACGTGCGACAGACAGAGATGTGATCAGATGTGTATTATAGACCTGTCTGAAGATTTTGTCGTCCGGAGTCGCCGCGTACATGGTCCTCCCTCGAATGCGGGAATCTCTCGACCTGTCGAAGGGGTAGTTGGCCACCACGGCTCCTCCATGGAGGTTGGCAGACAGGACGAAATTGTAGTTTTGCATCCATTTTATGACGGCCAACGTCTCTGGTTCGACCTGTGGAGGATATTCAAAGAGAAAGTTATACAGAAAGTCACCAACAACTGTTAGGGCTGAAGGCCATCGAGACCATACAGACCTTTTTTATACATGCACACATCAAAGACCTGCTGGCCATTCAGAGGACTATTTACATTATGTCTTTTATGGAATGTATATTTATATACTGTAATGGTGTCTGTCAGACCTCCTGTGCAGTTACTTATAACAAAGGTTTCATACATAACCATCACTTCATCCCACACCTGGTTTCCCTTTCACCCAGAACCACGGGCATCTCATGGCTGGTTATCTGGAAAAAATGTGTCATGTCTTCTCTCTGGGATTTTTCTTGCCAACAGGTTCATGTTGAGACAACCATGGTTGATTCCTCTAAAATGTATGAAATTCTTCTTCATCCCACAATCTTCCAGTGTATCTCATTCTATCAAGGATCTAATGACTCAGTAACTTGGATAAACACTTCTCCGACCTCCGTAGAAAATCTACAATAACCCATTGTGGTCACAATAATATTTAATAGGCTACATAAGGCTTTTAATATTTACTTTACATGTATTAACACATCTCATGCTGCACTTCCATCCTCTGCCTCCATTATCTCATCAGTTCATCTCCAGTTCACTGCTACAGACATCTTAACCCTTTAGATTCCAGTTCAGGCTGACATCTCTTCTCTCTCTCTCTCTCAGCACAAACCATCCTCACTCCCTCCTGGGTGAATATCATGCTTAGGGAACAAGGAGTAAAACCTCTCCTTGAGTGAGCAATGTGGGAAAATAAACACAGTCTGGCCGGCCGGAGCCCAACTAGCCTTGAACGCAGCATCGGCACCAAGAAATGGGCGTTGTGTTTTGCAGACTGGCAGGTGTTTATGATCTGTGGATCTTTATATACTCCCGTACACGCTTTGAAGTCAGACCCATAACTGTGGTGTTGGGTTTCGCATGAAGTGCACACACACTCACAAAAACACACCCACGGTCATTTCTTATTGTTACACTATGTGAATAACTCGGAGGCAGAGGGAGAATACCATCAAAGCCACACATTCTGGATATAAAGATTATATAAGGCTTCACGGTGCGAGGTGGGCTCCTTCTCCAGAGGCTGAGTAAAGACGGTTATTTCTCAGAACCCCTGCTGTCATGTCTGCGAGTGGGTGAAAGAAAATGGATTCCTGAGTGAAATTAACCGAGAAAATTGCAACTAAACGCGGAAACGCTGAGACTGATTCTGGTTTTTCTAATTTGACACAAGAGTTGAGGGTTAAAAATATGGTTCTTCATACAGGTAACATAATTCTCCATGGGCAAGGCACCTGAAAGGCCAAACGTTGATGTATTGTGAGTGAAAACAGCAGAATACATATAGTTCTCTGGATGAGGAAAACTGTGTTTCTAACTAAACTTGCTCCTCTGGATAAAACCCCAGCAGTTGGCTGAATGCAGCATGGCTGAGCCTGTGAGGATGTAATCCCGGCCAGCATGAATGAAGTATCTGTAACAGCGGCACAGTTTCTCTTTTGTGCATCTCTTTCAGGCGGCAGCCATGTGGGTGGACAGCCAACTGGAGAGAACAGCGCTTTAGTTTTCTCAATGCATTTGCAGAACAGACACTAGTAAATAGAAAAACAAGTTTGGAAATCAAGGGCAGTTAATCGCTACGGAACAAAACAAAAATTTATTGTGGGATCAAAACGGTAAATAATGATGCAATCGTTGCTCTTTAATGATGTATTTTGTTTGGAGGAGATTGAAGCCACAAATGCTGGAGATACAACACAATGCACCATGCATGTGCATCTATTCACTACTCTGGGGGTTTTGTGGTCTTTTATTTAGCTTTTTTTACTTTGTCAGTAGGTGTATAAAGGTAGGTTGAGTGTCTCAACCTATGTTTTGTTGCTTTAAATTGTTTAAAAAGATAATAATCCTGGCTGTTACTGCTACAAACTGTAAATGCCACGAAACCCTCCAGGTAAATCTATAACATTAAATTATTTAATTGAATCCCAAACTCTCATCTCACATTCAAGTGTATTTGACTTTTGAGACTCGGAGGGGTTTTTCAGTATATTTATAGAGATTCCATTATCAAGCCGAACCAGCTCTGACTGGTTTCAGGAAGGATGAACTGAAGGCCAGGGCCAGTTGAGAGATAGAGAGACACTACAATGAAATTAACCATGAAACTCCGACAGTGTCTGCTGAAGATAAGATGACCGCGGACGAGGCGTCCTCCGGGATCTGACCTTAAGAAGTAAAACGCACTGTTTAGCAGACAGTTAGTTTGAGAGGACATTTCCTCCCTTCACTTCTCCTATGTTCATTTCACACTGCAGAGAACAAAACTATGTTTATTCCCTTTTTTAGATATTTACTGTGTTGGGCCAGTTTTTCATTTGTATTTTTAATGGAAAGCATCTGCAGTTGCATGTAGAGTACAAGACTGTGCAGAGAGCTTTGTTCGTTCCTGCCAACTGCCTGGCAATTTCATTTCCAATAGTCTCATAGCAACAAAAAATATCCACAAACAGGGATCGAGCTCGTTGGTTAAATGAAGAAGTTCGGGGCCTGTTGACACTTGATGAAGAGGTGATTCTATGAGTGAAACCAAAGGTGTGGAAGAGTGAGTCAGGCGGTAGCAGGTAACAGTCACACTCTGAAACCACAGAGACGTTCAGTTCAACTTCTCATGGTGGTGATAGAGAGCAAAGATATTCTTCATATACATTATACAAATCTTATCAGCTGTCCCAGGAGTAAGGACCTCTGTGTTTCCATGTAATTCTGTTTGCTTCAGACTTCCTTCTAGGCTGGAAGACAAATGCCAGGACTAATAAACTCATAAACCTCTGAACAATCTTTAGAATTAAGTCTGGATCCAAAAGATATTCTTATAGATCTGTTTGTTCCCCGTCTGCATGCAGCTGCTTTGTGAATGTTTCAGTTTTCAAAGACAAAGGGGAGTCTAAAAAAAAATATAGGTTTCGCAGTAGAATAAGAATAACACAGCAGATCCCAACAGGTCCGACTGCTCAGACACACAAAAACAGAGCATCAAGAGATTCAGCAACGAGCAACCAGGTGATTTACCAGCTCTGCTCTCTGCTTGAATTTATGGACAGTTTATTTGTATTGAGTTAAAGCTCAGCCGGCAGCACAGTCTGTTCCACAAATCTCATGAAATCATTGAATGCCAACAGCTCAGCTATGTTACAGTAGCTCACCATTCAATGCACAAGCAGGGAAAAATGTCCTCACCCATGTTACTCTCTCGCCCAAGCATGCCCATACTCATTCACGGTGAAGGATCGTGTTCACTGACCTGTTGCTCCCAGTTATCTGGCAGTGGCAGGTGGTGGTTTCGCCCGTTGGTTTTCTCGTAGTAGTACATGAGTGCGTTCAGGTCTGGGAAGTTCCGGTTCAGATCCATTTCCCTGGAGTTCCCTCGACCCACTAGGTAGCCGTTGAACTCTGGACCCTGTTGACCCACAGACAAAGTTATCGAGTGTGAAATCCCTGTTTGAGTCACAGTCACCTCGCTTGTTCCATCATGTATTTGGCTTCAAGTGGTTTTAGTTTGTTTCAGACTATAACTTTTAACTGCTTGGTTGCAGTAAAGGAAACTGACTTTCATTATTGCACAAACTGCACAGGCAGAGCAACAATAGGAAAGTGTGGTGCGTGGCTCTAGGGTTGGCAGTGACGCTCGGTGCAGACTGAACAGTCTCATTAACCACTGGAAGTGATTCCCATAAAATGTTGCACAAACATTTACAATACCCTGGGGTTGAACCCTGATGCCTCTGATGATTCCCCGCATTTTTCTTTTTATCTTGCGCCACCACAAGTTTCACATTTGTGGTTCAGGATGGAACGACTCCACCACCGATCGGACACAGCCCCCCCCCCCCCGGGGTAAAATGCTATTATACTAACAAGTTAACAGTATAGGAGCAAAATGCTGAGATGAACTGTTCGAAGGCCCTTCTGTTCTCAAGTCCAGCCTCACAGAGCCGTTAGCGTGGCTGTAGATTTATCATTCTCTGGACTCAGGGTGTTGGAATTTCACTTTCCCCTGTTTGCAGTAGTTGCAACTCCCAAAAAAACGACCATTTATCATTGCGTGTTTTCAGAAGTCAGAGCATATTCCGGGAAATGATCAAAATAGGGAAACTTAGTATTTCTATGCAAGACAACTGAGAGTACTTTACATGGGTATGCAGTATTTCAATCTTACACACTACTACGCCGTCTAGGATTTAGCGACCTCTCCCATTGTTTTCCAGATGCTGCTGCTTCCAAACATCTGTTGATGAAACAAATTATAGTGTGGTGTGCACGTGTCGTCTGAGTGTGGCAGACAGAAGGAACGTTGTGTGCAACATGGCCTCCTAAGGACGTATAATTAGTGATTGTCTAGGTGTGCGTGTGTGTTACAGGGGGTTTCATGTCAAGTCTGTTGTTTCATGGCCTGTATAATTATCCCAGTAAAACGCGTGGGGGGGGGGGCTCCCTCAGGGGAACTGATCGATGGTGCTATAACAGACAAGATTTCCTGATTTCTCCAAGTTGCTCATCTTGAACACACAAACCTTCATTTGATATCAAGTCAGATCCGTTTAGATGGATGTTATCAGAGGGAGTCGGGGCTGAATATCTGTATTGAGTTCTGATTTGAACTTGCGGAATTCAACTTCCACTGAGGGACCTTAACTTTTCTAACATTTCCACTGGCAAATAATGTGGAAACTTTTTTTCCAGAGTGGTAAATGATTGCTCAAGGAAAACAGCCGAGTGTGTCCCTGTGGAAGATTTTCCTTGCTTTTTTAAAAATGCTTTAGTTTTGGTTCGCAGAAGCCTGGAGGTCAGGGTGTACATTACCTGCCTGGCAGCCACCTCGTAGCCATCGGGGTTCATGGAGGGCAGGATGTGTATGCGTGTGTCATGAATCAGCCTCGAGATCCGCTGGTTTCCGGCCCGGTACTCCTCGCACAGGAACTGGGATAACTTAATGAGCAGCTCGCGGCCGAGCACCTCGTTGCCGTGCATGTTGCCCACGTACTTGAACTCTGGCTCCACTGGAGAGGAAATGGAAAGGTGGAGGGGGCATTCGGTCAAAAAAAGACACAAATAGAGCTGCGAAGCTTGACATTTAAAATGAATGCCTGAGCAAGCACGCAGACGCACACACACACACACACAAACACACACAGTAGCTCATTAACTCAGTTGGCTGTCTCCTTCATGTTTTTGATTCAGTATGTATGTTTTTTTTGTCTTTGAGCCATTGTCTTGAGTTACAGGTTTGAATTCTTTACATCATCATTATTCATGATTGACAGCTGAAAGTGATTCGAGATTGGTCAAGAGCATGCAACGGCAGACCCTTGACACCGGGGCTCCACCCCCTGATGGCTGTCCAGTCTCTGTGTAGTAGATAGTGGGATCTTTAAACACAGTTTATGTTCACAAACAGTCTTCTCAGTTGTCACCAACCTGACAGCAAAGTTTACCAATAATGCAACTCTGATAGTGACATTTAATTTAGTGATTTGACTCCTGCAGCCTCGAGCCTCAAGCAGAGATGAAGAGCAACAGAGGTCTGGTAAGTGACTCCACATCTCGATCTTATTTTGAAACAGGTAAAACACACAAAGTGTCACTGTGAGCTAATTTATTTTCTTTGCTCAATGTTTTAATGTAATTTCCTGATAAGGATTTTTTTCAATGTTGAGCCAAAGGGGAGCTCTAGAGTCCAGCTACAGATGATTGAATTATTTTGATAAGGTCATCGGGCATTCCGATGTATCTGTCAATGATTGATGGAGCTGCTTCCCTCTCTGTGTCGGGATCCCTCCTTCCACAGGGTCCCTTCATTAATCACTGCATCTATGCTTCAAGACTTATGAGCCCCAGAAACACCACAACGAAGGCTACTGCAGAAAACTGGCCAGGATTTATTATTTCACTCTATGGCCACAGCACATAGAAGGCAACTGTTTTAATGGTGATTTTTGAGGGGTTGTGTAGGCGAGCAGATACTTCCAACTGTATGAACACCCTTCTCTAATTGCTTCAGGAACCAAAATGGTGCAGCTTGGGCCCCGCAATCCACATCCCTTTCTTTAGGAAGGGGCCAACTGGCCTTAAGATCAGTAAACAGTGCTGGCTCTGAGTGTGGAGCTTAAAAAAAGACACACACACACACACACACACACACACACACAGCAGTATGTGAAAGACATGAACTTCCTAAATGGTGCAAGAGGCTTGACCCAGACAAGTCTTCGGGTCGTCGCCCCCCCCCCCCCCGTGAAGTGCACGGTTCCTGTTTTTCACCCTCGTTCACCTTGCAACAGAACAGGCGCACATCCTTCTATTCTACTCAAGGAAGCCCCTACGTGTGCAAAAATTGCAAGCTCAGCCGCGGCCAAAAAAGCATATTTTCCAAATAGCTGCTATTACAAATACAAGAATGGATGTTAAAATCACAAAACCTCTCACATGAGTATGACCCTTTGGCCTGTTTTCAATACAAACAGCAGCTTTAATGAGTTATGTTTTTCCAGTTTGCGAACGATACATAAAATAAACGGCTGAGGAGCTGATTCGGGGGTTTTGGAGAGGAGGGGAAAACAAGCAAAGCTTTCTGAAGAGTGGGTTCAGGGTTAAAGCCGTGTTGACTCAGACTGAACCCCTGTGCCATCTGCTCCGCTTTGAATAACACCCCACACATTCTCAATGGCTGAATGGCAAAAGAGGTAAAAAAAGTTGAAAATGAAACACAGATGTTGATTCGGTTCTTTAACTTTTGCCTTTGAGTTTTCTGCAGATCACTGTGAACTGATGTTTATCAAAGAATCCAGCTCGGAGAACACTGCTCCTTTTTGGTCCTCGCTGCTAAGCCCCACTTTAACTCAGCTTCATAATCGAAGAGCTTGCATTTCATTCTACAGGAAAAACACAGAGCGTGTTCAGACTGATCTGTCTCAGCAAGAAGTGCACAGCAAATGAGCAGCCGGGCCTGGGCATTAGAAATCCATAATCATTTAAAATCCATTTTCTGTGCCACCAGAACAATATATCATGTTTTTATCCGCTTCAGTAGATAATTCATGATGTTAGAAATAGTTGGAACTTGTTGTTCGATTCACATTTTCAAGATATCAACTTGAACTTGTTGTTATTTTCCCTGTCATCACCCCCCGTTAAAACACTTTTGATCCTAATGGAACCTGCCCATCCACAGGGAGTCAGCTGGTACTCACATGCTTCATGGATGCCCGGGTTATCACTGAACTCCAGCACGTAGAGGTGGCGCCCCTCCACGCTGCGCCCGATGCTGTATATGCGGGTGATGTAGGGGCACTCGCTCTGCACTGCAAACAGGGCTCGCACCATGTCCTCATACCGGTGATGCTGGAGATCCAAGCCCGCCACCAGGAGCCCCATCAGCCCCAGCAGGACGGCACCGAGCCAGGGAAGAGTCCCCCGCCGCTGCATGGTCCCTCAGCCCAAGTTGTGCAGCACAGGAGGAGATAAGGGGAGCCTGGTGTAGAGACTTGCTGCAACACTGCAATGCACTCGCACACACTTTCAGATTTATATTTATCTCCTCACACACCAAACATACTGGCTACTCCCTGCTTGCTCTTTTCCGTTCCTGTTCACCCTTGTTTCTCTCCCTCTCCCCCTGCCTCCTCCCACACACAGTCCTCACACTGAGGAGCAACTAAGGACAGCCCCTCGCTCCTTCTTTGTCTCACTCTCCTCCTCCAACAGCTGCTTCTCTCCCTCTCTCTTTCCCTTTGGGTCCTTGTCAAGTACATGCTACTTGCTTTATTGCTGCTTAGAATGCTTCTGCTCCCGAGTGGTCCGTCCCACAGGGCCCTCGTCTCTCTAACAATCCGATTTTCATTCTTGTCCCTGGGACACTCGTTTTCAATCCCTTCCTTTGTCTCTATCTCCAGTTCGGTTCTATGCTGCCTTCCTGGGAAAGAGGGGTTGTTTCCACGGCACTGCTCTCCCCTGCAGCCCTCAATCATCCATTCATTAACTCTTAAGTCAACACACAGCCCCTCAGTGTGTGCGTGTGTTTGTGTGTGTCTCTGTGTGTGTGTGTGTGTGTGTGTGTGTGTGTGTGCATGCACGCACGCACATACGCCTGCACTCCTCAGATGAATCAGTGCGAGAGGTCTTTCGCAACCTTTGGACTGGTTTTGTTGCTCGGTTTCCTTGAAGAAGCATTCACACACACACTAACTGACACACACTGACACACACACACATATGTAGGAAAACATACCCACACACACACTCTTATGGCCCAGGGAAGAAAGACCAAATGCTGCAATTAAACTTCTAAAACACACCGGTTGATGCCAAGACCCCCCCCCCCCCCCTCTCTCTGTGAACACACACAAACACACAGTGCAAAGCGTGCAAGGGGTGCTGTCAATCAAACCTGCCAGAGAAAAGAGGAGTGTTTTTTCAACCTCACAGAGAGTTGTGCAACAGCTTGCAGAAGTTTCTAAAAAGAGAACAGGGAAAAAGCAAATGAGACACAAGAGAAAAGAGCTGAAGAAGGAAAATGAAGCAACATCGAAACTCAAGAAGAAAGAAAAACAAGGAGGGAAGAGGAAGATCAACAGACAAGGATGGAGAGAAAGGGGAAGAGAAAGAGCGACAACGTAAAAGACAGAGATATAGTGAGACATTTAGACAAATACAAAGACCGCCTTGGCAGCAGCGCATTGAAAGATCAGCCTTTTCCTCATTGCTTTCCATCCCATCAGTGCCATCGCAGCTGACAAGCTAAAGTGAGAGTGAACTGGTCCTTCATTGTCTCTCTGTTTCATCTGCCTCATTGTTTACATCTGTTCTCCCCCCCCTCCCCTTTAAACATTCACTCTGCTCCCCGCTCACATCTCTCTGCCAAAAGCTCTCAGCTGTGACTTTCAGTTCGGTCCAGTCCCAAGATGTCCCACAACATGCTTCACTGAGATCAGATTAAATGTATCGTCCCCGTCACTGACCCTGACAAAACAGCATAGGACAAATTCAGTTTGTATCAAGGAGTTAAAACATCAAGTATTAACTCCAGATTACCTCCAAGAATTTCACCTTGAATTGTTTTAAGTGAATGTGTAACCAAACGGAAACACTGAGGCCGAGCGACATTTTTTGTTTTAAATCAAAACTTGGATAGTTGTGCAAGAATATTTATATGATCACCGGGGACTTGAGAATAATCACAGTGATTGTTATAGATGTGATGATGGTGTGAATGATAGTAGCACCAGTTAATAATATACAAATACATTTAAACATACATCCAGGTAGCACCCCTGACAGTTTGTGTGTGTGTGTGTGTGTGTCTGTGTGTGTGTGTTTGCGCGTGTGTGTGTTTGATTGTGTGTCATCTGCATCATGCACGTGTATTCCTCAAACACTTACTGTAACATAACGCCACCTGGTGTACAGAAATGTAACTGGAGCTGTAGACAGAAGTCGTGCAGTGTTTAAGGGATGTGTGTGTGTGTGTCTGCGTGTGGGGTGTGTGTGTGTGTGTGTGTGTGTGTCAGAGATCAAGTACCTGAGAACAAAATCACTGCTTGCTGGCACCACCTGAAAAGTACGGTGGCCGAGAGAGATCAACGCAATGCAATTTAAGAAAACAAACGCAAATCGAAAAAAAAATAACACACGAGCACATTAAGTAAACAACTTCATAAATTTGACGACACACACAAATACAGAAACACACTGATCTGAGTCCTCACTACAGCGATAGCATCTGCACAGGTGGGACCGGAAGTGCTTCTTTTGTACAGCCTCAAGGTACGATGGGAGAATAATGACGTAGGTCCCATGGTTATTGGAAACTTTCTATTAATCGTCCATTAAATCACGATTTAGTTTAATTGTTGTCTTATTTCGTTTACATTTTTTTCTGTGTGCATTTAGTGTTATATATACTATAGTTGTTGTGTTGTTGCCAATCACTCAGTCTTCTGGAGCATGTATGTGGTTTCTGTGACACCAGTGTTTACTGGTTATGTCCATTAGTGGGCAGTGTGCACTAAAGCAAACCTCATGATTGCACTCTATTCTTCCTTTACATTTAATTTTCATAATAAAGCAAAATCTATTGGAATTGTAAAGAAAGCAAACAAATATTCTTAAATCTAATAAATTTTTCTCTGTTAATCACAATGTGTTTGAGTTCATAATAACAATATATTCTAAAAAAGTTTAAACAACACTGCAGCAGCTGGTAAAGTAATGTCAGAGTTTGCTCACCAAAATAAAAGCCCCCATATGTCAGGCTGTAGATGCTGCACTGTCCCCGCCCACTGCATCTGACAGTATAATACTGGGAGCTATGGATGTGGAGGAGGTGGTTCTAAGACATTTTACTCTATTAGGAGTTGTACATGAAACTTTTTCCTCCTCTTCTCCTCCTCCTGCTCGTTCTCCTCACTGCAGAGCTCGTTGTCCGGCTCCTCTCCTCACAGAGCCCGCACCAGGATGGGAGCTCTCCCTGCGCAGGGGCTGTTCTGGATGGGTCTTTTGATTTTTACTGGGATATCAGACGTTTGCGGTGAGTTTTTTTTTTTTTTTTGGTGCAGCCAAGAATATATGAAGAGTAAGACACAGGATGCATGTCTGGATGTCTGGAGGTTTTCAGACTTTACAGTGATGTTCTCAAAGTGCCTGCTGGAAAGAATATGCTTGTTGCACCATAAATACAGTACTTTCCATAGGGGTGCTAGAAGTACTCAGATCATTATAAGTACAGTATAGAAAATGCCCAGTGCAATTAAAGGTACTCCATGTAAAATTGTTCTTAAGTAAAACTACAAAGACACAATTAGGCACATGATTCAGTTATGACTGTCTGGTTGTTTTCAGGCTTTAAAAGTGATGTTCTCAATGTACTTATTAAACAGAATATGCTTGTTGCTTGTTAGCGATGAGGATTGATGGATGAAGCACAAGCATTCGTTGTTCAGAGTATATGTTTTTCATCATATAGGCATAGTGATGAATACTCAGATTCTTCAAGTAAAAGTACCAGTACAGCAGTATGAAAAAACTCATGCAAAAGTACTGCTTGTACAATTGTACATGAGTCAAAGTAGAGAATAATTTGCAGCTAAATGTAGTGAAGGATAAAAGTACTTGTCTAGTTGGATTATTTAACTTGATAAATGTTCATCTGACATGTAACTAACCAAAAGTAAAAAAAAGGAGAAAAGTACAGCATTCCCTCTGAATGAATGGCTACTTCATCTACTTCAAAGGAAACCAAGTCATTGTATTATGGATTTAATTTAAACAGTCACAGTACAAGATAATTCAGAATCTGGTGAAAGTGTTTCTCTTCATTTGTGGTAAACATGAACAATTTGGGGGAAATGATTTCTCTTTTGGTTCCAGCCTCCAACGTCTGCACCTCCCGAGGAGCCAGCACATGCAAACAATGTTTGGCTGTGCACCCCAGCTGTGCATGGTGCGTCCAGGAGGTGGGTTTCTTTTCCACTCACTTCATTGAGGCAATTAGCTTTCTGCTGGTGCAGGGCGGTACAGATCTCCCCATCAGCCTCCTAATCTGCTTGAGATGAATGTGTGCAGATGTTTTATCTTTATTCTTTTACTGAGAACATGAAATAGGTTGAATGGGACAATGTACCCAATAATCCATTGGCTTGTGTTTGGGCTTAAATCTGATTTATATCCCCTAAGACACAGTGACTGTCTTTCTTTGACGGTCTGCATTTGTCTGTCAGGACTTTGGTCAGGGAATTGCCAGTTCTTCCCGCTGTGACCTGAAGAGTAATCTGGTGGCGGCGGGCTGCGCTGCCTCATCTGTGGAGTCTCCAATCAGCAAAATGCAAGTGATCGAGGACCGGCCCCTCAGCAACAAGGCAGCGGGGGCCACACAAGATGTCACTCAGATCAAGCCCCAGAAACTCCACATCACGCTCAGGCCAGGTCGGCTCCTCAGTTTGGTTATGAGGGATGGAAAATAAATCCAGTGAACATCAAGTGAAGCTAGAAATGTAGATGTTTCTCCCCCATGTTTCCCCAGATGATGCAAAGCGCTTCACGGTGAAGGTGCGTCAGGTGGAGGATTACCCCGTGGACCTTTACTACCTCATGGACCTCTCCTACTCCATGAATGATGACCTCTTCCGCCTGAGGACGCTGGGCAAAGGCCTGGCCGAGGCCATGAACCGCACCACCAGCAACCTGCGCATGGGCTTTGGGGCTTTTGTGGACAAGCCGCTCTCGCCGTACATGTACATCTCCCCCAAAGAGGCCGTGAACAACCCCTGCTACAGGTAAAAATAAATACCAGGTGGTATTGGGGCCATCATCAACGGTGTGTCATGCGACTTACTTGAACAGTACAGAGGAAAACGATACAGATAAAAATATGTGAAATAAAGTAATTTCCTAAAATGCCAAACTATGACTTCAGCACCAAATTAGCCTAATTTACCTGTTCCTCGTCGTTTCACAGGAATCTACACCCAGATGTCTTTGTAATGGAAAGTTTATTTTGGTAGCTGCAGTGTTGTTTGCATACTGGTGTTGATTTGAGAAGCTGTTTATGTCTGCGTGTGGAAAGTAGCGTCATTATGCAGATGAGATCACTTTAGTGAGGACACCTTTAAACACAGCGTTGCTCAGCGAACACAGCACCTGTTAAAGGCTTAAAGTGGCTCCCTGGTGCTTGGTCAGCTGCTACGAATCAGCCGCAGGTAATCGTACCCTCTGCGGGGAAACACTAGTGTCCCTGAGCAAACTGCCACAACCCCCCTCGAGTCATTTACTCCCCCATTTACTCCCCCGCTTACACACAGTCTGCAGATATCCAGCCTCTGGGAATGTTTGGATAAACGATAAGACAAGTGCAGAATTTGGATTTGGTAGAAATACAGATAGAAAGAAGGTTTCAGGCGATAGAAAATATCTGGAGGTCAGGGAAGTGAATGAGGATTCACATGGACTTAGGCACCGACTGACCTTTGACTAGACCGAATGATGAACGTTATTGATGTGGGTCAATAAATGTTGCTGCCTCAAAGGAATTATGGGAGGGTATTGTCTCCTTTCCTTTCATAAAGGATGCTCCAGTGTCTTCTTAGGTGAAGCAGATAAGAAAGGAAGCAGTGAAGCACCTTTTTCTTCAAAGAATTTGATGAGCTCTTATCTTGGCTGCCACTTCCGGGTGATGTCAGCAAGTTAAGGAGACAATTCAACCACAGTCTTCCCCAAATTCCATAACAGGAAGTGTGACTCATTGAAACCAATATTCAATAAAGCTACTAAACAATACTAGAAAATAACCTATAACTGAACTTGTTTATATTATGAAGCTATTATGCTGTCTTTGATTATTTTCCATTTTACAGATGATTATTTACAACCTCAGAAGGTCACTCTGATAAAACGTTACCAAAAATTGTCCTCTAAGTTTTTCGTACATTCAGACTCAACAGATGCACAAGTGACCGATCTCTGTTTGATTGACAGCATCAACACCACCTGTCTGCCCCAGTTCGGCTACAAACACGTTCTGTCCCTGACGGAAGAAGTGGGACGCTTCACAGAGGAAGTGAAGAAGCAGATGGTGTCCAGGAACCGAGATGCCCCGGAGGGAGGCTTTGATGCCATCATCCAGGCTGCGGTGTGCGAGGTGGAGAGTCAAGTGCTCACACACACACACAAAACCAAGAATCTGGTTTACTAACCTTTTTCTCCTCTGGCACGCATTTGTACAAATAAACATTTCAGGAATTCCAAAAACTAGATTAAAAACAATGATGAAACGAATCAGCGAGCGCTTTGCTTGTTTCAGATGAGCGTCTGGCAAAGTGCAAATTAAAAATGATATATAACATTTCAGTTCTTCTTCTCTCTTTTGTGGTTTTGATGGGAACCAGGAGCAGATCGGCTGGCGTCCCGACGCTTCCCACCTCCTGATCTTCACCTCGGATGCGAAGACTCACGTGGCGCTGGACGGTCGCATGGCAGGAATCGTGCGGCCCAACGACGGGCAGTGCCACCTCAACTCTGACAATATTTACAGCATGTCAACCACCATGGTTAGTGTATACTGTAAGTGTGTGTTTGGTGCACATATTGCAGACAGGGAGGATGTGAGAGTGAAGCCGAGACAATGGAAGTCTTTGTATGCAGCTCTGCAGAAGCACGAATAGGAACATTTCAGTGTTTATGTGCTAACCACGCTGCCTCGTTTGGCCCCACAGGATTATCCATCTCTTGCACTGATCACAGAAAAGATGTCGGAGAACAACATTAACCTCATCTTCGCTGTCACCAACCCTGTGGTTCCTCTGTACCAGGTCAGGACCGCTGCACTTCACACTGTGCACATTCAGCCCCTCATACACAACATGCTGGCTGTGCAGCGACCCATTGTGAAAAGTAGAAAGTCACATACTAATGTTTTAAAGGGAAAGATGACAAGTCCCAGTGTGTAGTCAGCAGCGTTTCAGCTGCAGTCCTCCAAACCTCACTGGTTTTACAATGCGATTCTTGGATCCTGCGTTGGAAGAATGGAAATTCAAAAATGAATCACTGTTCATACGCAGCAAGATATGAACCCAGATTTTCCAAAAACTTTCACCATTGCAACCAAAAAAACGAATATGAAATATATACTTTTCATTTTTTTAAACAGACCAGTGTGAGCAGGGTGTGTCACACTTCTGTAGCTTCACGAGGTTGTGAGAACTGTGAAGGTTTTGTTTAGCTCTGACAACTTTTAGTTCAGTTACGAGAATCTGTAGTTTGACTTGAGCTGCTTTTCCTGTAATTTACTTTCACATTTACCTCGGTAACAAAGAAAATAGAGGGGAAAAAACTCTAAATCTATGTAATATATTGTTATAGCATACTGGATAATGTAATGATGGCTATATGTTTACATTTTTAAGCAGAAATTGTGGATAAATATTGATTGAGTATATTTAGTCACTATGAACAGGTTTTTGACCCATTTGAAGGTACGTTTTATTATATTGTCACATGCTTTTACAATTTATTGCAGGAATAAGTTGAATATTTTATATATATTTGTAAGGTGTGGCTGTTAATGGTTCATAAATGATTTCTCTGACTGTTATGGACGTCTGTCTCTGTCTTGTAGAACTACAGCGAGCTGATTCCAGGCACCACAGTAGGAACTCTGTCCAACGACTCAGGCAACGTGATTCAG
The DNA here is from genome assembly GCF_947347685.1 of Pleuronectes platessa. NCBI lineage: Eukaryota > Metazoa > Chordata > Actinopteri > Pleuronectiformes > Pleuronectidae > Pleuronectes > Pleuronectes platessa. The sequence continues at coordinate 5,588,634 of NC_070646.1, forward strand.
CTCATACTGAAGGCCTACGCTGTGAGTTACACACACACACACACACACACACACACACACACACACCAAGGCTAGACAGTGTTTGAGGAGATGACATGTGCTTGTTAACACACACCCTGTCTGAGTCACAGACGCCGTAAAGCCAAAGTTGGCCGAACAGTGAGGCTGACCATATGCAGGAGATTGCTGGCTGCACTTCATTTTTCATGTTACTCAAGTTTACTCTGCAGAGATCAGACGAATGAGCTAAAAAAGTATTTTATTGTGCGTCCTGCCTGTTACCTTGTTGCTTTTAAAGGTGTATGCACAGTCGTGTGTGTTAATATGTGCACTTGTGTTTGTACATCCAAGTAAACACTGTGTAAGAATGAGTCTGCGTGTAATTGGAGAAGGAAATTATTTAATTACAGTGCAGCATGCAGACATGGGAAGAGGGAAATTATTATAACAACTGCAATATAATTATTATAATTTACCAGTTGGAATAAATTATTTTTGCAATGAAGATAGAGTTTAAAATAGGTCACTCACCTTTCTATGTGCATGTGTTGTTTTTGTTTTTTTGATGTTGGCAGAAAATCCGTTCCAAGGTGGAGCTGGAGCTCCAAGACGTCCCGGAGGAGCTGTCTCTGTCCTTCAACGCCACCTGTCTGAACGGGGAGGTCATCCCGGGCCTCAAGTCCTGCTCTGGGCTCAAGATAGGAGACACGGTCAGCTGAGCTCCACTTACTTCTTCTGGGATTCGGAAAATGTATACACTTATCTAATAATCTACTCAATTTAAACTTCTTAAAATGACTTATACTTGTCTATGGACAATTTTCAGCAAAATATGTTTAACATTCAGCCCTGAAGAGATTTTTCTGATGATATGAAACTAATTTGATATATTCTTCCAGTTACTGTGGTTTCTTTAGAAGACATTAAGTCAGCTTCCTATTAGAAGATCATTAAATATAAAAAATAGGACAAACAAGGACTAAAACTCAAATAAGATGGCTTGTATACAATACTCTCAGCTCTCAGGCCAATTTTCTCACTATCGGTCTCTGAGGACTAGAGGCCGTCACCACGTCTTCATTCTTAAAATAACAACTTCCATGTGCTATTTTTCCTTCTCTTTTCGGTCTCTTTCCATTTCCCTTCTTTCTGCTATCTACATGTTCCGTTTCTTCAGATGATGGAAAGAAGTGGATCAGCACCGTCTCTGAACTTGTTCTTCTCAGTCCATGTTTTCATTGTCTTTCCACACTTCTCCTGCCAGCTCCATTTAGAGTAAATTGCTGTGAGGGCTCTTTCTCAGTCCCTGTTTTGCATTTTTTCTCTATCACAGCCTCTTTGGCTCCTTTCCTTGTTCTCTCCTCACTCCAGGTGACATTTTTTGGCCTCCGCACATTTCTCTCTTTCTTTCTTTCTCTCTCTCTGCTTCAGCTCCTCTTGTTTCTTCCATATATGGTCGTTTCAACAGATGTGGTAACTGCCCACTTTTGGACGTCCAGATTTGGATGCAATGTTGAACGAACAATTACTTTGACTAAATACATATGGAGGCAATCTCTATGTTATAAGTATGTGCTGTATCAGCCAACAGTGATTAGATAAAACCGAGAACTAGAGCGGCTTTTAAATTAACATAAAACGCACCATTACAGTGCCTTTACATGGTAGTTAATCCACACCAGGGAGATACAGAAGTTTTAAAAGTTACCATGGTTCGGATTTTCAGATCTTTTTATCCACATACAGTTGACATAGTACAACCTTGATTCCCCCTGTCGCCCAGGTCTCTTTCAGTGTGGAGGCCAGAGCTCGCGGTTGCCCCAAACAGAAGAAGAAAACCTTCATCATCAAACCCGTGGGCTTCAAGGACTCCCTGTCCATCACCGTGTCCTTCGAGTGCGACTGCAAGTGCCAGGCCAAGGCCCAGCTCGACAGCCCCAAATGCCACCAGGGTAACGGCACCTACGAGTGCGGCATCTGTCTGTGCCACCCGGGGCGCCTGGGGCCGCACTGCGAGTGTGCGGAGGGCGACTACAGTCCCACGGAGCAGGACGGCTGCAGTGGCCCCTCGGGCACTGGGGGGCCCCACTCGGCCATTTGCAGCGGCCGTGGAGACTGCGTGTGCGGCCAGTGCGTGTGCCACAGCAGTGACTTTGGGAAAGTGTGGGGCAAGTTGTGCGAGTGTGACGACTTCAACTGCCTGCGCTACAAGGGGGAACTGTGCTCAGGTAAGATGAAGTTTATTTAAAATGGCAGGAAATAGTGAAAAGTGTCTTGTTTTCATTGGATTCAACTAATCCATTGATCATTGGAGCTTTAATGAGATCAAATAAGATTGATATGGCTTTTTAAAAGTTTGATCAGGAGATTAATATAACTCTCAGACACAAGTCAAACATGCCTGTGGTGCCAGCAGTGTATCATAGGACAGCGATAATAAATCTCCAGGTCTAGCTATTTCCCACTGTTACCAGTCTAAACAAAGCAGCAGCTTCATATTGAACAGTTATATATCATCTCATCTAACTCTGGACAAGAAAAGTATATTCCACAAATATGAAACTTTTCCTTTTACATTATTTGTACACGGCAGCCGGGTTTGGGAGTCCCCTTCACCGCACTGACTCGCCACCCACCTCATCTGGGAAGAATTACAGAGAATAACAAAGCTCCCTTCTGCCCGGGACATGGGCTCCATTCACAATAAGCAGAATGGTGTGACCTGCAGTGTGTGTGTACGTGCATGTGTGTGTGCATTTGTGTGTGCCTAAACGGGACCTAAATCTGTTAACACATTAGGGGCAGATCTTCATAAAGTACATCATTAACTTTCAAGGTGAAGATGAAGAAGAGAGGTTTTAAAGTTAGGATGAGCTTTGGTTTAGGTTTGGTATAGTCATGATAAGTTTAGGTTATGGTTAGGTTAAGGTTTGGGTAAAATGCAAGTAGTATTGACAGGTAATGTTAGAGTAACTCTCCAGAAAATGTATGTAAGTGAATGTGTGTCCTCTTAAGTCATGGCGACGTGACTCTGTGTGCGTGTGTGTGTGTGTGCGCCTGAGCTCAGGTTCTATGTTTTTGTCATCCGAGCCAAGATTCTACACCCCCGGACTTCAACAGGATTCGAGCACAAAGAAAACTTTCTAGATTCAGACAGTAGCTTTCTCCAGCCCGAGGGGACTCTCACTTTTCTGAAAAGTTTCTCCGGTGCGGTTGAAACCTTTAAACAGCGGCCCTGAGTTTGTGTTTGGTAAAAGTTTGGAGCTTTAACAAACATCCTCACACTCCCTCCTCCTCTGTTACACGTGTTATTGTTGAGGAAAACATAACAGTAATTAAAAACAAGCAAACAAATCAATGCGAATGAACTGAGGATATTTTACTTGACCATTGCTAATTACCTAATTGCAAGTTTTGGCGCTGACTTCCACATGCTCCATCACATACATGTCTTACCCCCACCCCGCTGATCTCACAGAAAAAATGTTTTGCTCTATTCCCCAAAGGCCATAGATTAACATGAAAATACCTCTCTGCTTAGTCATTGGCTGATGTGGTGTAATAAGGCTAAAAATAAACCCATGTTTGGGCAGGAAAGGGGCTCGTGGGAGAGTCCTGGAAATGTTCCCTATGTGAAACATGGATTTGCTGTCTTGAAATACCTGATTCTGTGCGAGGACCATTCTTCTCCACATAGCGGTCTAATTAAAAGCCAGCGGGTCCTGTGGTCATGTGGTAATGACGGTTTGTTTGTGGGTCATCTTTTATCCTGCCAGACTCTTTGGAGCAGCTTCCTGTCATTGTTTATCTGGGCAGCGATAGGCCACAATGGGTTCTGCAGTGTCACTCTGCGTATTGGCACACGCACATACAAATTCATGTAACGACAACAAACCAAAGCGCACAGATTTACTCACACATGCACTGAGTCATGCAGCTGGAAATAAGAGCCCTCCAGACACCGCAGGCACACAATGATATGGGTTTTGTGTCTTGCAACAGATGCAGGATCACTTCTGCTTTTCCCGTGTTGGTGGTCGAAGCCACTGAAAACATTTGAAACATATGTAAAGGATGTAAACACGTTGTTAGTGTTCAATGAAAACATGGTGCTCCGTAGTTCTAGCGGCTTTACATGATTTTTAAATATGAACAGTAGAAATTGTTGAAGATAGAGTGGAACCCTCAAATAAATATAAACTAGGACAGCTTTGTATAGCTCATGACGGAAAGAACAAGGTTGTGAATACTGGCAGTATGTGTTCTGTCAGGTGGCTGGGCCCAGCCTTAGAGAAAGGGTGAGGAGTTCAGACATCCGGAGGGAGCTCGGAGTGGAGCCACTGCTCTTTCATGTTGAAAGGGGACAGATGAACTTGTTAGAGCATCTAGTTAGGATCCCTCCTAGGCGCCTTCCTTTGGAGGTTTACCAGTCACCCCAGGGTCGACCCAGAACTCGCTGGAGGAACTACATATCCCATCTGGAAATCGGAAGGCCTCTGGACCGCCCAGGAAGGGCAAAATCTAGAGCTAAAATCTTGCTAACAAACAAACAAACAAACAAACCACTGGACAGGGTTGAAAACATAAGCTCCTTGGCAGAGGTTCACGTGTCGCTGCATCAGTCTGTCACGTCAGGCTGAGCGTTGAGGAACTAACTAGCTTTAATGAACAGTTTGAACAGACTGAGTGTTACACAACAATCATGTCAACCACTAAACACTACTGTTGTCTCCCTCACTCTTTCCCAATCATGTCACACCCTCATTTTCACCCAGATTTATAAACTGTCCTTGCTTTTAATTGGTTGCTCGATTCCTCTTTTGCCATGTACCACCCGTACATCTGAGGAAATGGAAGTTATATGAGTAAACAGTGTTGATGTGGCTTTGTCAGAGGATGTTCATGTCTTCAAATCCACCACATTTTGGTGGGTTCATAACCACATACTCATGCTGTGCCAATGATGCAGAACTTTGGTTTAAGTTGAGGTGAAGTTAAGTCAGTGAAGATGACGAACATCTCCGGATGAATGAGGGGGATCTAAAGTCATTTTGATGGTTAAAGGTCAAAGCTAAATGTTGCTGTTACCTCAAAAAAAACGATATGGCCTCATGAACGCGTTATCTTAAGAACGCCTCCAGAGAATACATTCAATTTGGCACAACTTCTGCATCTTTGCAGCTTCAGTCTAAATGTATTTAGACTGAAGCTGCAAAGATGCAACCACGAGGCAGTATTTTCAGTTTTTGCGTATTTCATTTGTATGTTTCTTTCTCTGTCCCTCCCAGGCCATGGGGTCTGTAACTGTGGCTTCTGTCAGTGTGCACCGGACTGGCAGGGTGAAAACTGTAATTGCTCCAGACGCACCGACACCTGCATGTCCAGCCTGGGTCTGCTGTGCAGCGGCAGGGGCCAGTGTGTGTGCGGGGCCTGCGAGTGCACCCAGCCCGGTGCATATGGGGCCACGTGTGACAAGTGCCCCACCTGCCCTGACGCCTGTACCATGAAGAAGTGAGTCCGCTTACAGATTTCATATTTATGCTTCTAGAAACTGCTGCTTCAACTAAACTGATGGAGTTTCTCTTCCTGAAGGGAGTGTGTGGAATGTAAGCACTTCAAGAGGGGCCGCCTGTTTGAGGACAACACCTGCTCTCGAATCTGCAAGGATGAGATTGTGCTTGTGGATGAACTACGTGAGATGTTTAAAACCATAAAGAAGTTAAATAGTTGAAATCAGTGATTATATCAAGTTTATAAAAGTTGCCCCCTGGAATTTCAAAATAAAACAAAAATATGTTGCTTCCATCTTAAGAAAGTGTTCATTAAACAATTGGATTTTTCTTGCAGTGCTCCATGATACGAACGCCGTGAACTGCACGTACAAAGACGAGGACGACTGCGTGGAGCGTTTCCAGTACTACGAAGACTCCAGTGGCAAGTCCATCTTGTTCGTCGTCAAAGAGCCAGGTAAAACAAAGATCCATGCTTCCTGGATATCTGACTGAAAAAGCCTAACATTTAAAGCTGCTCGAATCAATAATTCAGATTAAAATAAAAGGATTAAATGTCGCCTGCTTACGCTGCAATCTGCTCTCCAGAGCATTTAATGGTCTTTCGCCTCATTGTTCTGGTTTTACAACCGACAGTTTTACTGTTTTGGGCACGGTTTTACTGTTTTACTTTACTGATTTGCTTATTCCAGTAAAAAAGTTCTGATAAAATGGCTGTGCACTGCCGGCTGAGCATCAAACCGCAAGCAAACAAGGACTATATTTTATAGGTGTTGGTCATAGTGAAGCGTTTAGTAGCTATGGAGCCTTTTATTCCCTCTAAAGAACTGGTGTATTAATATAAAATAAAGACTTGAAAGAGGAATCACTGTTGGAGTATTTCCAGTTTTGTTTACAGGTTGTTCTACTGCCCCCAATGGCCCAGTTAAATATATCCATACTGCTTTGAGTACAGAAACTTGTATATGCTGCAAATAATCATAATTATATAACTGAAGGAAGCTTTGATGACAAATCCAGTTCAATGAAATCCACAAATACATAGAAAAAAAAACTATATTAGTAATACCAAACATCCTCACCCTGTGAAATCCCTATGTTCAAGTTGTCATTCCCCTGCTGCACGCCCTTCATCTGCTCATTAAGTGTCCAGATAGAGAGCGTGGGGTGGGGGGTGGGGGGGGGGGGGGTGTAACAGCCCTTTAATGACCACCAGTGCCCGCAGAGAAAGTCTGTCCCGGGGCCTGCCTTTTTAATGAAGGTGTGTGTTTAATTAAGACACAACTGGGTTGCAGAGAAGCGCACCAAGAAATTTGCCTTGAACCCGGTGCACCCCGCCGTGTCGAGGAGGGTCGTAAACAGTGGCCCACCTCTCCTCCAGCAGCCCGCTGACTCCACACATCCTCAGGAGGAAGGCGTGAGAGGGGGAGAGGGGGAACTCGGTAAGAGAAAGACAGAAACATGAAGCTGTGTTGTGCAGGAGAAAGAAGAGACTCCCGTAAGTTGACTCAGCATATGTCTGGTAATGTTGCCTGAACCAGCTTCATCATTCGTATATACGTCATTATGATAAGGATCAAAAGGCTCCGTTGAAAAGCAGGAAATATAAGAATGTAGGAATGAGTAGAGAGGAAGAGCAGCAGAGCTTTGATGTTGCCTGTTAAAGTTCCCCCTGGTTCCCCCCATAGGTTACCTAACTGCTGCTGTACACATATGTATGTACATGCAAGCACACACTCACACTGTGACTTCAAACCAGTACGAACAACACAGAAAACAAACAAACAGAAAATCGCGTTACCTACGACCTTGCAGGTGAAATAAATAATAAAAAACAATAACTGATCCAGTTCCTCATTGTAAGATGCCTAATAACAAAGTAAGTTTTTAGGGAATCCATCCATTTATCCATCCAAATTCGGGATTGACAATGAGTAATGACTGACGTAACTTCTGCTGAAACTCCCAAACTTAGAAACAACTAAATCATCATCTGCAGATTTAAAATAAAGAATTACTCCTCAAAGGTTTGTACAGAAACATCAAATAGTCTGTCGTGGATTAAGTTTTCCAAAACGACTACTGATTGGAAACATGACAGTGAAAACAAAGAGTGATTATTTAATTTTATCATACTTTATTCCTACCTTATAATTTGTGTGTTTAATGTTTATCTTTACAATTTCAACATAGTTTTGTGGTAGCAGATTCCAGGGTATAGCTCGATTCCTGTTGAGTTTTTGCCCGACCGCAGTGAGGGATGGGAGATTTGTGGCCTGGCAGTGTGAGCTTTCTATTTTTCCACTTCAGCCCATCATCCTCTTCGCTCTTTGGTATTTTGAAAAGTCCCATTCTCTTGTGTTCGTCCCTGTTGTGCTGCCGTCGTTCTCTTGCATCACTTCACAGATTGGAAGTCATGCTTGTAGAATGGGCACACTGGGTTCGATGCTGCCAGTGTCACAGGTGGCCATATTAATATCCTCTGAAGTTCATTGGTCGATCAAAGATACGAGACTAGGAGGAAACAGCGTTATGAAATAAGCCCTATCTTCCTCTGTGTGTCTACGTCTCTCCTTCCTCGATCTTATTCTCTTCCTTCTTTCCATCCAGACTGCCCGAAGGGTCCAGACATTCTGGTGTTGCTCCTGTCGGTGGCGGGGGCCATCTTGTTCCTTGGCCTGGCAGCTCTGCTCATCTGGAAGCTGCTGGTCACGATCCATGACAGACGGGAGTTCGCCAAATTTGAGGAAGAGCGCGCTCGTGCCAAGTGGGACACAGTGAGTGAATTTAGTTTGAGGTGGCATCTACTGCAGGATGGTGTATTTGTATAATAACACTAAAATTAGGGTAATTCATTATAAAATTATATCTAATAAATGAAAAATGCCTTAAAAATCACTCTGTGGACTCACACACACACAAATACGCACAGACACACACCCAAGGCCACACACACTCTCGTTTTCTGTAGATGTTCTTTATTATTTCTGCGGCATGCTGTTACTCCCAGCAGAACAAAAGGCAGCCAACGGAAGGGCTGGGTTTATATCAGCTAACGTTAATTAGCCTTTACTGGTAATGGGCCTTTTTGTGGCCTCAGACACAACCACAGGCCAGAAACCACAAAGAATCACTGTAGAGTTATAGAATACTCACCGAGTAATGGCAGAGAAACCTAGACTGTTTTTCCCTTACATTTTCTATTGTGTAATTTAGTAGGGACTTAAACGTGTCTTTTCTATAATCTTGAACAACAAGAGAGTATTTTATGTTTGTTAAACTGACTATAACGTAATTCTCTATGTGTGTATCTGACAAACAGGGACACAACCCTCTCTACAAAGGAGCCACCTCTACTTTCACAAACATCACATACAGAGGAAAAGACTGACGCTACTGAACAAGGACGAAGAAATAAAGGACGAAGAGGAAATAATGGACTTTGTGGGAAGGCAGCGAATCATGTGCAGGCCTCTACTGTCACCTGACCATAAATAATAATTATTTGTGTTTGTAAATATGTAGAAATGATTCTGAGGACACATTTTTATCAGGGATTTGTCATAAACGTCCACTTATACTACACTGACAAGTAAGATATTGTGTTGTGTGATTGATTAAGAACTGTTTTGTTGTTGAGGACAGAATAAAGGTTTGGTTCACCCAGACTTTCAGAATGTCACTGTATCCAGCCATGTATGTTGTTTTTATTTGATTTGCCTGCGACTGAAATATATTTTTTTATCTTGTGCATTTAATATATGCACCTTAGTCCAAATATCTCCCTCTTCAGCTTTGCTTAAAGCATCCAAAACGGCAACATCTCTTCCCCTTCCCAATATTTATAAGTTTTCATTTATTCTTTCTGATAAAGCTTCCTTCACAATCATTACAGGTGTCCAGGTGTGAGATGTAAAAGGCAAAGATAAGGATAAACTATTAAAAAAACTAATTTTTCAGATATGGTAACAAATCAATGACATGGCGTCTGAGATGTAGGGACAACAGTGGGTCATTTTTATCCTGTTTTGGTTTAAATGTTGGAAATTTCCCCAAGAAACAGACAAAGATTCATAACAAGAGTTATGGTTTTCCTACAACGTGCATTGGAACATGTTCAGGGCTTTCTGTCTGTGATGCTCTGCTTCCATCTCCTGGACTTAAACTGTAAGTGGCCCCTACTTATCTTTCTGCAAAGTATTATCTAACACAGAGTAAGATATGCAAGATGGATTGCATCAGCTGAATTATGCAGGGGGAAGTGTGTTTGCAGCGTGTGTATGCAGAGTTGGGGGCGGTGAACCGGCAACAAGAGGTTGCCGGTTCAATCCCCACTCTTCCCCATCTGCATGCCGAACTGTCCTTGGCAAGATACTGAACCCCTAAATAGCCCCTCATAAATGTTGAGTGTACTAATTATAAGTCACTTTGGACAAAAGCGTCAGCCAAATTATTTGTAATATCATTGTTAACCAGCAACCATAAAAAACAGCTGATTATTTTAATTTTTTTACAGAACTCATAAATAATACATTGTTTTCCCCGTCGTTGTGCTCAGAGTGTTACAAGTGGCAGTTTTTAACTTAGACAAAGAACCAGAACCATTTGAACCATTTCCAGATTACTCTTGAATATCGTGAGAAATATCTAAAATAAGAAAAAAATGTCTAAAATAATATAAAAGTGATGAGGGGAACCTTGAAACCGCTTGGGGCTAGAAACTGCCAGTAGTTTTCCCGTGTGCATGCGTGTTAAAGGTAGATGTAAAAGAGGTTGAGCTAGGTAGAAAAACTCTCAGGGCTTGGATATGTAGTTTGTATGATGGGAATTTTTATTTTCCCAAAAAGAAGGCCCAAAAGGGCAGAATTAATAATGAAAATATTAAATAAAACAAATACTTTGTAAGAAGAAAAACAAATTGGCATAATAGCCTAAACTATTTATTGCAATAACAGTCAACTTTACCACATTCGCTGGTTGAGAAACAATTTCTTAGGAGAGTTCTAAGACACACACACACAGAAGTACTATTCACCCACCACCCTCCCCCCCAGCACTAGCAGTAGGTGGTTATGAGTTTAAACTTAAATAGGTCTCAATTGTTTGTGTGATATTTTATAATTATAATTTTTTACATATTCTGCATTACTTTGTCATCTTCCCCATTCAGTTGTAGCCCCAGTTTATAATGATTGTTATTGATCACCATTACTTTAACGTTCTCTCAACATGTCAGCTACATGTCTGTACATTTAAGTCATGAACATTATATATTGATGTACATATGGTTCTGAGACCAGACAGACAGACATTCTAGACAGTCCAGACAGACAGTCAGACCGTCTAGACAGACAGACAGTCTAGACAGACAGTCCAGACAGACAGTCCAGACAGTCTAGACAGACCGTCTAGACAGACAGACAGTCCAGACAGACAGTCCAGACAGTCCTGACAGTCCAGACAGACAGTCTAGACAGACAGTTTAGACAGACAGACAGTCTAGACAGACAGTCCAGAGAGACAGTCAGACCGTCTAGACAGACAGAAAGTCTAGACAGACAGACAGTCCAGACAGTCTAGACAGACAGTTTAGACCGTCTAGACAGTCCAGACAGTCCAGACAGACCGTCTAGACAGACAGAAAGTCTAGACAGACAGACAGTCCAGACAGTCTAGACAGACAGTTTAGACCGTCTAGACAGTCCAGACAGTCCAGACAGACCGTCTAGACAGACAGAAAGTCTAGACAGACAGACAGTCCAGACAGTCTAGACAGACAGACATTCAGACCGTCTAGACAGACAGACTGTCTAGACAGACAGACATTCTAGACAGACAAACTGTCTAGACAGACAGTCTAGACAGACAGACTAGACATACAATCCAGACAGACAGTCCAGACAGTCTAGACAGACAGACAGACAGACAGACAGTCTAGACAGACAGACAGTCTAGACAGACAGACATTCTAGACAGTCCAGACTGTCTAGACAGACAGTCCAGACCGTCTAGACAGACCATCTAGACAGACAGACATTCTAGACAGACAGACAGTCTAGACAAGCAGACAGTCCAGAAAGTCTAGACAGACAGACAGTCTATACAGACAGACAGTCTAGCCAGACAGTCCAGACAGTCTTGAAAGACAGACAGACAGACAGTCTAGACAGACAGACAGTCCAGACAGACAGTCTAGACAGACAGTTTAGACAAACAGACAGTCCAGACAGTCCAGACAGACCGTCTAGACAGACAGAAAGTCTAGACAGACAGACAGTCCAGACAGTCTAGACAGACAGACAGTCAGACCGTCTAGACAGAAAGACAGTCTAGACCGTCTAGACAAACAGTCTAGACAGACAGACAGTCCAGACAGTCTAAACAGACAGACAGTCAGACCGTCTAGACAGACAGACAGTCCAGACTGTCTAGAGAGACAAACTGTCTAGACAGACAGTCTAGACAGACCGTCTAGACAGTCCAGACAGACAGTCTAGACAGACAGTTTAGACAGACAGACAGTCTAGACAGACAGTCCAGACAGACAGTCAGACCGTCTAGACAGACAGAAAGTCTAGACAGACAGACAGTCCAGACAGTCTAGACAGACAGTTTAGACCGTCTACACAGTCCAGACAGTCTAGACAGATCGTCTAGACAGACAGAAAGTCTAGACAGACAGACAGTCCAGACAGTCTAGACAGACAGACATTCAGACCGTCTAGACAGACAGACTGTCTAGACAGACAGTCCAGACAGACAGTCCAGACAGTCTAGACAGAGAGTCTAGACAGACAGACAGTCCAGACAGTCTAGACAGACAGACAGACAGTCAGACCGTCTAGACAGACAGCCTGTATAGACAGACAGTCTAGACAGACCGTCTAGACAGACAGACATTCTAGACAGACAGACAGTCTAGACAGACAGTCCAGACAGTCTAGACAAACAGGCTAGACAGACAGACAGTCCAGACAGTCTAGACAGACAGACAGTCAGACCGTCTAGACAGACAGACTGTCTAGACAGACAGTCCAGACTGTCTAGACAGACAGTTTAGACAGACCGTCTAGACAGACAGACAGTCCAGACAGACAGTCCAGACAGTCCAGACAGACAGTCTAGACAGACAGTTTAGACCGTCTAGACAGTCCAGACAGACCGTCTAGACAAACAGAAAGTCTAGACAGACAGACAGTCCAGACACAGTCCAGACAGACAGTCCAGACAGTCTAGACAGAGAGTCTAGACAGACAGACAGTCCAGACAGTCTAGACAGACAGACAGACAGTCAGACCGTCTAGACAGACAGCCTGTATAGACAGACAGTCTAGACAGACAGACAGTCAGACCGTCTAGACAGACAGACTGTCTAGACAGACAGTCCAGACTGTCTAGAGAGACAAACTGTCTAGACAGACAGTTTAGACAGACCGTCTAGACAGACAGACAGTCCAGACAGACAGTCCAGACAGTCCAGACAGTCCAGACAGACAGTCTAGACAGACAGTTTAGACCGTCTAGACAGTCCAGACAGTCCAGACAGTCCAGACAGACCGTCTAGACAGACAGAAAGTCTAGACAGACAGACAGTCCAGACAGACAGTCCAGACAGACAGTCCAGACAGTCTAGACAGAGAGTCTAGACAGACAGACAGTCCAGACAGTCTAGACAGACAGACAGACAGTCAGACCGTCTAGACAGACAGCCTGTATAGACAGACAGTCTAGACAGACAGACCAGACAGTCTAGACAGACAGACAGTCAGACCGTCTAGACAGACAGACCGTCTAGACGGTCAGTCTGACTAGATGGTCTGTCTAGCGTGCCGCGGAACAATGGTTGAACAGACAGACAGACAGACAGACAGACAGACAGACAGATAGATAGATAGATAGATAGATCATCTTACACTACTTCAGGGCCGGCCCTGCCAATGTTGGCAATGTTGGATATCAGAGATGAAAACATAACCTCCTTAGCAGAGGTAATAAAACCTCCACACATTTAACAATTTTTATGTATTGTTTTTAAATTTACATAGTATAACATATTGTGCAATGAATAGGTGGTTGAAGTCCTGCCAACACTCAGGGGCCCCTTGAACCCCGAGGCCCCTGAGTGTTGACCGAGCCTCTCCTCTGTGATCTGGTTTACATGATCTGGTTTAAGTGGCGCATTGGGAGGCATCACTTATATCTCTGGAGCCCCGTGGCCCTGCTGCAGGGGGCTATTATCATTTATTAACCATTAAGTGATGGACTGTAACGAAGGGGCTGCGCTCGTCCTCCCGGTGCGATCATTATGACACCGGAGGGACCGAGGGAGGCAGAGATGTGACAACATCCGTCAGAGCGGCTTCAGAGCGTCGGCACCTCCCGGTCCGCTCCTCACAGGAGCACCGCGGCGCCCGAGGAAACCCCCAGGATCAGGGCCTCCTGTCCGGATGACATCCGCAGAGCCGCCCTGCGTAGCTAGCATTCGGCTAAGCTAACAGATGTCTTCGTTGCATTAGATATATATCTGCAGATGGGAAAATTGACAAGTCTATTTGAGGCGCGTGGAGCCGGGGGCCGTTAAGGGGGTTTGTTGTCACTGGATGTCCGGACATCAGCGTCTCTGGGACAGCGAGTGACGGTGAAATCGGCCGAAGCTCCTCCAGGTGAGACTTCCACTGCGGCCAATGCTAACGCTAGCTTCCTTGCTACATAGCTAGCTACTCGGGGTAACCTACTGTGCAGGTATTTACTAACCTACAACACATTAACTGCTAACAACAACTGAAACTTCAACTTTTAATCGATTAATAACAACTCAACTCAGCGTGGGAGCGTCCTCGAGGTTTTCATGAGTATGTTGACGTTTGCTAATGTTAACTAGCTAATTAAGGTTAGCTAAGTTTGGCAAATGTTGCTTCAGTCAATGATCATAATAAAAACTCGCTTTCCCTTCTGTCAGCGGCAATCAACTCATTTCAGGGGAAACATCTGTTAACTCGAATAAATCTGGGTTTGGTCACTTCAGTTAAAATTAAGCTAAATATCCTTTCTAGTGAGGCATCGTTTCCGGACCACCATTATTTTCGATAAAGTTGACAGGTTTATATATAAAAGAACTATATGACTTAAGACAACCGAGGCAAAAAGAGGATGTTCATGATGATTATAGTTTTTAAGTAACTGTCATGTGTGGGAGTCGTCTGTCATCAGATGAATCAATCAATAATTGATCGATACCCTGAGGGGAACTGATGGTTAAAGGAAGTCGTGCACAGACATTTAATGATCTCACCACCATTTAAAACCAGAGGAGAATTGAAAACATTACTGTTTGACACTTGACACTTCTATGCTTGTAAGTTCAATTAAGTTTAAATATGTAATGTAACGATGATGATACTGGGAACCAGTAATGTCTAAAGTCAGTGGATCTCCTTATTCTCCAGCTAATGAACATGGGATAGTTTAATATGTACATTTATAGACACCCCTATACATTTACCAGAATTAGGGTCTGGGGAATATATCCTATGATGTATTTTTAAAACAAATTCCTGTTATTTTTCTTTTATGCAATCAGATTGTGGTTTTTAAAAGAATTAAGTTATACAAGGGATATTCAACATCTTGTCCTATATGCTGAATGAGAAACATACCTTCACAGTATTCCCTGTTGTGGCAGTAAACTAATACAGCTTGTCCACATGAGCTCATTCAGGGTTTGTGTCTCTCTTTAGGCATGATGGAAGGACTCCATAGTCAGGCTATAAGCCTGGACCCACGCAAGCAGGAACTGCTTGAGGCCCGCTTCACTGGAGTCGGTGTGGCCAAGGTGGGCATGTTTATCTCCGCCAATCTCTGTTTGTCTGTTTGTTTGTTTGTCTGTTTGTTGTTTGTTTGTCCTTCTGTCCGCAGGATTATACAAAAACGACTGAACTTATTTGCGGCCCAGGATAAACCCTCTAACTTTTGAAGCAGATCAAGGAATTCATCTTTTTGTAACATTTTTTTGAATTTCTCAGGGAAAAATCCTGAAATTTGAATTAATAAAACCAGGCATATTTAAAGGCCTGACATATACAAGTGTGTGCAATGTGGTGCAGCTTGATTTAATTGAATGGGGCTTCTGTAAGTACAGATTGTTTCTGCAGATGTTACTTCAAATATTAAACTAATGAGAGTTCAGTTGAAGTCATTTTTATGTCGATATAAAAGTTGCAGCTATACCTATGTACATACATACATATTCTAAAATAAGCTTGGAGCTTTCCTGCAGGCTAACGACACCCAACTCCACTGTTGTATGGGAGTGAATGCAAATGTGTGCAGTCGGTCGGTTCTCTCAAGGCTTCTAAATCTTTCAAAATCAATTACTGGTGCTCTGTGTTCAGGAGTTTCCCTCTTTGGAATGATCCTGTCTTCCTGAACTTAAACCTAGACAAGAAGAGCTCTGTTTCAGCTGACATGGGAGCTGGCCAACTGCTTTGTTGAGCGACACTGAAATGGCACCGCAGCTGAAGCTCACAGCGCTGGCTGAGCACTGCAATGCAACCCTGCTGTTGAACTGGGTATTACTGCGTGCGGGGGCCCATTTGAGAAAATGGCCACCCCTGAGAAAGCAATCACTATCACTCATGACCTGCACTGAGCTCAGTGATGAATTCTCAGGCCAGTCCACTGTGGTATTAGAGAGCAAATGATTTAACGCCTTGTGTATGTTGCAATACAGTGAATGATGTATTTTATAGTTCCATTGGAGACAGTGCAATGATTATATATAGTGTATGTGTGACCTTGACAGAAACAGAAAGCCGACAGGCCGTAAAAACATTAGCCTCCTGCACCTGTTAGTCAGTTTCCTCCTCGTCTCATGTGATTGTGTATGTCATGAAGTAGCGTTTTTCAATCTGCTACAAACATTCCCATTTCTTTCAAGTAGGTCTCTTTCCAGATTTACTCTCAAGCATCTCCTAGCGTAAGTATTACCTGATTAATCCAACAGTTCTCGTGTGTCTGCTCTGTTTATCTATTTCCAGAGTTCAGCCAACAGTGAATCATCAAACCAGTCTGTGTGCAGCGCGGGATCACTGAGTGATAAGGAACTGGAGGTGGGTTATGGGAAAGAGTCATTCAAAATGACTTTGCTCTTTATATTCAGGTCTTTTTCACTATGTGCACACTTCCTGCCAGTCAGAGGTATTCCTAATGGTTGTTATGTTTTGTATCGTACACATATAGAGCATAGTAATACTTGCTAATATGAAGTGCAAATATACTATAAAATGATTCTCTTAACAAAGATTTAAATTTCACGGGTTCTCCAGGGGCCAAACATGCAGACTCCTCACAGAAAGATTCATGACTCAGTTTTGAGCTCATGACCATTTTCCTGGGTGGGGACGGCAAATAGCCATTAACAAACAAACATTTCACCTTGCGAATGGAAAAATGTGTCAGTAGGTGCATCACAGTTAATTAAATACTGAATACAAGATAGAAGCTGCTATCAATCTTATTAAAAATGGCTTGACATTTATGTTTAAAGTGCAATTATGTCCACAAAATTTCAAGATGTTATATTTCATATACCCATATCTTAATGTGATTCATGGAATACATTTATGGAGGTAAAATTTAATTATAACCCATGCTTCTTTTCCTCTCATGTCAGACACCAGAGAAGAAGACCAATGACCAGAGAAGCAGGAAGCGAAAAAGAGACATCTATGACAGCAACAGCCAGGGTAAGTTTGATCTATCTACCGAGGCAGAAGCATCTCAGTACTCAGGGTTGCACATTTGGATTAGGTCTGTTGTGGTTTGTGGTTTTCTTCTGCTCTCCTAAATATATAGCTTAATATCTAATTATTCCATTTTCTCACCCCTAATACCTGGCATGTTTTTTTTTTGCAGGAAAAGGAAGAGGACACAAAATGAGTGATTATTTTGAGGTGAGATTAAACTAAGTTGACATCATATGCCTCAGTCCTTTTTCATTTTGTGCTCTTGCCACCGTGTCGTGCACAGTTTCAAATCCCTCTCTGGCTTTTAGTGTGATGTCTCACCCTCATGTTCCCACTGTGCCACTGTGGTTCCTCATTAAGCTCTCTCTAAATAACAACTCTCTTTCTTTCTCTCCGTCTTGTTTCCACACTGTTCACTGCCCTGTGGCCAGTTTGCTGGTAGCAGTGGCTCTGGCAACAGTCCTGCCCGGGGCATCCCCATGCTGGTGCGCTCCTCTCCACAGCACTCACTGTCTAATCCTCTGGTGAGCACCAGTTTCCATCTCCATAGCTCTCTCTTGCTTTGGGCCCACCAGGTCTTGAGTCTTATGCCATTGTCAATTCATCTGCTGGTTATGTGGGTCGATTTAAATTGTTTTCTTCGCATTAGAGTTTGGGTATCTGACTGGAGCCCATCTGGTTAGGTTTCGGACAGGAATTTAGAAATGGGATCTGACCTGGTTTGGTCATGTTTTGATATTGGCAAAAAGAAAGATGCTATTGCTGACCGTGGGGATCATAATAATTTTTGATTAATCAGAATGAGCACGGTTTATTTAGCAGATCAGATTCTTTGGTTAATAGTTAGTTTAAGTAATCGGTTTTATGTGGAGTATTTTTTCAGAGATTTCTCTGAGGAAAGAGTGAATTTTCTTTCTGAAAGATGTAAAGGAATATTTACTTCATTCATGTCATTTCAAATCTCTTCCTGCATCAACATACATTGACTGAAAAGCACAGATTGTCCAGCAAGTTTACTGGAAATTAACTGTATGCAGTATCTTTTATTAACAGCACATATTGTAAAATAATCTCAGTTTTGACTCAGCAAAGGAATTATGTGTTTCTTGTAATGGACATTTACAATAGTCCATGTAATATTTCGGTTCTCTCTCTTAACTGCATCAGTATATTTGCGCCTTTTCTTTTTTGTCTCCTCAGTGACTTGATAACCCCCCCACGCTGTCTGAGTTATATAATAGTTATATTTTAGTCTGTGTCTTTTCTACCTTTCTCTTTCCCCCTTAGTTTCAGCATGGCAGTCCTTCCTCCACAGGCTCGGCCCACACAGACTCTTCATCCTGCAGCTCTGTCAAGACGGCCCCCTCACACTCCTGCACACACAAAGCCACACAGGTAACTGTCTGACTGACCTGGATCTCCACTAACTTTTAAAACTAACTTATCAGATTTTCCGTCATCATCAAGCAGCCTGGTTTTGCTTCGATCATTGGATCATTAACTAAGGGGTGAATTTGTATTTTCGCTCTAAAAAACAACCGATCACACCTTTTAGTTAAGTTTGACAAAACTTGCAGTGACGATGCAACTTCACACCTTGTCCAGACATTTATTAAATCACACTAGTTGGACAAGATGTGGATGCCCGAATTGAAGCTGTCTTTGCAAATTACTTTAATTGGCCTGATTAAAGGTCAAAATTTTGAATTCTCATCTTATTTCCATGACGGCCCCGTCTGATTTTGATAAAGTTAAAGTGTTTGTTTCTGCTCACTGGCCAAAAGGGCGTTTGCATCATTTCAGTGAACATTGCGTTGACTTCTTTTTGTCTCTTCCCCAGTCAGAACTGACGCTGCTGAAACTGGCAGCACTGGAGAGGAACAAGCACTCTGACCTGGAGCAGAAGGAGGAAAGGATAGACGACCTGCTGAGGGTGAGAAGAGAAAATATTTAAAATCCATCTTAAAAATCAGTTTTCAAACATTTGGATCAGTTTAAAGTGATGGCATGGTTGCAGCTTGTCATGAATGATGTGATTGCTAACTTTCAAATGCCATTGTGGTTTAAATGACATTTTGTCTAAATGTCAGCAGAGCAAACACACTCACACTGATAATTGCTGCGTCTCGTCAGTTTAAACACAAAAAGGTCTTGAATCCGTATGTGATAAGAATGAGATGTGACGATGTACGTTTTGGCAGGCGAACTGTGACTTGAGGCGGCAGGTCGATGAGCAGCAGAAGATGCTGGAGCGCTACAAAGAGCGACTCAACAAGTGTGTGACCATGAGCAAGAAGCTGCTGATTGAGAAGGTGGGTGTGTACACAAGGACTGTATGTCTCTGAAGCTGCTGGGGGATTGGGGATTTTAAAGCAGTGTTCAATTCTTTACGTTGAGTTGATTCAGAATGTGTTTTATTCATTCATGGTTTTGTGCAGTCAAAGCAGGAGAAGATGGCTTGCAGGGACAAGAGCATGCAGGACCGCCTGCGTCTGGGTCACTTCACTACCGTACGTCACGGAGCCTCCTTCACTGAACAGTGGACCGATGGATTCGCCTTCCAGAACCTCATCAAGTCAGCAGCGCAAATACGACACAACATGTTTGTATTTTGTCCGTTCTGTAAACAAGAACATTCACACTTGATTGTACTTTTGTGTTCTAGGCAACAAGAGAAGATCAACTCACAACGTGAGGAGATGGAGAGGCAGAGGAAGCTGCTGGGGAAGAGGAAACCGCCTTCCATGGCCCAGACGCCTCCACCCAACCTGGAACAGAGCAGAAGAAAGAGCAGGAGCAACGGCCAAGAGAATGAAACGTAAGATCACAAACAATAGCTCACATGGATCTGCCCAAAGATAACACTTAATTGTTCTTCATGTCCAGGAGGCAGCACTTCAGTCCTGGCTGACTGGTGTAGGCAGAGGAGGCCTCTGCTATCATGTATTTGTTTTTGGGAAACACTGACAATAAATCCTGAATAATTAATAGACAATTATTGTCAAGTTGTTTGTTCAATTTTGCCAGTTCAAACAATTGTGTTTATTGATTTCATATTTTTATAGTTTTAATTCAGAGAATAATAATGATTTTGACACTTCTGGCTTTATTTTCTCATATTCTCACATTAACACACCATCTAATAATTTGATGTAAATGTGTATCTTTCTGTATTTTTATTCTCACTGTCTATCTGCTACTGTATCCCTCACAGGCTGTCATTGGCAGAATATCATGAGCAAGAAGAGATTTTCAAACTCCGAATTGGTCATCTAAAAAAGGTACTGGCTTTATGCTTATGCCAGATTTCTGTTCTGTTGGGATTCCTGTCCACCACAGGATGAGGTATGTGACAGCTCTGTGTGTTTGTGTGTAGGAAGAAGCAGAGATCCAGTCCGAGCTGGAGCATTTGGAGCGAGTTAGAAACCTGCACATTCGGGAGCTGAAGAGAATCCACAATGAGGACAATTCACAGTGTGTATTATTATTATCTCTGTTGAACTTTCCTTACACATGTTCGGTACCATGCCTTTTTCAATTTGATGTTAAAACGAAAAGTGAAATAATGAAGCCCGTTGTCTTAACTTTTAGGTTTAAAGACCACCCGACGCTGAATGACAGATATCTGCTGTTATATTTACTTGGAAGAGGCGGCTTTAGTGAAGTTTTCAAGGTGAGAATGTGCCATTATTCGGCTTCTTTCTTTACAAGCACTGGTTCTAGTTTAGCAGGCGGACATCTTGTTTCCCTTTTGGTCTCGTTATCTCAACATTGCCTTGTCTATTAAACAGCTACTCTGCACATCTGGATGTATCTGTCCTCTTATAGTCTGCTTCTCCAACTCGCTTGTGTTGACATTTACATTTTCTGTTCCAGGCTTTTGATATAACAGAGCAAAGATATGTGGCCATTAAAATCCATCAACTCAACAAGAACTGGAGGGAGGAGAAGAAGGAAAACTACCACAAGTGAGTGTGTTTTGGAAATATTTTGTTTAAAAATACGTTTTGCAGCTTAAAATGTATTTATGATGTATTTAAAAAAATCAATCGGTGTTGACGCTGAATCATCTTTTCAGACACGCCTGTCGAGAGTACAGAATCCACAAAGAACTCGACCACCCGAGAATAGTCAAACTCTATGACTATTTCTCACTCGACACGGACTCGTAAGTACTTCGATCCCCAAAAAGTGGAATTAGGTGTGGTATTGTTATATGTAAGCCTGAATTTGGGTTTATCCTTTACATTATCTTCATGGCACACTTTTTTGATATACATATGTTTCAAATGTGTGGATGTGTGTTTGTCTCTGGCAGGTTCTGCACAGTGCTGGAGTACTGTGAAGGCAACGATCTGGATTTCTACTTGAAGCAGAACAAGCTGATGACGGAGAAGGAGGGCCGGTCCATCGTCATGCAGATCGTCAACGCTCTCAAGTACCTCAACCAGATCCGGCCACCCATCATCCACTATGACCTCAAGCCTGGTAGAGTCCCGGAGCTGTTAGCTTGTTGTTTTGAAAATTTTCGACCATCAGAATAGTTATCTGTGGCGTGTCACTTCTGAACAGATTCCTCCTGTGTCAAGAAAATTGAAATGTGATGCAGATTTTAATTTTAAACAAGTATAAACATCTGTGTGTTTGCATGAATTACAAGTTTGAGTGTTTGACGGCTCGTTTTCTGTTTCTGTGCGTAGGAAACATCCTGTTGGTTAACGGCACAGCATGCGGAGAGATTAAGATCACCGACTTCGGCCTGTCTAAGATCATGGATGACGACAGCTACAGCTCGGCAGATGGCATGGAGCTGACCTCACAAGGAGCAGGCACCTACTGGTACAGTGACACACATTCCGCTGTAACCTAGCTGTAAACAGGCAACCAGAGGATGTGTGATCGATCATGTTTTGATTGTGTGGTTTACAGGTACCTCCCTCCTGAATGTTTTGTGGTGGGCAAGGAGCCCCCCAAAATATCCAACAAGGTGGATGTGTGGTCACTTGGGGTCATCTTTTACCAGAGCTTATATGGACGCAAGGTAACCACGAATGTTCATCAGTAACAGGTGTTTTCTATTTATTTATTAACGGTCTGTTAACCACCTCCTGCTGACTTTTTCCAGCCGTTTGGTCATAACCAGTCGCAACAGGATATTCTTCAAGAAAACACCATTCTAAAAGCCACTGAGGTGCAGTTTCCTCCCAAACCGGTGGTCACCACAGAAGCAAAGGTGCAGTATCCTTTTCTATTCTTCTGCTTTAGACATGTACTGAACTCCAGAGAATCCCCTGAAGTTATCGGGAGAGATCATAATGAGCTGGGTATCAATGTAAAGTGTATTATCTTAAAACTTTTTTAAGACGTTATCAATTCCCCTTCATAGGCTTTTATCCGACGTTGCCTGGCTTATCACAAGGAGGATCGCGTGGACGTGCTGCAGTTGGCCAGTGACCCCTTTCTAATGCCCCACATTCGAAAAGCCCTGGGCAGCAGCGCACCTCTGGCTCCTCCTCTTCCCTCCACATCCGACTGAAGCGAGCTGAAAGAAACTGGAGTAAAACCCCAGTGAGGACAAAAGCTACGCAGCGGCATCGCACACTTGATGAAACTCATCCTTCGCTGTCTTGATGGCGAGGGAGTAGAGAGCATGATGGGACGGGGAGATCCTGTAGGTGTGAATGGAACCAAAATGATGGATGATGTGGTTATGTAGCAGTAAATGTGCCCACCACCATCGTCCAAGTGGTAAAAAAAAAATGAACGGCCAGTCTCTGGCTGTGGGCTCAATAGAACCCAAAGATTTGCCCATATGCATGCACTAACAAAAACTTTAGCTCATTTCGAGGGTCTTTCTAACGAGAGAAATAGTAAAAGCACCCAAAAAATTGCACAACAGACAGGCTGAGAAATACGCCATGTGTAGAAGATCACCTGCCTGTACTCTGGAAGGTTTAGAAGAAGCGTTAATGAAAGCTCATCCCATCCTGCTTGACATTCATCGTCTAAACTATTTGAGAACTATACGTGGAAACTATTTTTTCGAACTAGAGGTTTGGTTTCAGAGATGTTTCCCTTTAGGTTTGAACCTGGCACTTTTTTTAGGAAGGGCTCCGACAAGCGATGAGGAAGTGACTGATGACCAAAGTTTAAGGATGTTGTCGCGGCAGCATTAGAGATTCATGAATGAATTTATAGAGAAGAGGGATGATTCTGAAAAGAGCTACTGCTGTTGACCTATTTTAAAGAGATTTTACTGGATAACTGGAAGTCGGCTTATTATTTTGATTAAGTGAATATTTTTCCATGAAATTTACCCCTTCTAATGTTTCTGTTAACCTCAATTAAAGGGGGGGTGGGGGGCTGACTATGAGTGAGTGTTGTGATGAGAGGTTCGATTCAACAGAAATGATTATAAAACCATTAAAAACGATTGGTTTACTCCGTTGTGTGTTGATTCACTTTAGAAAACGTGAAGATGTCTTGTTAATCCTACGAAACATACTCAAATGAGTACAGACGTGTAACAGGGTTTCTGCAGGATCTTAAAATAAATCTGGTGGCATGCATAGTTGTAATCTCTGCATTCGTCTTTCTCAACAATACAGGTATTAGCAGGTTGTATTAAACTACAAACGAGTAATTTATAACTAATAAAACCCTAGTTGTATTTATCTCAGTACACTCGGCTCAGCTGTGGGAAGACTATATATACCGACTGTCTCCGTCCATAGTTTGAGATATTGTGGCATCCTCAGTTATGAGGGAGTGTAAAAAATTCTGGGACCGAGATATGTCTGTTGTTTTTAACTTGGGTCTTAAAGTTAATTAAGTTTAGTGTTAAAAAGTCTTCAATATTGTTGAAACCTGCAGAAACCCTGATTTGAAAAATGATTAACTATGTTGAGTGGTATCCCTTGATGCAGCTACTTCAATGAACATGTCAAATATGTCTAATTGCTAGAAAAATAAATCTCTTTACCAGATTTTTTTCCACAGCTTATGTTTATTAACTCAGGCCATTGAAATGATCCATCATTTTGAACACAGACATGTTCAGGTGGCGGTGCAGAGTAAGAACACAGGACTCGTATCAGTGCACCTCTAAATACAATAGTTAACCTGCCAAGTGTGTGTAACTGGAAAACGTGGCTAACGACAGTCGAGGTTAAACAAATACTGATGTACTTCTGTCAAATACTAAACAGTGTTCATTTAAAAATCTTTCCTTGATCATAACGATCACATCAAACTCATAGTTTACATCACTTGGGACAAAGAAAAACAACAGTGAATAAAATAGTGATTTCAAATATGTGCAGTGCAACAGGAGACCAAAGACAGCTTGAAGCGGAAAAAGTGGTGAGAATTTGGGAAATTGTTTCTTCTTGAGTACATTCTAGTCTGGAGAAGTGTGGAATATATAGATTTAAATGGCCTCATTTACCAACATGTAAAAACTTACAATCTGGACTGAAGACTTCTTTGTGTTCAATATCATTAAAAAGAAGTAACATTTATTTTTCTTTGACCGAAAATCCATTTAAGAACCAAAAGTAATCCATTAATCAGAGGGGAGGTGGGGGGGTGTACGGAAAAGCAAAACCCAACAACCCAAGGCATTCCAGTCCAGCAGGTTCATCTGTTGTAGAACTGCGAGGTGACCCAGGCCAGTCCCCACTTCAGGTTGGTGAGCATAAACTTCAACGCCTTCGTCCACTGCTCCTCCGAGTTAAACTGGGTTTTAATGGAGTAGGAGCCACCGCTGCCGCCTGTGTCCTCGATCTTCCCCTTCTCCACATCCATCCTGACGCATGAAAAGAAAAAAACACTAATTACAGCCATCACACGAGGCATTTTAGATACACTGGAGCCAATATCGTTATCAGACTATAAAACCATTGAGGGGACTTGAGTGTTAATACAGAGACTTTATCTCTGTCAATTGTATTACACCGATTTTGAACTCAGAAAATACAACCCCGGGCTTTGGAAGTCTGGTTCTTCATTTTATAGCTGTAATAATGGAAATTTAAGATCTTGATTACGTCTAAATCTGCCCAAATGTTCCGTGACCACTGGTCTGTGTTCACTAAATTTAATGAAAATCTGTTCAGACTGTGGCATTAAACACAGTGTTTGTCTTCAAGGTGCCGATAGAGAAAGGATCATAAGGTATTTAGAACCAAACAGGTGCATTTCTCCCTGCATCACAAGTTTACTCATTTACCCGACTTGCCCGTGTAGATTATAACACAGCTTACATCACACTCTGGTGCAAAGATTGGAGGAAGGTTCAAAAGTTCAAAATAGAAAGGGAACATGAATGTGGTCGGAACACACATGTTTTCTTTAAAACCCATTATTTGCCTCAATAGCCTATTTAGAGATGATCATTCTTCAGCCCCTTTAGAATAAGTTGAATTACATTTTCTAGTTTAATTACAGCTTCAACGACTGCAAAATATACTTGTTTATTAACACGAGGAAAAAGTAGGATATGCCAACATGACGTTGCTCTGACCTGTACGGGAGACAGAAGCCAGTGTCTCCCTTTTCCACCTCCTCTTTGAACTGCTGGACACAGTCCAGGAAGGCCACCATGGCATGGTCAAATTTATTGTCCCAGAAGAACCTCAGGCCACCTGAGCAGTACAGGGGAAGCTCCTGCGCAAACACAAGACAGAAAGAGGGGGTGAGAGATTGGATGGAGCCTGGAGGTGTGTTTAAAAAAGTGATGGGAGA
The DNA here is from genome assembly GCF_947347685.1 of Pleuronectes platessa. NCBI lineage: Eukaryota > Metazoa > Chordata > Actinopteri > Pleuronectiformes > Pleuronectidae > Pleuronectes > Pleuronectes platessa. The sequence goes on from NC_070646.1 coordinate 5,614,633, forward strand.
GCTGGGATTGAGAATTCTGCATCATATTACCTTGGACTTGTCTGTCAGTGATTCTAAGTATGAGTGGTTTCCATATGGAACGAGACGATATCTGAAGAGAGACCATATTTTAGCTCATTGCATAAAAGCTAAACAAAAGTGTTGAGGCACCAACTAAACAACAGAAACCTCTTTTGAAATGTCAAAAGAAAAGACATTTAAACAATATTATTGCTCATATTATATGGAAACATGACTACTTGAGAAGACAAGCTTAGACAAAAAAACGACAAGCAACTTGGAGTGTGTGTGCATACCTCTGAAATCTCAACCCCATTTTGTTGGCGAGCGCGTGCAGCAGCAGCACCGTCTGTCCCCAGGCTGCGTTGATCTCGTTCCACTCCACAGGGACGCTGGGGAGTCGACCCAGTCGGAAGTTGTTGATGGTGCCAAACTGACCACTGTGCCTGGACGAGACAAGGAACAAACTATTCGCAATCGCACTCAGTAGGCTTTGTTTCACTTTTATCCAGGGGCCTGTGTTGAATATTTGTTAAGTCATGGTTGACTTGTGAAGAGAAAAACTTAAAATGTTGCTCTCCTGCGTGGTTGAATTTACCAAATGTGAAATGTAGCGTTGAAGACATTGGTCTTTTTCAGCCGATCCAGCTGAATCTGGCAGTAACGCATCTGGTTGTCGACACTCTTCAGCTCATCGTCCAGCTCCAGCTGCTGCCGTTTAAACTCGCTGTACTCCTTCTGGTACCTTTCAGAACAAAGCAGCAGAGACAGAGTCGCAGCTGTTAGGTGCTGTATCATCTCCCACTATTCCCCTCTGAAACCCAGCTCGGCCACTCACTGTAGCTCCTCTGTGTCCAGCTGCTGAGAGTGGATCCTGCTCTGGGCCAGGTCCTGGGCCACATTGGCCCTCTGCTCCTCCACCGCCTCCAGCTCCTGCACCAGGGCCTCCTCCTCCTCATCCAGCTGCTGCAGCTCCGACAGCAGGGTCTCCTCTTCCTCCACCTGCAGGTGTGACAGCAGCTCCAGACACTGCCTAAAAATACATTCAAATAGTGTGTTTTAATTCAAAAGTGAGGATTTAGCTAGTTAATCTGTTTGAGGCAGTGAGTACCAACATAATATCTGAAAAGTAATTAAATGTGTCTGACTAACTTGTAATTCTGGCATTCGTTCTCTGTGATGTTGAGCTGTGTGTCCAGGTGATCCAGCAAAGTGTCAGTGCATTCTTCACACAGCGGATGGTCCACATCCGTCTGACCCGACATTATATCAAACAGGTCGCTCGTCACCTGCGACACAAAACAGTAACTTTTTAGGTTCAGTCGTAGAGGCCACAGACACAAACATGAGCGGACCCCAACAAGAGGACTCCTCTTAAATCATTGGCAAACTTATTTCGCTGACCTTTAGCCTACGACTGAGATTCTCCATCGTGCCGCCATCAGATGCTTCTCCAATCAAGGTGAAGCTGTTGGCGCTCTCTGTGGACATCATACTGTAGAGCAAGATTCGGCAGTTCAGTCAGTTCTATAGAATACGTCGCATTTCAAAGTCAATCCATACCTCTGTTTCCTGAATGAAGTGGGTGCTCACCGTGCCGGAGGGATATATTTTCTCGAAACTCCATCTTGCTTGTTTTCTACAAAGGTCTCCTAGAAGAGAAATGTTGTTCCTGAGACTCAAATACACTGAAGGAAATGGAGAATGTTGAGTACTCAGTACAGTGGCAAGCTTAAGGCGCTTAAGATCTTTATATTCTAATCCATCACACCACATCATACCATAAATGATGGAGGGGCCTCTGATCAGTCCCACATTCATTTTGCAGCAGGAAAACCAGCTCAAACTCACAGCCAGAGTCATAAAGAACTATTATCAAACACAAGAGGGATAACAAGTCCTGCAGAAGATGACGTGGCCCCCACAGAGCCCGGATCTCAATTATTAACTATATGGAGTGTGTTTTGAATACGTTATTGCCCACTTGATGAAGCTAAGACGCACAACTGAGGTTATGTTGCCTTATCCTATATTTTAAAATAATTTCCCATGTGTATATATAGTTTTTGCAACTTGTGTGTATCAGTTATTTAACATTTTCCCAGAGATTAAAAAACAGGCATGAAAACAGAAGTGCAGAGGGTTGGTTGTTGGTCATGAGTGTACAAGAAGTTTTCAAACCTGATGTGTCTGTTGTTAGAGCAAATACATTTCTATAATTGTTAAATCAAATCCCTCCATGACATCCACACTTTATTCTAGTGCCAAAACCTTTCCACAAGGTGCTGAGTGCTTTCTGCTGAACCCACCTCTGGAACTGTCTCCCCCTCGCTGCTGTCAGCCTGTTTGCTGGGAGTCACTGTGACCAACGGAGCTGAGGAGGAGGATGAAGAGGAAGAAGAGGAGAGGGGACACAGATGAGTGACTTCATGGTCAGATGGAGCACTTTGGACGCCATGACACTACATCTTGATTGAGAGTACAGATTACCTATCAGCTCCTGGATAGTGACCCGATCGAGCACGTTGAAGGACGTGTCCAGCTTCAGGGGCTGACAGCAGCGCTGACACACGAAGCTCACCTGCATGGTTGTGCTCGACGACTTGGAGCCCTCCATCGACAGCTACAGGAAAACAAACACAACAAATAAAAACACGCAGTGAAGCCTGACAGCCCCTTTATCTGTTTCCTTCACAAACCTGTAGCTCGTTGGCTAGTTAGCAGCCGGAAGCTAAGGCTAACCGTACAGCTAGCTTGCTCGTAAAAACAAAACACAGACTCACTTCCGCTTGTGACAAATAAAAGCTAGTTCACTGTAATCCTCAGTCGTACATGACGAGAATTAGAGAACACTTCCAATGGAGTTAGCGAGACTGTGGCATTCTGCTCCTCGCGACTACCCCCCTCCACTTCCGTATTGTTGTTTACGTTTCCGCGTGATGTCAGAACCAAGGGAGATAATCGCATCCCACTTTTCCGTTTATGTTAATTCAAATTAAATTAATACCATTAAATTTGTCTGTTTCATTAGTTTCACCTATCGATATTATTTTATATTGAATTGTAATCAAAACATGAGAAAAAGACGAGTGAGGTGAAGTCATTGTAGATCCGAACCAGTAGGTGTCGCTGCAGCATCAGCCGCAGGGCGAAGTCAATCCCCCGCAGAAGAAGATGAGCTAGTTGCGGGAAAAGTGAAGCGGATGTTTCGTTTGTTTGTAACGTTGGACTCAAAACGAGGTAAATATCTGTAAATATTTACTTCATATGATCAATTAGTTGAATTTGAATAACGACAGACTTCTCCTCCTGGTCACTCGTGGGTCCGTGGGTGTGTTTCCCTCGACTGTCTCGGTCTTTAGAGGAAAAGCAGAGGGAAACGCCAACTAACCCGTTATGTAACCAAAACAACAAATCACAGCAACTTAACAGCCTATTGTTGAACTTTAACTAACCCTAATACAAGCAGGAGGGTTGTGTTTGACCCGTGGACTGTACATGACGTACTGTTGTGTGACCCACTGCTGCTCAAACACCATCTATTGTGCTAGAAATCCTCATTGAAACTTGGTTTAAGTGTGTTTTATATTGTAAAATACAGCTATAGGCAAATGAGATGCTGTTGAGTGTACTGTAGTAAATCTAAGTACTGCAGCCGCCCTGATAACTTCCTGGTTAGATAACACAACAAAGCTGGCTACATGTGTATTTATGCCACCTATCTGTACAGAAAATGTGACATAACCAAAGTACACACACAGTCATACAAGTGACAGTTTTTATCTGAGCTAGTTGATTTTGTCTCATTGTGTAGTTTTGTCCGATAACTTGTGTTGTGTGTTTGCTGATTTAGCTTTTAAAACATCACTATGGAAATGCCAAAGGCCTCAGATGTGAAGAAGGGGATCTCAGTCCTCTGGGAGACTCTGCAGTGTCCGATATGGTGAGGGCCCCCAACAACACTTCTGTGATCTGTATTATTTTTGAAATGTTACCATGAGATGGACTGTAACTCACGTCACACTGTCTTTCACATGTAGCTTGGATTTATTGACGGTACCGGTATCTACCAAGTGTGACCACCAGTTTTGCAAGTAAAGAACATCTTATTTATACTCTTTACTTCAATGATTGATAACTAGACAATTTTTTTCCACATGCACTCATGAAAAATACATTTGCTGTTTTTTTTTTTATTCTGATAGATTTTGCATCATGAAACTTGTGGATACCTCCAAACAAAACCGGGCCAACTGTCCAGTTTGCAAAACCAAGATAACCAAAAGGTTTGAAAAAATCAATAAGAAGACGCTCAATTCCTGTCATTGAAAGGTCATTGTTACTATTATGTGCATCATAATATATAATATATATGTGTGTGTGTTTGACTTGTGCAGGAGTTTGCAGGTGAGCCCTGGGTTTCAGAAACTTGTTGCAGGACTGCAGGACATCATACAAGCATATGAACATGACACTGGCACAAACTGTAAGATCCCATTGCAGACTTCTTCAAATGTCCCCATGTAATTAACTCGCATTACATCACCGACTAAAAATCGATATAACATTTTCAGATTTCACTGGAATGTCCCTGCAAGAAAAACAGTTGGGGTAAGAAATTAGAACCATTGAAATTAAACTTAGTTATTTAATGCAACATCAATCTGATCTTGTATTTTCTTCTTCTCAGTGTCACAGATGCCCCATCCACCAAACCTCCTCATGTCCTATCTGGAGAAACTGCCAACACTGACCTGGACTATGTGGAAAACGAAGACCAAGATGATCTTCCAAGGTCCCACTCTTCAACTATAGAAGGTAAATATAATTTGTAACTGTTGGTCTTATTAGATCAAATACTTTTCAACATAAGCTTTAGTTATTTTTTATAATATATCTTAAAATAAATAGTCCCATTTGGGGAACTTGAGTGTAGAAAAAACTCAACCCTCAATTTGAAGCAGATATGACCTAATAAATCAGAATTGATTTTGAAGTTTTCCTATTTTAGGACATATAATATTTATAAAAGTGGTGATTTGTCATTTTTGTTATTGTGTGCTGTTTAAGATTCCTATTCAAAGACAATAAAACATTCCTCTTTACTTTAAGCAACCAAGGCTTGCATGTTGCATATATATACATGTATGCATATTATAGCCAGTTTTATTTCTAGTTATTCCGTAGATCAAACAGGAAACTGCAGACTCATTATTCATCCTCATTGAAGTTTTCTTCCAAATACCTAATTATTCATCATTTTTTTATCCAATGTTTTAGCCCAGAATGGATTTGCAAGACTCATGGAACTTGAAGACTCGACTCCTTTGACGACAGAGCACGAAGGCCTGGACAGCGGCCTTGGGGATGCTTTGCCGACGTCTGACAAGAAACTGCAAAGCTCTGCAGATAATTTGGAACCAGTAGAAACAGAAATGTCAGAGGCTGTGGAAAAGGCATCAACTCATAAAACTAGAGGCAAAATTAGATCTGGTAAATTGGAGAGTGCCTCCCTTCTTCCGGTAGCAATTCCTGACGAGACAAAATGTCAGCCTTTAAGAAAGTCTTCGCGGAAGAAACAGAAAACAGATCTGGAGTCTGAGAAGATTCTTCAGCGGAAACGTAAGAAAAGTCTTGAAAAGGTTGCTGAGTGGCTTATGAAAGTTCCACCTGAGGGAAGTCTCGAATTAGAAAAACCAGACAAAGACCCAGATGACTCTGATGGCGGTTCTTCCACCTCAACAATAGATGTAAAGCAACACCTGAGCGATATCAATTCTAAGAGAGAGGATCGTGCCAAAGCCCTCGAAGACCATGTGTTCGGAGCCGTCTACAAACGAGACAGACGAGGGAAGAGGAATAGCTCTCGATCACTTTTTGTTGAGCCAACAATCACAAAACACACAACAGACTCTGAGGATGAAAACCAAAGTGACTCAGAGGAAGAACAACTGCTAACAGAAGACGTAAATGATAGCAGTGACATTTTTAAAAAAGCCGAACAGATGGAAGATTTGGAGGAAAATGATGTTGTTGACAAAGATGTGATTGCTGAGTCGGCGTCTGAACCACAGCAACCACAAAGAAAGTCAAAGAAAAGAATGCAAAACCCTCTGCAGCAGGTTGACAGTGATTTGAAGGAGCAAGCTGAGGCGAAGTCCGAAAAAACTGAGCCAAAGAAGCCTGACAGGAGGAAAGGTAAAAACACCATGTCAGAAAAAGGCAAACCTACAAGAGTGTCGAAGCCCCTTGTTCTCGTTGGAGTTAAAAATGGAGAAACCAATCCAAAGACTAGAGTGAAGTCAGGAGAGGTTCAGGTACAAATTGAGAACTATCCCAGCAGCGAGGACCCACAAACCCCCATCATGAGGAGCAACAGGAGAAGCAGAAGGCTTCAGCTCTTTGCCGAGGAAGTCCAGGACGGTCACAAGAAAGCAAACTCGAAAGCTAATGTAATTGAAAAAGATGTCACTGTCGCACAGCAGCAGGAGGAAGTTGAAGGTGAAACACTGGATAAAGCAGAATCACCTAAGGGTGAAAAGTTGGCCAAAAGAAATGGATGTGTTTATGATGAAGATTTAGGAGGAATTGAAAACGTGGAGTCTGGTAAGAGAACTCGACGAGAACAAGAGTCCATTGCTGAAGTGCAGAATTTGCCGAATTCTGAAACTCTCTCTGAAGCTACTGTTGCTTGTTCTGTCCCAGTGGTCCCAAGTTCTCCATGTCCAACGGAAGCAACTGTGTTTGGTCCAACACTTGAAAATAACAATCTGACTGAGCAATCCTCAAAAAATATTGAGTTGAAAACATCAGCTTGCGTGATAACGGAGAAAGAGGAGGAAAAGAACGACAGCGAGCTGGACACAGAACAACTGCTCCAGAGCTTCAAAGCCACGAAGAGGAAATCTTTCCGTCTCGGTGGTCCGAAAGGGAAAAGGAGCCGTAGCTCAGTCCGAGGAAACACACAAGGTGCTGAAGGAGAGGGAAATTACTTTGTTTGTTCTAGTGTTGAATCTGCAAAAAAACAGACGCACAAGAAAACATCTGTAATCATCGACCAGGAGGCACTGACAGATGATGAAAACTCATTGTGTAGTGACTTGATTTCTCCTTCGATCTCCCCAAAACTGACACGAAAATCAGTTGAGAAACCAGATCAAGTGGTGGATGAAGCCTTGAACCCTGTCACCACTGGTAACTGTCTTTCCAGGAACAGTCAGAGCAGCGCCCTCACTCCTAATCAAGTCTCAAAACGTGAAATTGAAAGTCCTCAGTTCGTAGAGTCCGGGCTCCGCTTCACAGGTGTTGAGCACGAGGAGGTAAACGAAGCCTCGAAGAGCTCTCAGATCCCAAACGGTCAGCTTGATTGTTCAGTGAAGGATGCTGGGAAATGGAAGGAGATGAGAGACAGCATTTCTCCTGGAAAAGGAGAACGTATCTTAGTCGCTGAGTCTTCTTTAACTCCTGACGGCCTGGTGACACCGCTTGTCCCGACGGCCCATGGAAGCAGCGAGCTCAGCACACACTCTCCCATCAAGAGCAACTTGAGGAAGAGGAGAAGGACTCAGAGGCTGGAGTCTTCATCCGATTCAGATGAATCCAGAGAGGAATTACCTACGTTGACTCAAATCTTTGGGACGTCGGCTCTTCCGGCTGCTGTGACCCGGGTTCGGGGAGACTCCAGGGAAGCCACTCGATGTGAGGCTGCTTGTGTTCCAGCTGATGCAGCAGAGCGGTTGAGCCGTCCGCCTGCATGCCCCAGCCCCGACTGTGTTCCCTCCAGCCAAGGGTCTGTGGACCTGTTCGGATCGCCAGATGAATGTAAGCAGATTCTCAGTTACAGATAATACATGCTTTCTTTTTAGGAAGCAGCCTATAATACAATAAATCTGCAAATTGTGTTTGCTCTGTTGTTTCCCTCTCTAAGAGTCTACATCTCAAAGCAATTTGATTATCTTTTCTGCAGGTGATGCTCCAGTAAATGAAAACATTGACATTGAGTCATCACAATTTTCAAGCGAGGTCCTTGTCACACAGGTAAATATAGTTATGTTCTCATGTACTTTCAAAAACACCAAATCCAAGATTTACAGAATTGCTGATCCTCTTCAAAGTGAGAGTTTCCATGAATGAGAACACAATCTGCCCGTCTGTTAGTTTAGCTTTATGCATTTTCACTGTGCTCCCGGTGATGCACTTTCACGTCATGCCCCTTAGAGGGCAGCAACCACATCTTTCTAAACCTGAAACCTGTCAGATCCTGGATGACAGACTACCCCGCTCAGTATAATATGTCCCCCTCAGCAGCTTCCCAAATTGCATTTCATTTGCGTTAGAGGAAATGCCGCCTCGGAGATGATTCTTGTTTTCTACCTCATCCATCTTCCATGCTCCCCCTTTTATCCGTTGACTGTATTTGACTGGGAGTTAAAGTTTCACGCTCCGGGGTTTAGAGAGGGCCCAGGATTACAGACATCTGAGAATACAGAGTGAGGGTGTCTGTATACATAATCAATGCACTCTGTCCTTCCAAAGCAGCCCCAGCTGAGAATACGCCATTGTCCCTTCTCTCTGTTGCATTTGAACTCCCTCTAATCTCTCAAATATTATGTCATTAGCTCTCTGTCTTTTTTTTTCTACCGTTCTCCTCACTGTTTGCTGTATGGATAAGTAAGCACCCATTCTCTTCCAGTAAAGACAGTACATTTTGTATTGCAGGTTCCTCCCTGTTTCTTTTATTTAAACCTCATTTGGAATAATAAACTGATTTACTTTGCCCTTTTTTCTCCCTCTCTAAGCAAAAGATACAGATGCAGAAGGAGCTGGTGAGGCTGGAGAAGCTGATGGCTCTGGTGTCAGAGGTGCTTCATGAGAAAGAGCAAAGTCCAGCAAAAGAGACGAATCACAGCTGCAAAACCACCGGTAAGCAGATAATAATGTAGACGTTGACAAACTGAAGATTACTAGATTCGATTTTTCAAAGCAAAATGCCACGAATTCACTGGAGTGTGGATACCTGACCCAAGCTGTGTTCCAACAAATTATTCGAACTGATATTCTGGTTTGGGTCGAGTTTGGTCACATTGGATCCGTTAGCTACTTCATCTTTTTTCTCCACCGTACGTGCTTGTAATTGAGAAAAATATTGAGATCCTGTCGGTTCGGACACAAGAAACAGAACCCTGTGAGGGTCGGTTAGCTTTCCTCTCAGGCTCGATGGTGATTAGACAGAATATTGCGGCTGCAGTTCCAGCCTCTGAAATGCAACAAATCTCTTGCATCATCAGTTCCTTAATATCAAAGTTAACATATTTTGGCTTTGAGCCATCGGTTGGAAAGAAATAAACAATTTTACACTATTTATTCTGATGGTAGCTGAAGTTGTTGATGATCAAATATTCAAAGCTGACCTAGACATGATGGTTGTTGTGTGTCTCCAGGCCCAGACACTCAGGAACCCCTCCCATGTAACCAGGACGCACGGCAAGACTCAGACCAGTAAGTTACATGTTGTTAAACTGTCTCACTGAAAATAAAAGGCATGATGTTCAACACAAATAAATGCTGCTCTGACTCACAGCTAACATGGAAAGTCTGTCTCTAAAGTATTTGTTTGTGTTAAGCAGCTAAATGATTCTCAGGAATTGGACAGTTAGAAACAGGTTCTGCCTGATAACAGTTTCCATTGAGGACATTCTCGAGGTCGGCTGTTCTCTACAGTCGTCTGCGAGATGATATCATAATTGAAAATGAGAGGGAGATTTGTCAACGTTAAATTTTTTTGATCTGTCTGGTGCTATCGGGGGCATTCATTTTGTATTGGCAGATGTTTTAACTTTCTATAAAATTCTTGTACCTTCAACATTTTGTGTAAAAACTGTCTGTCTGGAAATGAGCAGCGTGACTCTGAGCAGCTGTCGGGCGACGAGCGGTAACTTTAGGAGGATTCTGCTCCCGGGGAAGATATAAAAGTACATAATTAAAAGTCCTGATAGCTGCACTTTGTTACAGGTGCTTAGAGCCAAGCTAGGAGTTTCCCTCTGTTTCCAGTGTTTGTGCTAAGCTAACTGGCTGCTGACTATAGCTTCATACTTACTGGGCAGATATTAAAGTGGTATTTAACCTCTCATTCAACTTCCTGCCATAAAGTGAAAAATCATTAAAGTGACTAACAAGCTGAGGCAGGTTTTTATCTAAATAAAAAAACTGACGACTGGACCAATGATTAAACACAGACTTTTCAATCTAGTAGACAAGCACCTGTTGTTGTCAGTAGGCTGGTTCCCTAATCAGCTGGCCTGATGTTAGCCTCAAGCCATGTGACTCAAACAGAGCCTCAATAAGACATCCGATGACATAATATCTGCCCAAGTGTGTTGCATTTCTCTGCTCTTGGAGACTTGTATACAGTGTTAATACATTTTAAATGGAGCCATATTTCAATTCAGCCATATTCAGGAGAATAATATGAGAAGCAAGTGGCATGTAATTGGTCTCTTTCAGTGTGTGTGTGTTGTTAGTCTTGTTTTCAGAGGGTGATGCATCTCGAGAGGACAGGCGCATAATCTCACTAATGAACCCCGGAATCTGTTTATGCTGCGGAGAATAAAAAAAGTCATTACTGACTTCATCTTATGTGTCATTTAGAGCACTTAGAGGGAAACTTGTTTTTCTACAGTAATTCATCTCTCCTGCTTGACTACCCCCCCTCCCCCCCTACCTCTTGCCTCGCAGGGTTCTAAGTGCTGTTCTACGGGCGAGAGAGACAGAGAGAGCTAGAAAGAGACTGAGAGCAGAAGTTTCTAAATTCAAAAGCACATATTCCAAGAGCCCAGTGGTGTGATCGGAAAGTAAAATATCACTTATCACTTTGGTCCACGTCATTTAAATGGAGTCACACAGTCAGTGTCATTTGTCTTTGAGTGAAGAAATTAATCAAAAAGACTTACAATATGTTATTCCATCAGTTATGACAAAGGTTTTAATCTTCTTATGACAAAGGACACAAGCAACTGGATTCACAATTTGTATTAACATTGCAGTCAGAAAATATTTGGACAATAATTAATTTTTCTTGTTTTCATCAAATTAGATGAGAAGCTAAACAATGACTATGAATTTAAATTGCGGTTATTCAGATGTAAGGGGCCAGCATCTCCTCATGTTACAATAATGACCATAAGCTTATAGACAAGACCAACCTAGATGTTTTCTTTTTGTTAATGGAGAAACAATTAAATCTTCGAGTCTAGACCCTGAATGTGGAAAACTCCTGAAACAAGCAACAAGTCAAAACATAGACAGGTTACACTTTTTGAAATTGTCCTCCATGTTAGTGGGAGGGACATGGGCCAAATCCAATGCAGTTCTGAGACGAATTAAAGAGCACCGGTCTTCCTCAAAATACCAATACACAAATAATCTTGATTTCAACAACCAACGTGAGTCAATATAGTCGGTCTATTGATCTTCACGTCAGCGCTGCAGATCCCTGCAGTCGTTTCGGTTTCTGAATCTACAGTCAGCCGCGTGCAGGTTCTTTTACGTCATTGCTTAATAAAGGTTAACATAAATGTCACTTTTACAGGAAAGGCGTTCCAGAGGCAGAGCGAGAGCCCTGCACAAGAGCATCTGATGGCAGAGAGGTCACTGAGTCCAGCGTGTCGAAGCCTGTCAGCGGTGCACAGACGTGTAAGGCTCCCGGGGTGATGTTGTAACGTGTAGATGTGTCAGATGAGTCTTTCTGTCCTTAACATGATGATTCCACACGTTTGTATTATGTTTCTCCAAATGTGCAAAGGGACATGTGTGTGGACAAAATTCCTCTTGGGGACCACTAGATTGTTATTGCTGCACAAAATGTTCAAAAGATTTAAGTGTTTCATCTGGTGTATGGTCTTCTTCCAGTTTGGTTTTTGTGTTTTTCAAAGAGAGCTCGTTCTGATTATTAATGTTTTATTCTTGTGTATGTGTGAATAAAACAAATTTGTATTTTATATATACACATTATATCTGTACTTTTTCTGTCTTCTCAGCAGTGCAGTGCTCTACACACACAGCGCTGAGTGTCAAGGGCACTGACGCCTCCAAGACGCCTGTTTTAAGCTCAGCAGCCAAAACACTGAAGAGCTGTAATTCACCATCGGATGGACAAGAAGACAAAGAAAACACCACTCCTCCAAAAGACAGGACTAAAGCCAAGCTGGTGCTTGTGTCGTCTGGATTAGGGCCCAATGAGCAGGTATCAGATCAATCAATGAATAACCTCTGCCGATGAGTTTGTTTTCATGGACGTGTGTTTGTTTGCCTGATAGTTGGCATACCAGTCTATTACGTATCTCCATTTTAGGACACACTAACTCATCAGATGTCGTTTTTGACAGATAATTGTGAAAAAGTTTGCCAAGCGAGTCGGGGCTCGTGTGATTTCCCAGGTGACGGAGGAGGTCACACACATCGTCATGCGCACAGGTGAGTGTGCTCACATGCAGGCAGTCAGAGTGTGTAACATTTCACTTTAACACTGCCGCTGTTTAAAGTGTCCCTAATAGCTGAATTTATTCACAAGAGCCTAATTGATGATTCAAAATTGACTTCACACGCAGTAAAGCAATTAGACCTGCTCTTAAACCCTTTAACTGTTTTGAAACATTTCCTCCAGCAATAACATTTTCCTTTCCACAAGTACATTTTCTTTTCAGCGCATCGTTACAGCTTGTTTTGTGCGTCAGTTAAAACCCTCCTTGGAGATAAGCTCTCGGTTTCTCTCTCACCCACACACTCGCCCCTCCATTCATCCACTTGTTGCTAATTACACTCTCTGATAGATTATTTTTAATTTTCAAAGCTCGCTGTCTCCAAAGCAGCGTATTCACTGTCACCGTTGAAGATGTCTTTTTCTGTTCCTTTTTAATGGCAGCTTGTTTCCCAGGCAACCATAATAAAATGGGAACGTGGCAACTCTTGAGCTTTTCTGGTTAAAGGTTGAAAAGGAGCAGGACGTGTCCCATTCTAACCTTTAGCAGAGAGTAATTTGAAATCCTTTAAACTGATTTTATGTGTGAGGTGTCAGTAATTAGCGCTTGACTGGAGTTATAACAATATCTCTTGAAGGAGGAATAACCCTTCATCCTGCTCATCATCCTCGATTTGTGTCCGTGACATTCTACACCGTTCTCATTACAAAACTCTTTAGTGCTGTTTAAAACAACCCATTGTTTATTTTGGCTGTCGAAAATGGTTTTATAAAAGCTATTGAGTAAAAAAACATGTCCCCTTTAAAAAGAAATAATCCCGGCACAGTCGCTTTCTTAACTAATAATGATTGCGATCAATGTCATGGGAGCTCTTTTTAATCACCAGAAAATGGTTTGATTTTCATTTGTTCATTTGAAGGATAAAGTATAACAGAACACCAAAAAAAACACAAAGGCCAAGATCCGCTCTGTGTTCGTCTTTCACTCTAAACTTCACTCAGGGATATTATTTATTTTACCAACATGTTCACTTACAGAAAAACTGTTGCTCCTATAAAAAAGGCTGATTAGTTTTTCTGTCTAATCATGTTTTATAAATAATATATATAATGTAAACTTTCTTCAGTAACATCATACATTTTATCCATGGTTTTGAATTTAGGGTTTATCATGTCACTCTTTCATGTGAAACAAAATTAGCGTTAACAATTATTCACTATACACTAAGAAGGTAGAAAAACTCAAAAATAATTTTTAAAATCAGTCTATTTGAAAGATTAATGTCATTAGAATGTAGCAGAGGCTTTAACGACCACATTTTATCGCCAGTGTGAGACAAAGCCCCCAGACCCGCCAAGCTGCTTCCTTTTCCACACATCCTTGTGAAATGTTTCTTTGGAAATGATCTCAGTTTGTGTTGACACATCTGTGTTACAAACTCAGGGTGTGTGCATGTGAGAGTGTGAGAGAGAAAGAGATATTGTACACATACTCTCGCACACCTTGTCACACATCTCTTCTTGATCTCCTGTCTCTCAGATGAACAGCTGGTATGCGAGCGCACGCTGAAGTACTTCCTTGGCATCGCGGGCAGGAAGTGGGTCGTGAGTTTCCAATGTGAGTCCTGCTTCACTTCACTGTCACAGCTCTGTCGCTGATGAGTTTAGAGCAATTAGCCTAAATGCAAAACACCACGATGATGGAGGGATCGGCTGGAATAAATGGAGTGGTACATAATACAGTGTAAGCTCACAAAATTTGGTTCCTTCTTTCTCTCCGCAGGGATTGCAGAGTGCTTCAAACAAAAGAAAGTCCTAGATGAGGTATGCTCCTTTAATTTGCACACCGGTGACTTCCTGTTACATCTCCTTATGTCTTGATGTTCAATTAATTAATGCTTCATGATGAGTCTCTCTACGAGGTTAGCTGTGATACTAAATCAATTATTTGTCACCCATTAGCTTTAGCAAACCTTGCATGTGATTCTTTGCAATGATGAAAGCATAATCCTGCAGCAAGCTGTAGTTTAGTTTTGCCATTAATTTGGCAAATATTTCCCAGAACTTCAAAGAGTTTCCATGCAGTTTTAAGAGGAACTCTGTCAAACTTATGTGTTCGTGTTGTTTTGCTCTTAACATAAATTCAGTGAATATTAATATTGATTCCATTTGTCGGATGAGATTGAATCTTTTCTGCACTTATTTAGAAAGGTGATAGAAAGAGAAAAGCTCTCATTCCTGTTCTTTATACAAACTGAAGCCAGTTTCCTTTGTTGTCCGACAGAGTCTCTTCGAAGTGAAAGGCGACGTAGTGAACGGACCGAACCACCAGGGCCCCTCAAGAGCTCGAACCACTGCAGACAGTAATGTGAGTCGTTGGCACATTGAACAGGACGGTCGATTATACAGCCTCTGTTTGATCTAATGACCTCTAATGGTAAAAGGTAAAGTCCGGGATCACCCAGAGGAACGACAAATACGTCTCTGGTCTTCCACCTGCAGCTGTTGAATCATGTTTTATATCTTGAAGATCAAAACAAATTGTGTTTCAAGTTCAGCCTCATGATTAAAACCTGACCCACCAATTTTAAACTAGTGATAAAAGTGTGGAAAATAACACTAATACAGAAGTCTGCTTTTTTTTTTATTATAAAAGTGGCTGAAATGTTGCATTTATGTTAGAACCCATCAAAAACTGAATAAAGTCAGAAAATATCAACGCGATCAGACAAAAGTAAAAAATTCCCAAATGTCTTAATAGTTTAAAAAAATCTGTGCATTAATTTAATTTAATAATTTATTTGGTTTGTCAGAGACCTCGGAACAAACTTATTGACCTCAAGGCTTGGACTCAGCACTGGAACAGATTTAACCTCCCACCTCCGTACAGTCTACAGTCAAACTCTGAGTTTCCATATCCAACATGCAACAGTCCAAATGCTACTGTATAAGTAAGACGGGACATAAATATGAAAGTCATCATTCAAGTAAGGTCTTGAACCTCGTTTCCTCCGCTTGCAACAGCCTCTTAGCACAGCCCTCGTTGTTGAGAGCGAATGGTAATTTTCCTCCTGGTGCGCGGCCAGCAGGACCGGTTCTGTTGCCACTGAAGGGGAAAATTAGAAATGGCTAGGTGTCATGTTGGCCATATCGCTGCCTGTGAAGAACCTCTGCTAATTGAATTAGCTGGTAATTTCAGGCTTATTTAAGTGGCTTCAGCACCGCGCCGGCACTTTGATGGAGCCGGACAGATTGCCCCCCCCCCCGTTCATATTCGCCTCCTGTCACCTACACCGTTGGCAAACAGACTAACTGATGAAATGGACTGGGAGGGAGTGTGTCAGCGGAATGTTGATGTTTAGGAAATCAAAGAAACTGTGTGTGTGTTTTTGTGTGTGTGTGTGTTTGGATGATATCACAGCCCGCACTCTAATACCTCCTGAAGGACATTAGCTGTTGTCTAAATTAAAAATCTGTAAGAGAAACACTTTTTCATCTCGCCGAGCACCTCTGGCTAATGATCACTCTGGACGGACGGCGAGGTGTGAGAAATTAGTATTTCTTTCTCCGGCAGCTCAGACATTTTTCTTCCAAACACCAACCATCTGCCCAGACACTGTATATATGAGGCTGCGGATCTAAGTTGCACCATTTCCTTTTTGGCAGTCACCATGACTCAGGAAAAACGGATTTACTTTCCTTTCTCGGGCTTTTTGACCTTGAGTGCAATAAAAGTGTCCCTTGGGTTGGACAGGTCTTTTTTTTTAATGTTTTCTATGGTGTGAAAGTGCCTCTGTTTACTCTGTGCTGTTCGACTCATCCTTGAATTTACAGCGAGAGCAACAAATTAACAAGGTCCTGAGGTTTTATTTTACACAGTAAGTGAGGTGGACTTGTTATATATTACTTGGGATATGCTGGGTGAAGTGTTTCAGCCCCACCAGTGAAACACTTCAGACAGGTGCAAAGATCAGAGACACACTCAGCACTAATGGAGACGGCTGCAGTGGCCGCACTCATTCAGTTTCATTGAGCGTTATCTGAAGGTTAAATTCAATGATTCAATGTTCTCTTTTGTAGATTTGTTTTTTTTTGCAGAAATCTCACAACAGCGTTTTTCATTCTTTCTTTTCTTTTTGTGTTTAGCTGCTCATGAGCGGCTACAGCATCTGCTTCCAGGGTCCATTCACAGACATGACTACAGGTAAACTACATCAACATCCTGACATTTCCA
The DNA here is from genome assembly GCF_947347685.1 of Pleuronectes platessa. Lineage (NCBI taxonomy): Eukaryota > Metazoa > Chordata > Actinopteri > Pleuronectiformes > Pleuronectidae > Pleuronectes > Pleuronectes platessa. Next base: position 5,631,342 of record NC_070646.1, read on the forward strand.
ACTTTAAAACCTGACATTTTCTGACATTTTCCATGGAGAAAAAAATATATTATATTTGACTTACTCACCAAAGGCTGGTATTCAACAGGCAAAGTGTTCCAGGCGTGAAACCAGTGTATTTTGGATTTTTCTCATGACGATGTCAGATCAATTTGAAAGAGTGAAACAGTTACAGGATCTGTAGCTTTTTCAACATCTAATGATTTGTCTTGAACTATAACTTGTAGAGCTCCACCAACACTGGAGGTTTGAGGGTCACATTATTGACATTTCAGTGTTTAATCAAGGAACTGTTTTCCTCAAAAAACACTTTGACATTTGTATAAATGTGCTAATTTGCTTTCATGCCAAAAATGACACTGGTGCAGAGTGGAGCCTCGTCTCCAGAACTTGTTTAATTTACAGGAAGTCACTTAGAAATAGTTCCAACATGAAACTCGTCATAAACTTACAACTTGTTAAATTCTCGTTATAGCTCATAAAAAATGAGGAAGTGATAGTGTAGCTACGGTGTCTGCTACATGAACCGTGTTCGTCTTTACCTGCTTAGCATAAAGGTTGAGTATGTGAAGTATGTGTTTTTCTCTGTCACAATTACCTGCCAGCGCACGTCACACACTATTTGTGGAGCTCTGTAAGTGATGCCGTTCTGTGGAGGAGTATGAAATGTTGTCTTTCGATGAGGTGATGAGCAACTTGAAAAAATCCATCAGGGTTCTATCTGCAATTTCTGCAGCTTAGACTCAGAAATCATCAACTGTATCTCAAATCCAACTCTGATTACTTTAATTTCCCCTCCACCGGTAACTCTTTATTGCTGGATGGTTTTTGTTTGTCTGGGAAATGCAGCAACGCCACAGGAATTGTGTTCTTTCAAAGGAAACACTGCAATTTCATGGTATTCTTTCCTTTTTTATTCCAGCTGCCGTCAGGATGTGGGCTCTGTTTTGTTCCCTCATGCATGAATTTCCTCTCTCAGGCACACTTGTGCAGTTTTATTGAGCTCTGCAGGCCCCTGATGGACTCGCGAGACAACATGACAATAAAATGAGGGACAGTTTAAGTAGCTCACACAGGTTTTGACTGACACGCTGCGCAGCTTGGAACCTGTGCTGTTTTTTAAACCTGTGTAATTTCCGCACCTTAGTGAAGTGACAAGTGATCCCAGCGTGTGGGTGGATTGAACATGTTCTGCGGTGCTGTCATACTGCACAGCGGTTTCTATGGTGTCGGTTAGTTGTCCGGAGATTACATCTGACAAGAGACTAGAAATCAGCTTTCAGTCGTGGCCAAACTGCTTCTGCAGTTCTATTAATAATCGTTGTAAATACTCTGTATGTGCATTGGTCAAAAACCGCTAATTACGTCTAAGTTCAAGATGGAAGAGGAGTAAGGTTGCCCTTCATACGAAATACTTTTTGGCTTCATCCTTCCAGCATGAATGAATGGACAGATAGATCATGGGTGAAGGTCTCTGGGGGGTGTGCACGCTGTTTCCTTCTTCCTGTGGCTCTTAAAGTGCTCCTGCAGCATCCTCCCGTCGACTCCCGGATCGATGAAGCTTTGCTAATGGCCCGACATCTGCTCGTTTGCGTGTGGAGCTTAAAGACTTTCTTATACATGGCACAAACACGAGGATGGAGTCTGTTTTTTTTCAGCCGCACAGGATTTCATCCATTATTTAATTGCTGGAGTTTGTCAGACGATGAGATTCTCCAAAGCTCGCGCCATGTGTTGATAAAGTGGTTTCAAGTTGGCCGCTAATAAACAAGGGAAGCTGGTGATTTTCATTGTTGGAGAAAGTGTTCACTGAAAACGAAGACATTTTCCAAAAATGTAATTTAAAGTGCAATGACTGATTAAGTGAGATGTACATATTGATTTGAGTGGAGACTGGAATATTGATCTATTTTCCCTCCCTCTAAGGAAGTCTGAGTTTGAAATGAGTCTGCTCTGTATCCCCTCAAGGGGCGAGAGGAGGGAAAACAAATGTAGGCGTGACTGCTGATACGTTTTTGAAACTCTGTCACCCCCCCTAAAAGAATACATCAACTGTGTGTGTGTGTGTGTGTGTGTGTTTATAGATGAAATGGAGTGGATGGTGGAGCTCTGTGGAGCAGCTGTAGTTACAGATCCACTTCTCCTAGACAGTAAACAGGTAAGAGTGTCAAAACTATCCCATTTTAAAAAGTAGAAACTCATATAGAAGTCAGTCTTACTGTCTAAAATGCAGAGATGAGTATTTTAAAATCCAATCGTTGGCATTTGATTGTTTTCATGTGAGCAGTTTTATTTCCCCCTCACTCCTCTTAATGATGTTTCAGTTTTAATAAAGCCTTATGATTCCTAGGAGATATGTATTATAAACTAAAATGCTAAAATCCTACCTGCAAGGATTTGGCAGCATTCTGTAGTTGTGAATGATATTTTGCCTTGTGTATGATTTTTATTTTGGGAAAAATTTCTCCGTGCTGCAGTTGTCAGTGTGTAAGTGATAACAATTGATTAATGTTGAAAATCCCGAGATCCAAAATCCAACACAGTTTAATCAATAATCCCCGGACAAAAACGTATTGCTAATATAAAATGATAGATATGGGTGAAAATACAATTTCCTTTCAGTCTGATTGACTGTGTGTGAAAATTGTTCTGCGTATCACTAATATAATTTTAAACCGAATCTAATATCTGTTTTCTTCTTTTACACAGAAGTCCCGTCAGCTGGTCATTGTACAGCCTGGACCTGAGTCATCATCGTCCTCCTTCAGCCGTGAGTCTGAAACCTCATTTCACCTGCTACTTTTAATCCAGACCACAGAAATAACACACTGACACATGGGCCTGCATATGGAGTTAATAAGGATCCAGAGGAGACTGGGAGCAGTGGGAGCAGTGGGAGCTAGTTAAATAATTCATACATCGCTTCACCTGGGGGTTTGAGTCTGACACAAGCGTTGACCTATGAAGAGTCAGACATTAATTGTGTATGACAGACAATATACAATATACCAATAGATGTTTTATATATACATATATTAAAAACATGTATGGATATATAAGTAAGATTCTTTTTCTTACATCCCGTCCCTGGGAATTGGTTAAAATATCAGATAAAACAAACACCTTGAATGGAAAAAGATGAATGAATGAATCTACCTTTGTCCGGACGCATGCTAAAATGTAAAATATTCTTTCTTTGCCCCTGTCCCATCCTTTCAAGTTCTGTGAAAATCTATCGTCTCGCTACCATCAGGGTTATCGCTATTTTTATATTTGGGTTGAAGTCAGTTCATTTGTCAATTGATATAAAGTTAATCATACGTCAATTTATAGGCAACCGATTGAAATATTGTTAAATATCAGATTTCTTATCTGAATTTACAGTAGTGAATCGATGTTCCTCACAAAGCTGTGTTCTGTGCACCTGTTGGTCCACTGGTCTCTACGTCTGAATGTGCTTGTGCCTGTGAGGACCAGTAGGGTTGTTACAGACCAGTGACATGGCAGACGCTGCCAGCCAAAATGAGACCGTTTCCCAACGAGGAGCCGAGGGGACTGACTTGCCAGGGAAGCGGGTGTGAAGGAAGTTAGGAATGGCCAAGAGAAAATGTCAGAGTGAGTGGGTGGGTGGGGGGGGGGGATGACACCAGGAGAGAGAGGCTGCCGTGGCACCAGGAGAGCTGACAGTTTGAAACGGAGACGGAGAAAGCGGCTCCAAACTCCCCTGCCTCGCTCCTCCTGGCATCCTAACTTGCGCTGTTGCATATTTAATGCGGCTTTTCCTTTTCCACGTCCTCTGGCGCTCGTAGCCCAGGTAATGGAGCAGCCCCTCCTCCCACACACACACACACACACACACACACACACACACACACACACACACACACACACACACACACACACACACTCCTCTTCCCTGTCCCCATGTATCCTCTTCTTCAGCACCATTGATTGAAATCACAGACATGTCTTGTGCTTTTGCTCAACCGTCCTCTGATGTAATTGAAATGTGTGAGTATCTGTGTTTAAACTGCAGATTGTGTCTAAAAGAAGTTCTGGACTTCTTTAAACGTTCGCTGCTTTTTTGAATTTTGCATAACTTCGGTTGATGTTCAGACTAATCCGTGTAGTCAACATGAAATTAAGTTTTCCCTGTAACCATCATAGTTATTCCACGTATCTTTTTCATGATGGTCTCAGTTATCTTTCATGAGCTATAATGGAAAACATGTGTCTGTCGTTTGAGTAATATTAACCTTAAAGACATGAAATTGAATCAAATCTTTCCTGTGTAAACAATGACCGACCAAGCATTTTCATTTATGCTCTGGAAGTTCACTCATTTAGGGAGGATTTTATGCCTTAATTTGGGAGCAGAATGGGAATATGAGGTCCTCAGTTGGAGATGAACTGGGAATACTGGAACTTGTGGTCGGAATCTTACCCACTAAATTATGGAGGATATCACAAGAATCATGTCCTCATAAATGTTTATTTTGTTCTGCTCATACTTAAGATTCATTCATTTTTAGACGTACCTAATATACACTGTCTCCCCACAGGTCTCCTCAGACAGGCGAGTGTGGTGACACGTGGTTGGCTCTTGGACACAGTGGCAACCTACACCCTCCAAAACTTCAACAACTACTCACTATGACCACGTTCTCCTCTGGTCTGATCTCCACTGTACATATCCTGTGTTTTTATGTCCGATACTATAAATAAACATCTGCTTAGACGGCTCTGCTGGAAGCTCTGTGTATTTCAGCTTTGAATTCAGTTAATTCTTTCTTTCTTTGTTTGAATAGCAAAGTACAAGCATGGTAAAATAGTAGATCTGCAAATGGCAGAAAAAAAGACAGAAAATCAGACTAGAAAACAAAAATGTGCACATTGTAAAAATCTGAATCCACATCATAATAATATCTATGCAAGTTTTTCCGATGATATTTTCCTGGGGTAAGCTTGCATCATCTGGAGCCAAGTGAATGAAAAGCTGCAACTTAAATTCAATAAACCCCTTCATCATCAATATCATCCTTGGGGTTTGCAGAGAGAATCATTTACAGTATCCACTACCTGCTGCCTCCTGTCAGTGGTAATCTAGTATAATAAGCTCTTGTCATCTCCAGTGTTCCCTCTGATGTTCCGCGGTTCTGCCGCTGTTGTTTGCAAATCCCCAGTGTGTAAAGCCAGTGTTCCTGGTCATGGCAGAAAGCCTGTAGCTTCACCGAAACACACAACTGTGCGCTGGAACATGCTTCTTGAATTATTGCACAGCCAGTGTGTGGGAATACAATGAGAGGGAAGAGATTTACAGGAATCAGCCCTCACACTTCAGTGTACAATGGTTGATGTAATCTCAAAAGGATGCATGTCTGTGTCAGATGAGGCTCCATCATCACCGCAGAACATGCGTTTGTGTTCGAGGGTTTCTTGGTAAAACAGGTCAAACAGAAGGAAATCCAAACTAAACTAAAATGCCAAACTATCCATAAATCCAGCTTGAAGAAATTAAAAATAAAATAATCCTTGTGTGTTTCCTCTAAATTGTATGAATTGTTGTTTATGTTTTTACTCTACAATGGTCCTTTTATATTTAAATACTTTATATTTACATCGGGGGAGGGTCCTCTCTATGAAGTCCATTGTGCTTTTTACAATAGCCCAGACTGGACAAACTTAACATCTCCTGAGTTTTTATGACAACTGAAGGCTTCCAGACGGTGAAGTGAGGGGTGTTCAGCTGCAAAATGCTACTTCACCCCTAGATGTCACTAAATCCTACACATTGAACCTTTAACTAACCAGCTGCTGGCCCCAGCTTCATATTAATTGCACAGATATGTGAGGTGCATGGTATCAATCTGCTCGTCTAGCCGATAGCAACAGTTGCTCCTAAAATACTCCTTAGAGTTTTCAATTCTGGGAACGTCTGTGCGCTTCCTTCAGAACCTGAGATCTCATGAAAAATCAGTCCACGTACAACATGTAAACAACGTTTCTCTCCAGAAGAGAAACGCACCAGCTCAATAATGTATGTTTCTACATAAAGCATTACCTCAAAGTCCCTCAGGACGGGTCTGACGACTGCAAGCCATGAATTACCCAGAATGAATGGTGTGGGGGGTCATATCCACAGAAACACCAGCCACTGGAACAATATGGAAACCAGTGAGTTGCCGCGGAGGAACATTCGGCTCCCGCAGCCGTTCTCTACTTTTCTGGCAGAATGAGTTAGAACAAGCCTCCAGGAGTCGACATGAATGGCTGGCTCCTAAATCAACCTTATGTAGATGTCGCCTTCAGGGCCGAAGTGGAGATTATATAACTTACTGGTGTTCTTGGTATAGATTTGAGCTGAATGACGGATGCGTGCACAGAGCTGCCAACGTCTACTTCTCTTCTTTGACTTTACAACTTCCTAATATGAAATCCTACGTTCCAGTGAGAAGAAGCCAATCGGAAAATCGATTAACTCATAATAACTATTTGTGACATTTGGTTGCAGGGGAAGTACAGACGCTGGATTCAGTGTCAGGCATTAACAACAGCTACCAAACAACCAGGTGGCTGAAAGCAGAGAGCGAGCACAACGCGGAACAGTAACGTCAGCGCGTTTACACCGAGGCTTTTAAATGCCAGATGTGCGGCACCAGACGCCCGAGTGCCAGGACGCCGCTTTCCTCCAGTCAGCTGATTCCTGTTTTTTTGCTCTCAGAGCCGGGGCTGCAGCCGAGCATGCATTCATCGCTGTTACTCTTTGTGACCGGGGGGGGGGGGCTCACAATGCTGCACTGTTTGCTTTCTTTTAGTCAGGATGAGGGGAATGAGTCTCTTTGGAAATTCCAGTCCCTTTTTCCTAAGCTGCACATTCTTCAGCTAAGTGTATAATCAATATAAGATATAATATTAAGTGTCAGCACCTATAGTATTTACAGGATTCACCATCTTAGCTTTGCGCGTCAGGACCAGCACAGCTGAGGCTGTAGTTTGTGTTGAGGAAGAGACGAGAACACTTTGTTTTTTCATGTACAGGACAAATTAATATTTTGACCTGATGATGGCACTGCAAATTCAGGGTTATTAAAATTCATTCTGAGGGGGCAAGCACACTTCCAGGCAAATTATGCACTAGTTATTAATATGTGTCCTTTGACCTGCTGTCTGCACAGCATGAAAAATTATTGAGGGTTCATCCTCAGGGCACCGTGAATGTCTAGTCTGAAATTTCATGTCAATCCAGCTTCACATTTCGTCTGATCGACCACTTACAGCAGAGTCGCCCGTTCACGCACACATTCAAACTATGTCTATATACACAGACATTTTTCCCATCACATCATTCATACACTGTCTGCCCCTTGGTTTGGGGTTAAGTATCTTACCCAATGTCATTTAAGAATACAGACTGGAGAAGCCAGGGATCGAACCACCGGCCTTCTGGTTAGTGGACGTCCCTCTCTATCTCCTGAGCCACAGCCCGTCTGGAGAAAAGATCAGAGGGTCATCATCAAAGTCCCTGAGATATTTCAGTGAAGAGACACCGATATCCTCAGAGATATATGCTAATGGGATGACAACAAATATAATCGATGTGTTTTGTGTTATTTTATTTAGATTTTAATATCAGTGCTGGTCAGTCAGTGAAGTTATTTATAGAAAAGGGAAGAACCACTTGAAACGTGATTCACTGACCACAGGCTGTGGTTCCTCTGTGTAAACACAGTTGTGTCTGCTGTGTGAGAAGGTCTCTGTGTAGAAAGCAGTCTGCTGGTTTTGTGTGTGCGGTTGTTAAGTCCTTATGCCTCGGTGCTGGTCGGACCGGGGGTTTTTTGTGGGAGATATTTCTGTTCGTATGCTTCACAGGGGAAATTAGCACAAAACATTCTGCTCGGCCATCTGGAGCGTTTCAGCGCAGTCGCTTGTGAAGCCGCACATCTGTGTGCGTGTGTGCAAACATGTACCAGAAGATTGGCATTTCAAACACCTGAGGGCAGCCATTTACCCTCCAGCTAGATTCGGAATGAGCCGAGTGAGGCTTCCTGTTTTTGTTTTGTTTAGTTTTTTTTACACTCACACCAGAGCACGAGGTTGCTAGGGACCGTTCTGCTGCTCGGGAACAACAGTGTTATGTGAGGCGAAGCTCCGAGAGCAGGGCCCAGATGATGTGTTGTCATTTCAGCAAAAATGTCAACAATTCCCTGCTTCCAGCATCTTTAATGGGAGGACGTGTTTCTGTGTCTTCTCTGATACATTTGGACTTTTTGGAGACTTTTTCAATACACGCAAAGCTGTTTCAGTTAAATTTAGATTAACCGGTGAAGTTTACAGAAGCCTGTAGAAATCATAGTTCGTAGAGACAAAAAATTTAAATAGAAATGACATTAATTTGACATTGAGGTTAATTCTGGAATCAGGGCCTGGTCATAAATAAGCATAACATAAGTTTCTGTTGCGGATCTTTGCCTCCCGTTCACTAATCTATGTGATATTAACTTCGACTTCACTATTACTGTGCCCTTACACATTGAATTACTGTCAATAGAAATATATATTTAATCCAAACTAAAACAATCTGCAGAGACAAAGTCAACAAATGTAATAGAATTAATCAGGGAATTGTTTTAAATGTGGAATTTCTCTGAAACATTCATTGTGAAATTTGAAAGATTTGTTTTGATTTAGATCACTGGTTTTCAGCAATAACTTTAAAAGTTGAATCAATCCATTTATATATTTATCCGTGGAGTTTGATTATTTTATTTTTCATCTTTACTTCTAAAGAAACTGATACTCACACAAGATAAAAGCCATCAAAGAGCAAATCATCAAATGCGTCGGACATAAGTTTGGTCAGAAAACTCCACTGAAGTCGTCACATGAGCCAAAAGCCTCAAATTAGCCACTTGACGGTGAAACAGCTGAACCCGAACACGCTCTCATGCTTCTGTATCGGTTAATGAATATAATTCAGCTGTTTTCACATCATTTAGATCTAGGACGTCCGTGTGCACATCGTATTCAGCCCCTTGTCAGATCTCTGTAGTCAAGCAGTTGTGACTAATGAGTTCACTTGTCCACGATGACCCCGGCTGCTCTCACACGTTGCTGCTGCGATCGTCGTTACTCGCAGCCCCGGAGCCTCCAGGAGTATTTTAACAGTATTTTCGGCCGCACCCTCTGGCAGGGAGACAAACACTGTCTCCAAGTATCTCTTCAACTCTTAAGTCCTTGAAGCCGGGTCATGCAAAGGGAAACTATTCAGAAAACGAACCGGTTTGGTTTCCTTGCACAAACAAGCCACGACTGCCTCCGAAACTTTCACCCCTGTACAACTAAGAAGTTGGAACAAACTTTTTTTTATTTTTAAGCACGTCGAGTCCTCCACTCTGAGCTTTGTTACTCCTGGTTAAATTGGCAGGAGTTCCACTACAGTAAAAATCCAATTTCAGACTCATCGCTTTTTTATTCCCTGTGTGTGTGTGTGTGTTCTCCATATGAACACCTGTATGTGCTGATGCATTTTGTTTGGTGCACGTGCTGGTCCCCGCTCTTGACCCCCACAAATTTGCCGCCATCATTGTTGCGCAGAGAACACGGCAGCAGCAGCAGCAGCAGCAGCAGCAGCAGCTTTACCTCTCATGGACACAGGGCACATATATTTTTAATCTGCTCAATTTTACATACTGTATAAATGGGTGTTGCATTTTTAATGACCCGCTCTCTCTGACACGGCAGCCATTATCCCGGCATCGCTACGGCTCTGCCTGCGCTGGGTGCTTGATGCTCATTGCCGGCCTTATTTCTCTGAATTGCCTTTGCCCGCCGACGCTAAAAGCCGAGATTTGAGCAAAACTGAACTGATAGTGGAGCCGTTTCCCACCCTCAGAGCATTAGGCTGCTGTTTTATGGCTTCTGACACTGTGCAAGCAGGAAGAGCATTAAAGATGCAGAAGGGCTGAGCCTCGGGGGTCACTCATCAGTGCTACTTTATAGTGGAATTAAAATGAGAAGTGGACCCCCTGCAAAGGGTGTTGCATCAAGATAATGCTGCATATGATAATAATGCGGCTGATGCAGAACACGGGAGATAGATTCCTGTCCCGTAAACAAATTTCCCTTCCATTATGAATTTTGCATTTTGTAATTACCATAATTACATGTGAACCTTTCACATGAGCGCCTGTGACTTAGCATTATTTTACAAGTGGCTGCCTCGTCTCGCAAGGACTTTGTGATGCAGGTTGTCGTCTGAAGTCAGAACTTGAAAGTAGTTGTTGCTTCGCCGGTAAAAACATCCACTTCACTTTCCCAGTAGAAGCTGTTAGACTGAAAAAAACGGCACCGCTCTGAATCACAAAGAACAGATGACTGGTCTGCTTGAAGCCGACTGAGCCAAACCTCCAACCACATAGACTGCAAGAATCTGCCCCTGGAGAAATAAGACATCAATCGATTGGGTCATTTCAAGAGACTTTCTTTTTAAAGATGATTCTGCACATTTCATGCATGAGCTCTGACGTTACAAGACATTTGCTCTGTGTGTGCAGACTCTGGTATTGGCCTGGGACACCATTTTTGTTGGGTGTGCTCTTACATCACCTTGAAACACAGGAGCAGAAACACAGTCTTTACTCTCACTCAGCTGCCAGGTTCTAACGTACACTTGTCCGAAATGACTGCATGAATACAGCAGCTCCTGCTAACTCTAACCTTCTCCATCCTTATAAAGTCCAGTCTCTGTTGTTGACGTTGGAGGCTGCAGTTTGTGTTGCTGCTGAATTGTTATGCATTGTAACGGGTTGTGTTTCTTTTCTATCTCATGCCCTCATTGATATAAACAGTGTGGACAAAATAATAAAAATGTCCTTTCAGTTCAACAGCAACACAAACTGCAGCCTCCACAATTAACTCCAGCCACCTCTGATCTTCTCAGTCAAATGTCTTCATCTCACCTGCGGCGCTGAGTATCGAGTAACTCAGTTTTTGAAAAGAACTTTCACTTCTAAAAAGAAAAGCAGTCCCCTCAGGAAGCAGAAGTTGAATTACCGAGATTCCAGATTTGGATTTGGATCTGCATCAAATTTCACACCCTCACACGTATCAGTCCCATCGGCTTCTTGTCTGATGCATGTTTTCTATCTCATCTTTTTTCATTCTTCTTTTTCAAATCAGCTCTGTTACTTTTCTCCATCTTTCTCTCCTCTCTTTCACGGTAACTCTGTTATCACAGGAAGGTTTTCAAGGACTCATCCCTGTTTTGCTTTCATGCACCATCACTACGTCCCACTCGATGTAAGGGCCTCCTGCTGAGTGGGAGCTAAATGTGGACAGCACTATAGTTTGTTCCATCTCATCCCAGCAGACCACTTGGCTGTACTGCATGATACAAACATTACCTGTGCATATGAAGATGGAACCTCAACCCTGAGGCCATCTGGTGTTTGACATAGGAGGAAAAGAAGTAGAAGAAGATTTCAGAACATGTGGGTGTTTAATCGTCTTTCTCTCTTCGATCTTTCCTTATCTCTATCTGATGATAAGTGGAAAACCATTACCAGTATGCAGTACCAGGAAGCTAGATTAGTACGGTGCCGTGCAGGTGGCGACACTGTTATTTGGCTTTTGAGTGGAATATCATATTGAGCGTTGAGATGCTGCAAGGACAGAGCACACACTGTTTGCCAAATGTGTTTCCTCACTTACACCAAAGGCTGGAAGACTAAAAAGTTACACCTTTCACATTCTCTGTAACATCAGTGAATATTTCTTCCACCAGATCAGCTCCACCTTTATGGACTTTACTGATCCTTCAGTGCAGCTGGGATGTAGAATACAAATGCAGAGTATTTGAGTTTCAAGTTGGAAATGTAATTCTAATTTGGTCGTATTATGACAGGACAGCCAGAGGCTCAATCTCTATGATAATAACAGAGAACATGACTTTGTATGTGAATAATAAACTCAAATATTTAAAGCACTGGCACATGCGATTTAAATTACAATGCAGACGTTGTCGTGCACGGTACGAACGCCAGATTGTTGTTGCTCCAATTGTTCGGACGTCCTCTCCCCTCTGACTCGAGGTCTGCCCTGGTTCCGCCCGGGGCGCCTGGTGCGACCTCGCGCTCCCCGCATGGCAACACGGCAGCGATGCTGTGAAATGTCACATTGCCGTTGCTCGCGGAGGCAGTGAGTGGCTGCGGGGGCCTCGTCCATGACGGTGGGAAACAAATGGAACAAGAGTCACAGCTAAAGGTCAAAGCTACGCGGCTCATGAATACAGTTCAGAGCAGCTGTATTCATTTTTAATACGGGAGGAGTACGGTCGCATTTGAAGTTGTTGAGTCGATTTTAAGCATGGAAGTGGGAAACTGGTGCCAGTAGGGAAATGTAGAAATTTCTTTAGAGCGGTTAGGAATGTCGACAATGTGTCATTTCAGCAAAGAACGTGTGTGAGTCGGTTCTAACACACATGTGCAGTATATTCTCTTTCAAAGTCCAACCCGTGTCTGACTGTCAAAGAGGACAGGGCCACGGGACACATCACTCACACAGATGACACATAGTCTCTGCTACAGCTTTATAATGTTTTATAATTTTATATAGAGATATAAACTGCAGGTCTAATACAAAATACACCCTGAGAATTCTACGGCACATTATAAATTGGTAATTTGGACAATAAAGACTTCATCAAACAGTAATTAATCTAACTGTTTTCTGGGTTTACACGGGTGGATGTGAGATTAGCACAGTAATTAGAGTTCTTTTAATGTTCTTTGATTAAAAACTGAGGTTTTACATAAGCATTATGTGGAGCTAATCTACTGTTGCTGTCAGAAAGCTGCTCCTCTGATTTAGCTTTGCATCATAACACTTTCAATCAGACACTCTGGAGCCATGAAGGGGTTTTTAACAACACTGTTCTACAATCTACTTTAAACCTGATGAGTAGAATCTGTCTTATTCCCCTTTAAGGACCAACAACTGAAGGTTGGACAGTTGTTATTTTTGATTAGTTTATAATCACTGGGACCTTTTACAATCAAGGCCCCGTCCCCGAACACTTTCGTTCCTTTTCTTGTCTGTTGGTCGGTCTAACACTTTGGTTTATAAATGAATTTCTCAGGGCTGGAGCGAGGAGCCATGAAATTCAGTCCAGATAGTCATAGTCCCCAGAGGATAAATTATAGTAACCTGGTTTTTGGTTTTATTCAAAACCATCATTAGGTCAAAATCTTAGCATCATCCAGTATTTTTAAATATAACCCAGCCCTCTTATTCAACACTTAACTAAAATGGTAAAATTATCTGCTAAATTTCTGCTCGTTCGAATTATCACTAGACATGTTTACACAGAAACCAATGTTCCAATATGAACCCGATTGATACAATAGTCAAGAGTAACTCAACGCTGGACAAACAGCATTTTCTGATCATCTTAGCCTGAATAAGTTCAAAGTCAGAATATCAGAGTAAGACGTGGATTTGTCAGATTTTTGTCACATGATGTAGAGACGTCTTAATCGTAGTAGGACGTCATGTTTCAGGCAAATGAGTTTATAAAGAATATTTTTCAGCAACTCATGTAAACATCATAATTAAACTAATATCTACTTCTGTCAGAATATTTTCGTGTCCACATTAACGCAGAGAAGACTACTACAATAGATTGATGGTTTTAATTCATTTTTCATCAGCCGAGTGTCTTTTTTCTCTCGATTCAATTTTCTTTTTTCAGGTTAAAGTACATTTTGTGCAAGTTACAGAATAAATCTGTCAACGAGACATGTTCCCGTCGAACTGAGACAATGTTCAGAGGTAGAAACAACTCTGCCCTTTGCTCCAGTGAACTGAGATGCACTGAGAAATTCAAAAGTTGAATGAATCCAATTCTTCTCCCGAGCACAATTATTCAGGATCAAGGCCAAAGTCAAATGAGTATGTTACATATTAAAGACGTTTCAACACTCAGCAGAGCAAGTTTTTTCTTTATTTCATTATGACACGTACAACATAACAATCACCCTCTTTACTCCCTCTGTGACTTCCCTTCCCCGTGTGGATCGTTAGAACAGTATTAATTTCACAACAGTATTATGTGGTGAGTGATTATATCCATTTTTTCAATATTAAAAAGCACTTGTGGTTTAAGAAAATTAGTGTCATCTCAGCCCACGAGTATTTAGCTGGTCCAGATTTTCTTTGTCGACCCGTCATGCGAGTTCGTTCCCTGTCGTGAACAGAAAACTCGGAACAGTTTGCGTGCATTGTATTGTGCTTCGTTTACTTAGACACCTAAAGAGAGAATAGCATTTTCACAAACAGGAAAACAACATAATAGAGGTCGAGGCCAGCTTTGTTACAGCCGCTTCCTGCAGGGTGACCCGTTAATTCATTTCTTTTCCTCTTTAATCTCAACACACACTTTTTGTCTGTCCTTGTGCTTCATTTGCTCACCGGCCTCTTTGTCTCCACGTTTAAGTAAAAGCCCCCCCCCCAGAGAACACAGCCACAGAGAAAAACAACAAGGAGAGTTTTGCTAAAGATCGACAATTCCTCAAAGAACCCACAGTGCAAAGTGCAAAGAGCGGACAAGAAATCACCAATAAATTAAGTTCATGTGCGGTATGGTTCGTGTTCCATCGGCACACGCTGGGTCGGCCTCGCTGGTCGAACCCCGGTCCTACATGAGCACACAGCTCTTGGCCCGGTCCTTCCTTATGGGAGCCGGGTGCTCACTGATCTCAGTCCGAGGCGGCTGCTGGGAGACCCGCTTGAGGCCGCGACGTGAGCCCGCGCGTTTGAGCTGAGGGAGGGGCCGGTGGATGCGGGACACGGACGCCAGCGTGGTGACGTGGAAAACGTCCCGGACGCTGTTCTCTGAATACTTTGACGTGCACTCTGCGTAGGCCACGGCGCCGATCTGCCTCGCCAAGCTTGTGCCCTGCAAACACAGAGAAAGACAGAATGGTTGAGTTAACGTAAAAAACACATGACTTAAAGGTTCGTTACCTGAATTCTGGCCAGTAGGAGGCAGTAGAACCAAGATTTAAACACAACTATGACATGCAATGACACTTTAAAGTGGATGTTGCTAAGATGTTCTTAAGAAATCATGCAGTTAAGGAAGGTTATTAAAATTACTCAACAGGTTTTCATGAAATTTTGTGGAGACGTTAGGCATGAACCATCTTTTGGTTTTATTTTGGTCAGTACTAACTTATGAAGGAAATATCTTGCGCTAGCTCCTAATGCAAAATATGTTCACACACTAGTCGCAGTTGGTTAAGAGCTTTTTCTCTGAATTCTTCTCCTTGCTGCTGCTGCCGAGAACGAGGCTCGCTCCGTACAGTTGAGTGTGAACCGCAGAAGATAAATTTCCCACGGGTTCTTCACCGTGAGCGACTTCTTTCACATCACAAGTATTCCTTTTATTGATTTTTGCCATAAAATATTGAATAATGCAGCTCAAGCATTCAGCTTGTGTTTGCTTGTAACAGTGAGTGACTCAGTTAGCGAGTGGAAATCTAATCCTCAGAGATGTGATAAACAAACTGTGTGTCACAGAAAAATACTTCATGTGGTTGAAATGATATTTTCTGTATAATTTAAACCAAACCAAACCCCTGAAGTACATGAATCCTGGGTAATTCATTGAAGGCAAATGAAGGATTTACACAACATCCTGTAACAGTTAGCATTTGGCAGGTTCTTTTTAAAATTTATTTTTTCATCACACTTTTAAAACATGCCCTAAACGTTTTGTACAAACTGTTAGATTTCCTTAACTTCCTTTTGTGGAAATCCCACCATTGTGCCTGGTCAGTTAAACTCTCATCTTAATAAAAGACTCATAAGCATATATGAGGCAGATCCTTCACACAGCTGTGAAATATCCAAGTCCGTTGTGTGTGACTATAAAACTCAAGTGTAAAAGCTCAGCTTATTCCCAGTAGTGATTAGCACCATTTTAAATCTGACCTGGTTTAATTTTTTATAATGTCAATTCATTTTGCTACCTGTTCTCCAACATCTTTTTTGTACATTCTAAATTCAAAAAAGGAAACCTACATAACGTTTCTTTATGATGGACGGTTTTTTTCAGATTTTATTCACGGCCCAATATCACAAATTACAAATAAACCTCAAGGGGCTCAGCAATTTGAACCCCCTTGGTCCTCAGATCCTTGAACTGGACAAAGAAATATATCAATTGGAACTTCTCTACTACTACTACTAATACTACTATGACTATGTGTTTGAGATTCATCAGCTGAATCCTTTAACCTTTTTGTGGTGAAACATTTGCAGGAATTCAGTATCAGTGTCAGAAATCACACTGAAGAAGTCGACAATATTCCTCCTCTATGAAGGAAATACTAAAGGCTGCTCTGCCAGGGAGGCTGCATTATTTTTGCATTAATGGAAACGTTCCCACGTCACTGCTTTGACGGCCTTGAGCTGATTACAGCAGAAGTCTCACAGTTTGTGTGCTGCTCATGAACTGTGTGGTTCGTTATAGTGAACGGTCATTCACAAGTATTTTCTCTCTCTCTCTCTCTATCTCAAGACATCTGGGACAAAGGGTTGTTTTAGTCAAACGTGTCTGCAGCTACATTCCAGGGAAAACATCCATGTTCTGGCTCAACTTTGACAACTTTGATGCTTAAACACTTGCGGCTGTGAAAACTCTTGATGGATAAATATTGACTTCATTACCGTCGGGACAATGAAGGTCTTTACCTTTGCTGCGTCAGAGGTGTGAGCACATATTAATTTGTTGACAAACGGCTGCCATGAAATGGGGAATTCACATTTACATGAGAATGGGCTATTCAAATTCATGTGTGCCACTGTTCATCGCTCCAAGACACAAACAAAACAAGTGTATTATCGCACATCCTTCTGTTGGCCTCCCTCTTTGTTCAGTCTCAAGTCTTTTATAATCCTAGTGTTTCAAAGTTTTGTTTATGTGAGAACCGCATGTTTCACACATTGTTGATGCTGAATAACTCAAAGACGCTCACCTGTTCGTGGGTGACGGGGATGAGTCTGTGTTTGGAGAGCTCCCTCATGACATTCATGTCCGTCCTCATGTCCAGCTTGGAGCCGACCAGCACCACTTTGGCGTTGGGGCAGAACTCCTGCTTCTCACCTTGCCACTGTGAATCAAAGGGGAACACATGTCAGTGACTAGAGGATAAAAACGCCATGTGGCCAATAGTATGTGGACACCTGAACATATGAGTGTCATTGTCAATAATGTTTCTATAACAGAATCCAATATATTATTGTCACAAAGTAGTACAACGAAATTGGCATGTATTGCTGCAGTATCTGTCTACATTCAGTACTGTTCTTTAATAATAGGATTCCATTTTTTAGACCCTACTTTAAATCGCAAACAACAAAATAAAATTCAGAAGAATTTGAGAACCTGAGCTTGATTTTTATGGGAGAAATGTTTTTCCTGTGTCACATAAAAAGTATTTGTTTTGTGTACCAAACTGTGTACCAGTGTGAAAGTATTCGTCATAAGGAATACTAACATAATGGATACTGAAAAATAACACTATACAAGCCTTTTTTAAAGTTCTGAACTCGCAGCACGTTTAATGCTAAAATAAAAATTCTTCTGACATGAAGACAAGACCAGAAACCACAACCGAAACAATACAACAGTCAAGTTCTTCTCTGCAGCTCCCAGCAGCCGCATGACGCTCTCGGTCCAGAACGCACCGAGACAGACAATAGTCATTACACACCACAAACATGACTCAAGCTATCTCTCTCTTCCCCTCCGTCGCCCTCGTTCTCTCTGAGAGACTCCTTTCATTCCCTCCTCACACCGTGGCACAGGCAGCCACACTGAGCACTGTTGCTCCACTTGTTCCCGCTCACAAAGACGTCTCTTCTCCCAGACGCCTGCGCCAGCCGCTGTTGTGCTGCCGTGCAGAAGCGAGCGGTTGCCTCTCGGCGCCTCTCTCCACCGAGCAGCGTGCACCCGGTGAATAAGAGCAATTTCGATGAGTCACAAAGGACCCATGGGACGAGCGGTTTATTGTTTGCGTAATGTTGAGAACTGGGGAGAGTTTTGTTCCAGATAGAGAGCGGAGAGCGAGCTGTCGGATCCGAGAGTCGGGTTTATAGAAGCGTAAATTCAGAGTTTTCAATAAGTGCAGCTGACAATTCAGTTTATAAAGATATCTGCAATCCTGGAAACTGAACCAGACGAGGAAACAATATTTCCTTTAAAATACAAAGATATTACACACGTTTCACACACGTAGTTTTAAGGCTCAATAATTATACTTAATATTGTATATGATCAACT
Organism: Pleuronectes platessa; assembly: GCF_947347685.1. Classification (NCBI taxonomy): domain Eukaryota; kingdom Metazoa; phylum Chordata; class Actinopteri; order Pleuronectiformes; family Pleuronectidae; genus Pleuronectes; species Pleuronectes platessa. Next base: position 5,649,685 of record NC_070646.1, read on the forward strand.
ATTTATTGGATTTTCATTAAATTGCATCCAATACCCATGTTATAGTACATCCAAAGTATAAGGACAGATTATCAATATAGTGATTTCACCTTTGTAGAACTGTGCACAGTGTGTGTTCAACATCACACACACACACCTGTTTGCTCTCGTGCTTTTACTTCAAACACAAATTACCTCTGCAGTGTCTCTCTTCATACTTTGCCATTATGAATACAATCTACTGAGATGCAAGCGAATCAGGCTTTTAAATGGAAGATGAACCTCTGTTTGGTTAATTGCACGTTGTGCACGTGAACAGCCGTGATTAATTCAGAGACTAATCATTTTGAGCCATGCACGTGGCCCAGTGACCTTTTCATTCTGCTCATAAACTCTTATTCACATGTACCTTTGTGCTTTAGACCATTTTCTGAGATCATTCAAATATTAGTTGTTTACTGCTGCTTTGTGGAGACTCCTCTGAGATGTATATCACACATTTATCAACCCTCTAAGTTTGTTTACTTGTGCACAAACCTGCAAAACAGCTTCGGTTGTACTTTGTGCTCGGGCCAAAGATTCCAATTTATTTAAAACATAATTAAAATGTTAAATGATGAAACACATTTATTTAAAAAAAAAAAAAAAAAAAAATTATTGGCCGGGTTATTTGTGCTCAGAACAAACCTCAGTCATTTTTTTAAATCAAGGCTGTAAACCTGTGATTACGATTATCCAGCCTTAGTTCCCTTGGAGCTGTTTGTGTTGGATGCAGAAACGAGCGCATCACATCTCATCATCACACAAACATTTGACAGCTCAATCCAATCAGGCAGGAGGATGGAAACAGAGAGGAATCATGCAAAGGTGGAGATACGGCAGCGCTGGCAGAGTGCGAGTCAGAAAGGCACGAGAAAAAAAAGGGAAGAGGTGAGAAAATGTTGTGCCGGGGTTGGAGCATTAAAAAAGGCGAAGGGTGTCAGACTGGGATAACATCTTCAGTTGTGTAATACTCGATAAGAGGGAGATACAGACGGCCTGACATGGGAGATTTGAATGAGCCTTTGAAGAGAGATTGGACTGAAGCGAACAAAAGAGACAAAAAGGGAAAAGGGGCTGTGATAAGGATTCAAGCGGCAGTATAGTAGCTTAGCCATGCTGAGAAAGAAAAGAGCCTCTAAAAGGGGAAATTGGAAAGTGCAAAAAGGATGTTGGGAGGAAGGCTGTCACAGAAAAGTGCTGTGGTGTTATTTGAAAACGGAAGATTACAGATGTAAAATAAGCTTAAAAAATACACATGAAAGGAAACGTGATGGCACATTGTAATTCTGAAGCTTTTAAATTAGATGCTTAGGAATTTACTCGAGGACCAGTTCCATTATTTTGCTGCTAAACTGTGAATAAAGTGACCACTCAACGTGTCACTTTGGCATCCGCCGCTTGTATTGTGAGGTCAGTGTTTACCGCTGTTACCAGAGGGGTCAGAGGTCAAGTTAGTTCTCAGATGGACCCCCTGAAGTTGTGAGAACTTGCCCTCCATGAAAGATAAAGTGTTTGGCCTTGTATTGACGACTGTGGTCGATGAGTGATGGTCGCCGACCGCAGGAATGTGCGGGGACCGAGAAGCCGCCGCTCGGTGTTCACTGACCTTCTTCAGCACGCTGTCCATGGTCTCCGGGCGGCTGATGTCAAAGACGATGAGCACGGCGTCCGCGTCGGGGTAGGCCAACGGGCGCACGTTGTCGTAGTAGGCTGAACCTGCGGGCGAAAGGCACACACACACACACATGAGCAGTGTTTCCAGGTAGATTAAATGTTATTTATAGTCACTTTGCTGACGGGTTAAGTTCTGAATGTCAAAGTGAGTCATTACAGAGCAGCCTCGGCGGTAACAACTGTGATTAAAGGATAATAATGATGATTAGGATGAACCCAGCCACTCTGCCGGTGACAGCCAGTGGGTGTTATTCACTGCTTTCAAGGGGCCCCGTCCGCAACCCCAGGGCTGTTTGTCTGGCAGTCTTGAATAAGCCAGCAGACAGACATGTGACAGTGACATAATGAATGGCTCACACAAAGCTTCACCTGGTATTTCAGAATGGCATGTGGTATTGCTCGGGGGGCCCCCGGCTGAATTAGGCATTGTGACCTGGGCAAGGGGACACATTCCTTTCTGGGTGGGGGACAGCATTCCCTCTCCATTTCACTCATTGTCTCCGACACTATACGTGCACAGGGCTTTGGCCACTCAACAAAAAGACAAAAGGTTGAAGAGAAAATTCCCATACTCGTAGAACAGGCCCTGAATCTGCCGCACGTAGCACAAACACGAAAACACAGGTCACAGTTCCCAAAATAATCCAACGTTTGCAATGAGAAGAATGAAGCAGACTCTTATTTCTCTTGAAAATATATGTGTATTAAATTGATTATTCATTATTATTAAATATTCACTTAAAATACACATGATGTATGTCAAAAAAACACAACATTTGTATTTTCTTTTAAAACATGAATAATATATATGTGTAATGACTCAACCTGCACTCAGGGATGTTTATATGGATTTATCTGCTCAAATGTCACTGACTAGAGTGGCACTCAGTGGAGTTCATGCCTCTGCCAAGGTCGAAACATCCTAAGCCTGACTGTCTAGTTCTTATAGTAGAAATATAGAAGAAGAAAAGGAAGTGGTCTGATCAACCAAATTATCTATTTTCTCATAAAACAAATCCTAAACAATGGAAAATCAAGATCTGTGTATTATATTCGAAAAATGTTGAAAACTGTGAAATCTAAGTTAACAAAATATATGGATTAGGTTTAGTAGCTTGTAGACATGTTAAAGAATAATTGTTATATTTCTTTAAAGAGAGTGGGAAAATAAATGTATGGATTACACAGAGTGGAAGTTTGATCGATATCGGTTTTTAGGTTTTTGCGTTATCCTGCTGACAAATAACACAAACAAGAGTGAAGACACAACCTCCGTGGCAAAGCAAGCGAATGTAAATCCACACTAACTTAAGGACGTGAGGGTTTTTCTTGAAGCTGCCAAATCATTTCTGAATGTCGACTCCACAACATCAACACACCAGCAGGGCAGTTTACATTTACATGATGTGTGCAGAGACACACGGGCAAATAACAAACAGCCACATTTACCCTCATTTGTGTTGCGCTGTCAAAATCTGGGCCCCAGAGCAAAACGTGTTTGTGTTTCTGTGGTTAAAAAATGTCAAACTGAAAGGCTACAACCATTTTTCCGCTGTCTCTCTGATTAATTCCTGCTGCTGGGTTTTACACATGCTACCCTGCGTTCACACCACAGGCACACACACACACACATTCACACCACACACACAAACACGCACAGACGCTCACTCGCCCTTGTTTCGTGTTTCAGTTTTTTGTCGGTGCAGATTAAGTTTGAACATTAACAGCATCATGAAAATGATTAATTCCAGAACAGATTTCTTCCATGATCTCAGACATATTTATTGTTTTTCTCTCTCATGACCCTTTGTTTTGGAATGACTGCCGTCGTTTCCTGTTTATTTTCATATTTCCCACCTTATGTGTTTTACTTCCTGTCTTTGTTGGGTTTCCCACCTTTGTGATAGTATCTCTTTGGTTTGGGTCCTGCTCAGCTAAGAGCCGGTTCCAGACAAATGGGTTAAACACACACACACACACACACACACACACACACACACACACACACACACACACACACACACACACACACACACACACACACACACACACACACACACACACACACACACACACACACACACACACACACACACACACACACACACACAGCAGTCAGTGGATGTCTTATGAACAGCTCATTCGGTAACTGCGTCAAAATCGCTTCCAGATCATTTGTATAATTTGATTATTTTCATTTCAGCATGGGACTGACAGACACCCAACACAGATGCTGATCTCCATCACGGCAGCAACATTCACAGAATGACTTCCCTTTAGAAAGACGTCTTCAAAGTCAAAGCACAACATTAGTTTTGTTTCTGCAATGCCCTAAATCGAGCTGTCTTACAGAGCTTTTATTTTGTGAAGAGTTGAAGATTATGCTGATGCTTAACAGACCTAACGGATCATTCACATGTATCTGCAAACCACACAGAAGAACAGTAATAAAGCAAATTCAGTCTCATTTTATTATAAACATTGACTTTATCCAATCTTTTGACACAAAGCTTTCTAACCATAGACTGTTAATAAAAACAAGTCTGCAGACAACATTTAGCAAACAAACAATAAAAAGTGACAGTATGAAGTAGAACTGTTGGAGGAGGACTCACTAATGACAAGGAATAACTCTGAAATAGCTCTGAAGCATTAACACAGGACAAGAGAACACCCCATTCCAAACAAGCAGCTTGAGAAATGGGCAAAAGCGACATCACATATTTCACGTCAGGCTCAAACGGTGTCACTGCGTTTTAGTTCATAAATTGAGAAAGATAAAAGGAAAGTAATTATTCGTGGTAATCAAAAACAGGATATTTAATGAAAATTGAATATTAAATGATGAAATAAATTAATTTCCAAAAATATAGCAAAGAAACACTCAGCTGTGTATTAAATAACATTGTAGGTCAATACGGGTCATTTTTAACCCATGTTGTGCCTTAGAAGGGGTTTGCATAGCCTCTGTATCAAAGGGTTAAAGAAGATATATTTAGGTCCCCATTACATCAGCTATACCTGTACACACACACACACATCAAAGGATGAAATGCCTATAATCTTGAACAATATAGAACATTCTACACATAGATACGACTGCAGCATCTTACTCACACCAGTTCCTACTGATTACCCCTTGGCTTACGATTGGCAGGAGGAAAAGAGGTCAACCAGCAACAAGCAGGCTGAGCACCTGATGGCTTTGCTTGAGAAAGACAAGTCTCAGATGCACTCCTTCCAGGCTGAGCTGGACCTCCTCCGTCTGCAGATGATGGAGGAGATGAGATGTCTCCGCAAAAGTGCTGCTGAGGAAAAAATGCTTCTGCAGAGAGAAGTGGAGGAACTGACTTCTAAACTCTCAATGAAAGAGAGAGAGGATGTCAAGCATCATGAGTGGCAGGAGGAGATATGGAGGGATCTGCAGAAGGCTCATATAATCAAGCAGAAGAGGTTTGCTTCGGAGCTGCAGTATGAGAGGAACACAGTCAAGGCTCTCCAAGATGAACTGGGGACACTAAGAGCTTCAAACAAAGAGATCCATCAAAGGGCTGAAGCGGACAACCTCAGAGCAGGGCAGCAGGCTGAGCACCTGAAGGCTGAGCTTGAGAAAGACAAGTCTCAGATGCACTCCTTCCAGGCTGAGTAGGACCTCCTCCGTCTGCAGATGATGGAGGAGATGAGATGTCTCCGCAAAAGTGCTGCTGAGGAAAAAATGCTTCTGCAGAGAGAAGTGGAGGAACTGACTTCTAAACTCTCAATGAAAGAGAGAGAGGATGTCAAGCATCATGAGTGGCAGGAGGAGATATGGAGGGATCTGAAGGAGGCTCATATAATCAAGCAGCAGAGGTTTGCTTCGGAGCTACAGTTTGAGAGGAGCACAAACAAAGCTCTCCTAGATGAACTGGAGACACTAAGAGCTTCAAACAATGAGATCAGTCAAAGGGCTGAAGCGGACTACCTCAGAGCCGGGCAGCAAGCCAGCCACCTGATGGCTTTGCTTGAGAAACTCACGTCTCAGATGCACTCCTTCCAGGCTGAGCAGGACCTCCTCCGTCTGCAGATGATGGAGGAGATGAGAGGTCTCCGCAAAAGTGCTGCTGAGGAGAAACCTGCCTACCTGGAGTCCCTCTCTGATGCCCTCCCTGCTTCAGAACCTGTGGAGACTGAGTTGTCTGAGGAGACGCCGAAAAAGAAGAAGTCTTCAATCTGGAAAAAAATCAGACAGCATCTGGGACTGAGGAGGAGGAAGAATCAACCTCACGACTGATTCACACCTCACACTTGTTCACCTGTGTTTCTCCTGCATGAAATCAGGTCTGAGAGGAGGAATTTAAAATGCTATTAAATGTATTTAAGTGATATAACATACATAATGTATATGTATATTATATGATGTTAAAAAATATTAAAGATTACAATTATCTCATGCATATTGCTTCATTTAAGAATTGTTCATTCGTTTTTCAGTTGAGTTTTTAACCTCACCTAACCTTAACATAAACCTGAACCTTAATCCAACCGAACCTATAACATACATTTAGCTAATTATAACCTTAACTACTCCTTGCTTAATGCTAACCTTTAACTAAACCTTATATATCACCTGACTCGAGGCACACACACACACACACACACACACACACACACACACACACACACACACACACACACACACACACACACACACACACACACACACACACACACACACACACACACACACACACACACACACACACACAAAAGACAACAAGAGGTTTTTGTCTCCCACCTGAAGCCGTGGTCAAATTCTGGGCAGCTGGATGGGACGCTGTAAAACAAGTCATTTGCAGAGCCGCTTTGTCAGCGCTTTTGCAAGTGCACCGGGCCTATGTAGGTTACAGCTATGCAGACTATTGTTGGTCAGCTGTTATCATTAGAACTCGTGCCGACTGTTGCAAAACACTTTGACAGATGATGTATTTGCGACTAAAGATACCTCACGAACAGAGAGAAGCACCACACGACATGAGGTGATTAAGATTTTATCTGCCCTTGAATGCATCAAAAAGTGACTCTGAAAACATCAAATGTGATAAAATAATGATAAATCAAATTAAAGATTCATAATTTTAACTTGAAATAAAACAGATTTTAATAATTTAATTTAATAACAGTCGTTTCAAGTGAGACAAATATTTTCTTCATGTAAAGCTTAATTCTTCACCATGAAAACAATAAATTATTAACTCAAGGTCTTCTAAATAGATTTATATAGTCTTCCTCAGCAGTTAGGAAATTATAAAACAATACAATTAGAATAGAGACAGTTTGATGTGTGATACTCCGTCATAATCACATAGAAACTCAGCAAACTCCGTCAGCAATAAAAGATGTATTCATATGTATAAAAGAAGAATTTCCTTATGAGGGAGGCTCAAAAAGACTTTAGTTAAATATGAGTAAACTTGGGTCTCTAACTAGTTCACCACGCTCTTTTTTAGTTTGTTCTCTAAACAACGCCTCAGATCAGAACAAGTTCCGCCCAAACTTCCCAAAGCAAGGAGAAGAAAAAATCCACATAGCAGAATACAGGATAAAACAATAATGAAACTCCATTATTCTTTAATGTAATTTTAAAAAAGCTACTTCCTGCGACTCCTTCGCTTTTCCAAGCAGAAGTAATGGAAGTGGAACTCTATTCTCCGCTGTAGATGTAACGTGTAACAGTTGTAGACGACAACACGGATGGTAAAATGGCTCGTGAATGTTTGTAGATGTACGAGAGCTGTCCAAGGTGCTGATTCCACTGAGCGTCTGTGCCAAAGCGATGACGTCTCCTGTGAGCCGGTGACCTGTGATCACTACTGTAGCTAACCGGCTGTGAGGGACGCTGTTCTCACATCGCTTCATCCCCCCCAAAAAAGGACAGAATAAAAACTTGAGTTTGAGTTTAGATGATTGCTCCTCAGGTGTATTCAGTTACTTGGTACTCTTTTTGAAGTAATACTATGCAGTCCTTTATTGTTCTGCCAAGTCCTCCTCTGTGCTGTCTACCAACCTTTGCCAGAATAAACAAGCATCAAGACCTCTCTGAGATTTAAGTCCCTCTGCGCTCGAATCTCCTTCCTCCTCTTCCTCCTCCTCCTCCTCTTCAGTGGTTCCAAAAACACACACCTGCCAAACCCGGCTTTGAATCAAACACTTATTAAAAGACGCTGTCAAACAGGTTTCAGTGTGTGTCATCAACCTTCCTGACAACATGCAGGTGGTTGTGTGGATGTCAGGAATGTTTCCTTAAATGGGTATACATATTTAATGTTGGATAAGGGCTCATTTGCTTTCTTCATGTTCATAAGAAGATTGACAGCACTTTCATGTCTTCGATCAAAGCAGCGTATAATCAGTTTTTTCATATTAAGAACAGATCATGTCCACTTTTATGTGAAAGAGGTTGTTTATGGTGATGAATCCACACAGAATAATCACCAGACTCTGCAGTTTCCTTCAGCTCTGTGGTTCTTTATGGCGTCTTTTTGTCTTTTAGTGCTTTGGTTTTCTGGCCTCTCTGTTTGGGTTCAATCTCACCTTTCTCAACTGGGTGCAGGAGGCAGCTGAATAAAAACTGAAATAAAAAACTCAAGTACCCACTGTAGCTGGTGAATATAGTGGAGTGCAGCTCAAGAGCCAGATATTGTGCTCTCAGGAGTTCATGATGTTATTGCCTCATTTTATACCATCAACTAACTAATTAAGACAAAACCAATGAAAAAAAGAACGATCTTTGAGTAAAAATGTTGACTTGTGTCTTTTCTTAAAAGCATGAATTCACAGGGACACACACACACACACACACACACACACACACACACACACACAAACACACAGACCGTGCGCCTCAAGGTTCCTGTGATGTCAACTAATCCATGTTCAGCGCTCCAGCAGCAGCTAATGCGTATTGATCTGCGAGCCGTTTTTTGACCCTCACTGGGACCTGTAGTACACGGAGCCCCTCGTGGGAAGACCCCTGCTGTTGCCGCAGCAGCACAAAGAAACTTCAACCCATCTGTCTCTGTCTAAAAAAAAACTCTGATCAAGCACCAGCTCATGAACCACACCGGAGCGCTGCACGTATTTTATCTCCCACGTCGATATTAGTGTCATTTAAATTGTTTAATGCTCGTTAGAATCACATATTTGTTTGGCGCTTACATGTTTTTTTGAGATATTTACCGGCTGCTGAACAGCGTTTGGCACAGTGCCGCACAGTAGTCAGTGAGTAGTCAGTGAGTCGTGGTGTTGCTGCTACTGCGACTCCACATGGGGTCGTCATGCCTTCGATGTTTGACGCGTACAAAAAACCTGCAGCTTCCTTTTGCTCGGGCTTGTTTGGTCGCTTACACACGGCTGAGCATGTACTGTTTGTTCCCTCTTGTCGTTTTATGTAATCCACTTGTTTTTCTGCTCTTAACAGATATCAGGCCTGTGTTGTTTTTTTTCCTTCCTAAAAGTCTTGTGTAATCTCATCTAAATGGCATCTTTTAATAGAGCCACACCGGGTTTTTCACAGTAATGTGACACATGAAGCCAAATCGTGGAGATACTTTGAAAATCTGTTTAAAAAAGAGACACAAGCAATTTCAAGTTTTACAGTGCATAAGGAATATAATGGCCGGGAACCTAATTTGAATTAATCACTTATAAAAACAAAAGCTCATCTGTTTTCTGCCAATCGACAGGTGGAATTGAATAAAGGTTTCAGCTTCAACCGAAAGTCGACTGTGCGGAATAAAAAAAGTGGAATTTCCTGACAACCTGTCACATCATCACGAGGTGACATGACACACAACATGTGAGAGTTGCTCCCACAACTTGAATCTGTCACTGTTTTCTTTAATCCCTCATTTGGTGCTTTGATAACATGGTCCAACATGTCTCAGTCCAAATTCCCACAAGATGAAGTGTGTTAAGACTCCACTCATGTATTCAGGTATTTCTTTAATTCATCTGGATATTCCAGTCTGTTCTGCAAGTTCAGCTCAGAGCTTTTTATGAATAACGTTTCTTAATGAGCTTTAATGAGCCCCGCTGGGCACGTTTCTTAATTATGGATTGAAGGGAGTGATATTATCTATTCTATATTAAATAATGTAACTCTTGTAAGGGATTAAATTTGTTTATGTTACAGAGATATCTTCTTTTTCTTATTTTTGTCTCAACTGATTATTTAACACTTCTCCACTGTTGTACTTTGGGAAATGTAATTAGCTGGGATGTGGAGACAATCAGGCTTCACGTTCAGAATTCACAGTGATTCAGAACGAACACACTCACAGACACACACACACACACACACAGACACACACACACACACACACAGACACACACACACACACACACAGACACACACACACACACACACACACACACACACACACACACACACACACACACACACACACACACACACACACACACACACACACACACACACACCTGGAGTTGTTTGCACAGAAAATCATTATTAATCCTCTCCTATGGCATTTTTGTCTGCCAACTTCCATCACTGCATGGTAATGTTCATTAATATTAAAATTCTGCTTGTCCCAGTTATGCCCTTCTCAAGAAGTAATGCCTTTTTTAAGATTTCCATGCAGGTCTGAATACCTGAAATATGCAGCACAGTTTAATGCTATTGATTAATGTATTTTTCTTCCACCATCTGAACGTATAAATAATTTGGACCCGCTTGGATGACGCACACCGGTGCTGTGTGAGGTGTGGGGACAATACGACTGTCTGGGACATAAGAAAAGAGAAATCAAGCCAGTACGTGGCTGCTCATTCGGCGAATATCAATTATAATGTCATAGATTTAACTGGAAGGTGTTGTTTATTCATCACATTTTCTTGGTGACGAAAACAATTTGGCCTTGGAGCATGAAATAGCGGATCATATGATGGATTTCTTATAAATATTAGTTTGGAGTAATGGGTAAGTGACTCAGGAGTCTCAACGGGCTTAAAGTTAAAGGGCCACTTTTACACATGAGGATCTGCTTACGAGTCCCGCAGAGTGCTGCTCAGCCTGTGGCTCTGGAGGAGCTTTGTCAAGTCGGAGAAAATAAACCCTGAATGTTAATAACAGAAGCCCCCCCCCCCCAACGTAGGAAACAACTGTTGAACGATCAGTCTTGACCTTGAAAAACAACTGCATCTCCGTTGTTTTATCTACACACATACAGTTAAAGGTTTATCATATACGAGCAACATCTATTGCACTTCTGTCCATTCTTTGAGAGGGATCCATCTCATGCTACACTCCCTAAGGATAAGTGGCACAGACGGTATATATTTGTAGAACTCAAGGAGTTAGGTGCTTCATCTAATTCAAAATTTGACCGAATTTTGGGGAAATTACACAAAGATCATTATCCTCTAGGTTTAAGAATCATCTCAGATGTTAAATATCTCTATATATCATTCAAGGACCAATCAAGCACTAGAGGGGACTTGGGGTACTTCTTGAATAGGACAAACAGCCCTTGTAGCTGTCAACAATATGACACCACACATGTTGAAGACCTGTACAGTGTTTCATACTGAAGCCTGTGTTCTTCACTTGAAGGGAACAACTTGAAAGGTCTTTGCTCAGGTTATGATATTTTCAAAGCTTCAGTCTAATCAGAAATGCTCAAGTCTGACCAAAGTTTTTTAAGTTTTCCATGTACATAGGGACTACTAACAGAATATCAGGAAGGATTTCAGTGAGAAATTCCGTGTGATGTTCTGGCATATTTCTAACTCAGTGGGCACAGAGGGAAGGGGCTGCCAGCGAGCACAGTTTTGCCTGAAATCAGCAGTCATCCTGCAGGATTCCTTAAAATTAATGACAGAGGGAACCGAATGGCATCTGGGCATCTCCCCCTCACATTAAACCTCCCGGCCCCTGTTGTGATTTCATATGCTGGTAAGTTAGGAGCAGCCTGTGTGCAGCCTGGATCGTGGACCCAGACTCAGAGGAAATGTATGAACCTCCGATCCGTGTTTGTTGTTTATTGGAAACAAACGCTTTGTCCTGCTGCTCCAATCACTTCTCCGGCTAGACGGGGGTTCCAAAGGAAAACACACGAAAGAAAAGGAAAGAGACTAAAGAGTACTTTGGAAATAAAATAGAGATTAAAGCAAAGATCAAAACTATGTGTATTTTTACATAAAATAAACATACATTTATGGTCCTGTAGCTTTGTTTAAAACATGGCTCACTTAAATTTGAATTATGACTGGAGACCCGAAGTCTAAATCCTTTTTCTTCACACAATTCTATAGGATCACCTTGTAAATAATTAAAATACAACATCCCTTTTTACAGTGTCACTTCAAATCAAGACATTTGGAACATGTGGTGTAATGGAGGCCAACTTGAGACTGAGGTCTGTTGTAGACGGAATTACATTTGCCATTTATTTGATTTTCGTGTTCAGCGGCTTGCAGCAGCTGAGCCGGTATGGATCCGGTTCCCGTGGTGTTTAACACACTGTCGGCATCGATATGTATTTCATCCTTTTACCGAAACAAGATTAGAGAAAAATACAAGCCGGCAACACTCGCGTTCATACAGTATAAAGGACAGGATATCGCTGTACAGTAGAAACAGGGTCACCAGCGCTTTCAGTAATGGCCGAGGTGTTGGGGGGGTTGAATGGAGCGGTCATAGCTATATCTTGCATTATAGATAAGGGATATAGGGGGTCTTAAGTGGATGGAGAGACCCCTTGAGTGCCCTCAGTGTGTTATTGTTTGTGTCTATACAAAGTGCTCTACAACATCTAATTACGCTTTATCCAGTATAGCCTCGACTGAGCCTGATAGATGTACGGTGTTTATTGTCCAGTCTCCATGCCGACATCCCTTTTACTTTTCCTTTTTATCACAAACTTTAACGAAAACATGAATGAAAGCTACAGCTAATGTTTTCATCAGAGAGATATCGTGAAGGAGCTATAGCCTAGAAATAGAGACGGAGCTCTGGCTATGGCTAGCTACCTTGCTATTGTCAGGGTTAGCTTGATAGCTCCATAGAATTAGCAATGGGAAGTGTTTTTTTTGGTATATTTGAGGTGAGCCTGCTTCCAAGCTGAAACTTGGAGCTTGGGTGAAAGTCAATGATTTGTGATCATGATTTTGGAAGAGTCCAACTGTGTGCGACTGTTTCAATATGTCTCTACATGTTTGTTTTGTGGTAAGTGTCAGGATTTGTCTTTTAAATGTGAGTGAATTGCTAAATATGTGAAAACGAGTAAAACAAGTCTGTATTTAGTTCAAGTAAGAGTCTCGTGTAAAAGTCACATCTGATGTTGGTGTTACCGTCTCCGTGCTCGTCCAGACTCAGTGTCTCTTTTAGACGGACTGCTCAGTTACACATGCAGCTGAGAGTCTGTCCGTCCCCCGGGATTGAGAGTGGAGACGCATCTAGGCCATTGATTTTCAATGTGTTCTCGGTCTTCTAATGGGCTGCATGGGCAGGAGAGAACCAGAGCAGATTGACCAGAGCGCACGCCTTCGCCATGAAAACCCACGGACACTCGGTTTGTCCTCACTCAGCACTTAGAAGTGAGCGCTTCACTTTGACACCATATCGTCTCCTCACTGTCTCTATTTATATATTCTGCTGCTCCTTTAATATCTCAGAGCACTCACTCATACCCCTAGTCATACACACAAACACACACACCAGTGCACATATTAAGCACAAACAGCCAACAGCAACTTGGGCTAAGGAACCAATTCCATCTAGAAAGCCTTGGACACACTTAAGCTGGCATCTGTCATGGAGCCAGGTGCCACACAGATGCTCTGTCAGGGCACATCTGGGTAGTGCTTTCCAGGAGCCAACATTTAATAGGGGTCATGAAAGCTGCTCATGAATGAATGATGGCTTGTTAAGGCGATCTCTGCCAGGGACTCTGTAGACCTAGGATAGATGGAAGGATGAAGGGATGCAACAGGGTGCGCATTGAGAGCGCTTGTGTTTCAATTCATGTCGGGACATGTTCTTAGTGACTCGTCAAGGAAGTATCACAGAAAATCCAGGCTGCATGCCTCAGATCCGAAAGCTGCCTGGAAGGAGTTCAAGAGGCCAAACCTCAAAACATTCCTTCGCTGCCCAATGTTTTTAATTGCATCTTGACCTCATACTTTCACATGCCTCACCTGTGAAACCTGAATGTTTAGTAAACTGGTGTTTTGATGGCGACAGCTACCCTGAGGACGTGGAGCTGCTTTCGGTCGACCGCCAGCTGCAGAGGTAAATAAACTCAGACTCCCACTGAAATGTATTTTTCTCTGGAGCAACAGTAAAATGCGGAGGTTCCTAATGAGTCCAAATTCAAACCCTGGTATGTGTGTTTATGAAGTTGTTAATTACTCAGCATAATTAGTAATTATGTGACTACAATATAAACCAGCTTAAGTAAAAAAATTTCAGACCTGAAATAAATGATTTTGTCGTCATTTGAGGCAGTGGAATGAAACCATTAAAACACACCGAGATAAATTACACGGCAAATTTAGACATCAAGCAGATAAAGAGTGAATCCAAAGATGGTTTCTGTCTTTTTAGGTGGTTCTTATCACACTGATGTTTGTTCAAGGCCTCATGTTGACTGTAAATTTGGTTTAAATTAGTTATTTGAAATTGAGGGGGGAAATTGACAACGGGGTGTAATTGACGACTAAGAATGTCTTGCGATTGGTCCAGCACATGTATCAGCAGCTTTTTGAGACCTCGGGTCAGCATCACGATTATTCCTGTGCAGAGGAGTTGTGTTTTTGATTAAAGTCAGTCAAATATCCACTATTCTTTGTACTCTGGTCTCCTCCGACTCCTTAGTGGTAAAATGCTCCTTTACGATCACCTGCTATTCACTAGCTGTGTCACTGATAATATGAAAACATTAATTTTAACCACCTACATGTGTGATCTACTTATATGATCCACTTACTTTCCCTCCTATAAAAGCCCTAATTCATTTTCCGCTCTTACTGCTTGTTGCTTTGTAATTACCGTGGAGAACAGAAGAAAATGGCATCTGGAGGCATATTCATAATTAGCAGCAGACAATTAAGTAATAATGTAAAGGTCAGAACCCGGAGTCTGTATTTTAATGCAATTTATGACCTTTGAAGCCTCATGTTGGCAAATTGGTGGATAATTGCTTCACACAGATGCTTGTGAAAAGGGAATTCCATTGGGCTAAAGTCTCTACACACACTCGCCGAGTCGCAATCGATGCAAGAGGAACTAAAGAAAAGATAAAGATGAGATCGCACTGGCAGATAACAGCGGCACAAACACAGACACCTGATCCATCCTTCCTAAAGATCATTCGTCGATTCGTTGAAGGATGGTGAGCCAGAAGCAAATCAATCAACGGCAAAAATTCTACACTGCACCAAGATTTGTTCCTTTTTTTTTGTGGTGGTGGTTGTGGTGGGGGGGGGGGTTGTCACAGCACATTAAGAAAGATTAGAGTGAGCCATGTGTGGTATCTGCCAGGATGCAGCGGGGAAAGGAGTGCAGGGTTCTTCAGAGGAAATGAGAAAAGGATTGAGTGAGAAGTGAGGGAGAAGTGAGGGAGGGACATAAAAGTCAGACAAAGAAAACGCAAGGTAAGCTAATCAAGTGCAGGAGTGCTGAGAGGGCACTGCCCCAATACAGTGGGACTCCTGACCTTGAGAGGAATAAGACCGGGTGGAGGTTGGCAGCCGGGCTGGATATGAGAAAGAATAGATTGAATTAAAGAAAGCAGGAGGAGAAAAGTGCAGAGAAGAGCAAAATGAAACTGTTTTATAGCGCATGTGGATGGGATCAGGTTTTCTTGCGGCCTCAGTCTCCCCTTACTCATCAATGCACAACAACAATGTTGTGTAATCATAATAAATAAATAACTATTTGGTTTTATAGTGATTTGATGTAACAATTGCCTTGAGGTGGTTATTCCACAAGGTCCGTTGCACATTATACTTAGCAGAGCACATACCGCTGCTGAAGCCGGATTGTTTTCTTATAAATCCACATTTACTTTCACTGCATCCAGATTTTTATTTGAATCTGCACTGATTTATTCACGATCATAAATATCAGTCCCCTTTTTTACAAGATCAATGAATTATTGCCTGAGAAATCAGCACAAAATGTTTCCAAAGATGATTTCTGTTTCAAATTCATTTTCGCATTATACATGAAAACCTTATAAGCAGGTTGGAAAAACAACTGAGCCAATCTGACTTTAGTGTTATTAAGGCCCAACAACACCAGACTGTGACAAAGTGTCTTTTGCCCCACTTCCTCTAATGCAGGTCTTCAGGCCCTGCATCACTTTAACGCCTAGTTTCAACAGAACACCAGCAAAGTCACAATAAAGCCCTTGAACAGACTCAGGTTGTATCCCGGATTAAAAGTCTTTAAACATAAAAGGGACTGTGCAGAGGTAATTGACGGGAAAAGATCATGTGATGTGATCAAAAGCTTCCGAGAGCAGTTTCTAACTGGGCCTTGGAGAGACGCGGGTGTTTCGATGACCAAGAGTAAATGTCATTTTGACTCACATGGCTCCGATCTCAGTAGCGAACCGGCGCCGCCCACAACAGCAGATGAAAGACAGAAAAGGAAAGAGGTGAAGACGACAGAAAGATTAAGAGAAGAATGAGGGGTAGCAGAGATGTACACGCAAGAGACGGAGGGGGGGGGGGAGATTTAGTTTGACAGGAGGAGAGAGAAAACGAGGACGAGAGTTTAACCTACGAGGCAGGGAGTCCGAGAACGAGCGTGTTTGGATGTAAAGGGAGGAGGCAGGAGGTGGAGGAGGCGGCGGGTGGTGCAGGGGAGATGAAGAATGGAGGAGACAGGGAGCAAGTGTTTGGTGGCACAGTGAGCGTCTGATTAATTAAATCCACTGTTTGTTTCTGCACAATGAGCGAGCTCGTCCAAACACTGGCTCCTCTCCGTGGGCCTGTGCATGAGGGTTGCCAGGTCTGCTGCTTTGCCACATGTTGATGTTTCTCTGCCTGATGTTTGCGTGGACCAAGAACAACAGTTATAAATATAAGTATTAAATTATGCATTTATACTTGAACCCAATTGATATTGATTTTCAGGGGCTTGATAGTGTTAGTGATATTAGGGGGTAAAAGATTTCTGTAATTGAGGCTTGATATATTAATGTTCTACGAAATAATCACAACCATTTTTAGGTTATGATGATGAATATTGCTTAATGTTTATGTTCTGTTATTATATGATATTATTATTATTGTCATTTTTCCTGTTCATGGAATATGTATAAGAGCATAAGTGTATTGTTTTGTAAAACACTGATATGAGTTTATATAAATATAAAGGAAACACAACTACAACCTTATAAAGAACATGAATATTATAGAGAAAATATACGTTTATTTATCAAATATAACGTTACATAAATGCAAATCTTTTCTGAATTGCTTTTTCTGTAAATTTAAGTTTCTTTATATATCGACAAACAGGTACTGATATGTATGTGAAAGGCTCATATCGGCCAGTTTGTATCAGACAACAGATTAATGGGTCCAGCTCCGGTTTATAGCCACATCTTGACAAACTGACTCTAGATTGGGGCGTACAGCCATCTACCAATCCCAGCTCTGGTGTTTGGACTGGTTTTGATTGGCCATTGTTCTGGTTTCGTCACACAGACCTGGTACCTGCTCCTCCTGCACCTTATTGTGTTCCTCAACTAAGTTTCTGGGGATCATACGACGCTGCCTGTCCTTTTAAACACTGTGATGATGGTTGCCGATGAAAACACAACAGATTTCTCCATAACGCTTGTTTGACGTTGGAGTTTCGGTCAGCGACTCACTCCCGCTGCTTTGGTTCATGCTTCATGCTTTTGGCTGACATACAAACAGCACACACGCTGGAACGACATACACATACACACAAACACACAATCTGAATGCTTGCAAACATTCGCCCGGCTGTCTCTCACGCATGCCTGCACACGCCTGCGGATACACACATGCGCCACACACACACGCACACTAACACACACACACACCAGAAAGAATCTACATCCTCAAACAAAACTGTGATTGCATAAGAAACTGTAAATGTTGGAAAGGTAATCCCCCATCGAGTCATTAGTCTGAGGAGGCAGGCCCCAGAGGGGAGTGTTGTAATACTGATGTAGGAGCCAGAGCACCTGTCTCCTGACACGGACCCAGAATAGCTCGCGGGGACGCTGCGAGGCAACGTGCACGTCCGCGGCTCGTGCGGAGCTGGAAGAAACCAGTTCAGGTTGTGACACGGATCACCTGCCAGAATCTAAACCATTCAATGTTTGGATTTTAACAGATATCCATATAATTTTATTAAAGATATAGCTTTATATTTTTAGTAGATAAGCTAATTTGCTTTTCTTCTTGAAAAGAAGCTTAGCTAGCTTAGCTTAGCATAAACCATGAATGTATTTGTCCAAAGGTTAAAAAAAAGTCGCAATACTATCTTCTCTAAAGTTGTGTTCACACCAAATTGCATATTTCCATTCTTTTAATATTCAAATTCTTGTTCTTACACTTTTGTTTTGTACATAACAATGAAATGTGATATAACCTGTTAAACTGTGTAGTTTAGTGCTGGAAGGCAGATATTGTTTCCAGCTGTTATGCTAAGCTAAGCTAACCTCCTCTGGGCTGGAGTTCTGTATTGTTTCCAAAATGGTTGAATAATTGTTTGAAGCTCCTTTCAGTCTCTGTAAAATTAACATTCTTTCTAAGTTATAGTAAATATAGATAAAGATAGATATAGCGTATAGATATAGATATAGATACAGATAGATATAGCCTATATAGAGAGAGCATTTAGATGTAGATATAGTCTATCTATATATAGATTTGGATATAGATATATAGATAGCCTCTAGATGTAGATATAGAAATTCTAGTAAAACAAGTAAAAGACCATTAATAAATTCAGTATGAATGGTTGTTCCTCTGATTACTCTGGTTTGAATCTTGGTAAAATCCGTTATAAAGCATGTGCTTGTTAAAAAGTATAAAACGTCAGCAGATGTGTGTGGACAGAAATAGATTCTTTGCTAAATTGTATTTATGAAGAAAGGTGCGGCTCGTTTTTCTGAAACATCTTAAATCTGATTCATGCAGGGTCACACCTGGGAGCGCTCGGTCCACCGGGTGCCACCTCGTCTTTGTCCTCACAGATTCCATTCATATGACTGAACCAACTCCTGAATGGACCAACACGCTTCACACACACAAAAACATGAATTGAATTGTTTCACGTGGTGGAGTAAATGACTGGTTAAGCATTTCCATGGTGCAATTGTGATCCACCACACAGCTCAGTGTGAGAAAAGAGTGTGTGCGTGTGTATTGGTGTGTATGTGAGTGTGTGTGTAAGTGTGTGACACACACACAACCAGTAATTTGAAATGGGTGTTGTACAAACACATTGGAGCGGCCTCGCCCACTGCAAACCGACCGGCAGCACCAGCCTCAGCAGCTGCAGCTCTTAATCTCAAGCCCGTCGAGCAGGTCTGTCTGTCTGTCTGCATGGGTGGAGGCTGATGGAACGCTGCACCGTAAAGCTACTCTCTGGTTGTGTGTGTGTGTGTGTGTGCGTGTGCATGTGCATGTGCGTGTGAAACAGAGAGAGCAAGTTTTAGGGTGTTGTTGTGGGAGTGAAATGCAAAAAGGGCCTGGAGCTCGAGGAAGAAAGTGCAAGAGACGGAAGGAATCTGACAGTCAGAGCTCCACAAACTCCAACGGGACGACTTTGTGTGTCTTAAAAAATGACGATTATGACGTCAGCCCTCACATGTTAGTGTTAGCTTAATCTGAGATCAGAATTTACAAACTCAAAAGATAAAAATCGACATATCTCCCCACAGGAATGAACTTTGTCTGTGATTACAGTCCAACATGAAGCCAGTGGGATACATTTTTAAGTGTTGTTTATGCTGTGGCAGCTCGTCAACACAACACGGGTTGTGTATGGTCTCTGGAACGCTGCATGAACACAGATATTAGACAGTAGAAACATCCGGCGGCTCTCAACTCTCTCACAGTGGCAGCTCATGTGTATCTGTGGCCCACACAGAGTGGATGTTCTGAGGAGTCAGCGTGACGCAGCTCACCTCTCAGCGCCCTGGCATGATAATCCTGCCACGCCAGAGCCGAGGTGAGATGGAAAACCAAAAAACTCCCCCAAAACCCAAGTGCGCCTCACCTGACGTGTCCCACATGTTGAGCTCGATCCTCTGCTTGTCGATCTCGAAGCTGGCCGTGTAGTTCTCAAACACGGTGGGAACATAATTCTGGAAGGAGAGAGAGAGAGAGAGAGAGAGAGAGAGAGAGAGACGTGTGTGAGGCTGAAAGTAGATCAGAGCTCAGGGGTGGGGAGGTCATTCACGTAGTTAATGAGAAATCATTGAATCTAAATT
The DNA here is from genome assembly GCF_947347685.1 of Pleuronectes platessa. Taxonomy (NCBI): domain Eukaryota; kingdom Metazoa; phylum Chordata; class Actinopteri; order Pleuronectiformes; family Pleuronectidae; genus Pleuronectes; species Pleuronectes platessa. Next base: position 5,669,865 of record NC_070646.1, read on the forward strand.
GAGGGATATGAAAATAATATAATGACTTCAATATCTGTTGCTCAGAGAATGGGGATGTGTGAGTGTTTGTGTGTGTGTGTGTGTGTGTGTGTTCGTGCATTGAAAGGTAGATGAGGCCAATTCTGAGCTTTGACTCATCTCCAGGTTCAGAAATTTAGGTCAACGAGCTGTGATTTCATTATTCTTCAGAGGTTTTCACGTGAAGAACAAATGTGGTCCATCGCAGTGACTCAGGTAACAAACACTGGACTATTTTTTAACGCATTACATGACAATAAATTACATTTCCTACTGGGATTGAAAATGTACTTTTAATACTGGCAATCCCACAACGCAGATTTGATAGAATAATGTTGATTTCTCACTGAACTATGTGTATTAGCATTAAAATATACAATTTTGTTTTTAAACTCAAATTTTTCTTGATAACTTCAACCTGTCAAAATCCAAGTCCAGCTATGAATATACAGGTATAAACCCTTTACTTATGTGAATTCTATTGTTTGAATTGGACATTTTCCGGGTTTCATTAGATGTTTGAATCCTGAGACAGGGGGGTGAGCGGGTGACTCCGTGTGTTGCTCAGACGCAGCTTGTTGTGCTCAAATCGCCGCTGATCCGATCCCTCGGCGTTTCCGTGCCAGACGGCTGATGCGCAAAAAGGCGCACAGATGAGCCCAGATTTGTGCGCACAGCTGAATGAATCTGAAGGGGATGAAGGTGACGATGATGAGGATGATGATGACGACTTTTTTTTTTTTCATTTAAACTCAAGGTCCGGACGTGAAACATTTAATTTAGCTCATTTTTTATACCGTAAAAGACAAGGAGCCAGATGGAATCACGTAAAGATAAAGAGAGATGTGACCTTTCTTTCTTCTGGATGAATCTACAGACTGTCAGTGATACTAAAGCGGGAACTCACAGGAGATAAACCTAAATAAAAACAACTGTGAGTTCTCAGCCGGTTCCCAACTCGTGAGGTTTGGAAGTTTTGAGGGTGTAAATGTCATGACGCGCGGTGGAGACGTTGTGGCTCAGCGTGGTTCCTGGGACTTTACGCACTTGTGCCGCAGTCCCTCTCCATCACACACAGCCTCTTACCTCCGGGTACGAGTCCTTGGCGAAGACATGGAGGAGAGCCGTCTTCCCACACTGCGTATCCCCGACCACCACGATCTTACAGCGCTGTAATCCTTTGCTCTCCATGGTGCCCCCGGGTATCACTCAGCTCCTCTCTCTCCTCTGGTCATTTAGCTCCACGCGGGTCGAAGGTGGAAGAGACGAACTGATGGGGATGTGTTTTTCGTCTTTCTCCTCAAGAGTCGAATAAAAAGTTCAGCTCCACGGTTCGCGGTAGTTTCGGCTTCATGCGCTGCGCACTGCTGCGCGCTCCCTCTACACCGGTGACACTGATGACACCTGGCAAGCCGGCGTCAATGCAGCCCGGTTTCCTTTTGGACGTTTCACAATAAAAGGCAAATATACTCAACGTACCCTCATAATACTTTACTCAAATGTAAAGTAATTGATATGGCCAAAAGTTAGATCAAGGTGAAATCAGTTTATATCTGTAATAAGCACAATAACTGTATTGTTTATACGTATAATATAATATTATTAGTATTATTAGTATTAGTATTAGAATTATTCTTGTTGGTGTTGTTGCTTTCATGCTTTAACTTTGAAGGCAAACCCCAGGTACTTCCGGTTTCTCTCTGGTTGACTCAGTGTTTTCGACAAATCTGCCTGAATATGAACATTAACGTCAACTCACACTTTAAATGTAAATATGTATTCACTTAACTTCTCCATCTATATAACTGATGTTAAATGCTGAACTATAACGATAACAACTCATACAACAGAGAAAAGGTTAAAAAATGTCAATGATGTAAAACCTAGAGAAAACAATTATAACAAAAGGAACAATGATCTTTAAAAAAGAGATTCAGAATCAAATTGACGGAACGTTGCATTACAGTGAAAGGATCCGTTAAAGAAACAATCTCAACAAAGAAACCAAAGAATCTAAAACAAACATATGTATTAGTTAAGATCATTTTGTGAGCTTATTTGAATTGTTAACAGTACAATGAATTGTAACTCTTGAACTATCAGAGGGATGTGAGCTGCTGTGTTTGCCTGCAGCTATTTAAATTTTTTATTTTATTGAATTATTTGCTTTCTTACTTAATATATTGTGAAAGAGTCGCAGATTATATAAGAGCATTCTTCTGTCTTCTCCTTTTCACTCAAGATTTGAAACTTTGTGTTTGCATTTAACTGTCGTTGTCGATGAATGAAATTTATAAAAAGCTGATCGATACAGAGCTGATAATAAAAGATACTGATTGTTGTCATGTTGCACTGCAGTGACAAGTGTCTGCAGATTTAACCTGAGTCACCCTCGACGTGTTACTCATTTCACCACAATATCACCTCATCACAGTTTATTTGTCATCAGTAAAAAAAACACATAAATGAGCAGAACCCAACTTTTCACCAGTGCCTTAGCGCCATCTACTGGTCAAAAGGAAGAAGTTGCTACATAAATGTACTTGGCACAGTCAGGGGCCCTTTACTTTTTTTTTCATGAATTTCAATGCTAAAGCTGATTTCAAATGTACAGATTCAACTTCGTAGTTTGTTTATTTAAACTTTTTAGTTTTTAGTTAGGTTTAGACTCCAACATTAGAGCAATAAAGATCATGATGGAGTTTATTTTTTAAAGATTTTACTTTAAAACAGATCACAAAGGGTTTGATTTGAATAATGTGTGTGTGTGCGCGTGCGTGTGTGTGTTTGTGTGTGTGTGTTTCTGCAGACACACACCTTCCTCTCAACCTCAATAACAGAAGTGTAAAAATCCAAATCTGACCTTTCAGATGTCTTCTCAAAAGATCCTCTCACGTTCCGTTCACTTCCTGTCTCACAGCGACAATGACAAGATGAGAAAGCAGCTCCTGTTGCCGGGGGCAACAATGTCTAAGTGCACGATAGGTGATTCCAGCGAGTAAATGTCATTGTGAAGGATGTGGCACAGATGTGAGCCTTAATATTTCCCCCTAATTATCAGTCAACCAGATGTTCCAGATGTGTCACATACAAGCCCAGAGAATGAAAAGATCCTAAATACATTTATTTTCAAATAATGAATTGTATCAGTGAACATGTTTTGTGATTCTCAAACAAGAGTCTTGTGTTTCTTCTCTCTGTGAGTTAAGGTTAATATCTCTAAGTGGAGGTAACCCCACTCCTGACAGATGTGTTTTACTGCATGATAAGGAGGGGACGCTTGATTTGTCCACATCTGTAAACTTGAGCTCCTGATAGACAGACAGAGGAGTGGAGCTGCGTGTGTTCTCCTCAAGCTGTGGCCTCAGATGATCCCAGTGCTCCCTCCCACTGCTCCAGTGTCCGAGGTTTGAATCTCCCCACAGCTCTGAGCTGCCAGCAACACATCCCTGTCACTGTCTGAGTCAAGGTGGGAACACAGCTGTGAAAGCACAGGATATTGAACTACAAAATAAGATAAAATCAAGTTAAATTAAATCCTTTTTCGACATCTTTGTTTGTTAGCCTTGTATGTGAAAAGTTTGGATTTCCAGGCTCAGTAATGTTCATAAAATTCCTGTTTATTTCCTTTTTTCTGCTAATTTCATGTGATTTCCTCTTCTTACTTTTCAAATGTAATCTGAGGGAGTACATGGCATTTCAATATCTACTTTGGATTGATTTAAAACAATTTTATATTGGTCAAATTAATCAAATACCTTTGTTATCATAGTTTGTTTGGGGGATGTCTCGATAAACCTCTTATTTACATTTTTTCAAACACGCTCCATTATCTTATTGTGAAAATCCCCCCGGAACTTGTATCTCACTATGGCTCTATTGAGACTTGGGTACTTGTTGCACGCAGCGCGCACAGGAAACCTCAGACTGTCAATCTCCTCCTGCAAAGAACCACAGTCTCCTCAGAGAAACCTCCTATCCCTCAAAGTTTTTACCAACCATCAGGCTTCTTCCACTTCTTCACCGGGTGAGGCTGCAGCATCTGGACTGAACCCCCCCTCCCCCAGAGTCACATCACACGTGTCCATCATGTCTGGAGAAAAAGCTCGTGAGGAGAAGACCCCGGAGGGGAGGCCGCCCCCCTGCCGGGCCCTGGTGCTGACGGGTTACGGCGGCTACGACAAAGTGAAGCTGCAGGTGACGAAGCAGGGAGACGCGAAGCTGGGGCCCGGGGACGTGCTGCTGCGCGTCAAGGCGTGCGGGCTCAACTTCGCCGAGCTGATGGGGAGGCAGGGTCTGTACGAGCCGCTGCCCGCACCGCCGGTCATCATGGGGATGGAGGGCTCCGGGGTCATCGAGGCTGTGGGGGAGGAGGTGAAGGACAGGAAGGTGAGGAAACACCAACACACTGAGGGATGAAGTTTCCCCCAGCATTCAGACACAGCATTGTTTTACTGGAAGGATGGAAGTGGGGGTTTGGTTGTGGCAATGTGCATCATATATTCTGATTCCTGCTCAAAACAAGCTGCTGGTCTTTTCCCAACACATCAACAGGGTTTTTCTATTGGTTTTTCTCTCAGTCAAGTGAAAACCACAGCATCACTTCTGTCTTTATTTGAAGAAAAGAACATTAATAAGCTCATCTGACTTCACAATCGATAAAAAGGTTTAGATATTAATATTTGTAGAGTTTGGACAATTGGAGCTTTGTTCACTTTTAAAAAAATCTTTTTTTAGCATCTCCATGCATGAGGTGCTACCTGCAGGCTACTAAAAGTGTCGCTCATTAATAACTTATCTCTGTCCAGTCCATTAACGTGGATAATGTCACTCTGCCGCTATGACTATTTATAAAGCTTTGATTTACAATGTGTCCTTGAGCTGTTAACAGTAGGCTCCATTGGCCTTGATAAGAACTTTCCAGAGTAAGTCATTTATTAATACTGATTAAAAAGTGTGGAATCTTTTTACTACTTGTTTATGCTGCTCCTTCAAATCCACAAATAACACAACATGAGCCCAGCTTTAAAAGCCCCACGTGTGTTTTATTAACACCTGATAGTGTGAGTGATTTGCAGGCGCACACACTTTGATCTCCTTCCTGCAGCGTAGAACCAGAGGCCTTGGGCTCCACAGGTTAATTGCACCGGTGTAATTTTTTACCGCCTCGATAAAAGCGTGGAAAGTAAAGTGACTCACTGCAGGTGACCTCATGCACCCCTTACAATTCAGACGTGGTGCAAAGTGAAAAAGCAGCACAAGTCGCAGGAGCTTTAACACCAGGTTCATATGTTCAGTCATGCGTAGAGAAGATGGGAAACGCTCCAGTGAAAGAGGAGCAGAGGTGAATTATTAGCTGGTGTTTTCAGGAGAAATGAAGCGTGCAGAGATCACTGTTGTGCATCCTCCCCCTCAGCCTGCGCCTCACATTCAATAACATCACGTCAGAGTCACAGAGCTACGCATCTGGTTCACTGGTGTCAGGATGGAAAACATAACATTTTGGTGTGACTCTGGATCAGGGGGCTTTGTTTCCTGCCATTGTGTTCTGTTTCTAAAGCTCCTCCCTCAGTGTCACTATGAAATTCCCCTCCTCCTCCCCTCAGTATGCTCCAAACCCACTCCTCTCATTCCTCGCTCCATCCATCTCTCCATTTTCGGAGAACAAGAATCTTATAGGGGAGTGGTGTCATTCCAACACCTCTTTTTCTTTTTTAAGGAAGGAAGGAAGGAAGGAAGCTGCAAAACACACAGATCCCACAAAGCCCCAGATGCACCAGTGCAGGCATGAAAGATCCAGACAAGGGTTGAGGTGAAGAATGTAAAAACGTATAAGAGCAAAAAAAAAAAATACAAATCGGCTGTGTTTAGCAGACAGACGTTGGCAGATGTGTTTTGCAGGATCCTGTTACAGTTTGTGTTTTCGCATCAGTCTGTTTGTGCGTCATAGCTTGATCGATTTTTGGAGTAAAAGGGAGTAGGGAGTAAAAAATAAATACAATACTGATGTATAGGCTGATTTGGCCCTTCGGGGGGGCCTCAAAAGGCAAAAAGGTTGCCAATTAAGTACTGTAAAATCACTTGCCCATTTAATATGAAAAGCAAAACTTCACAAGATTGCATGAGCTAACCAGCAGTGATATAGTTGCATCACCATAACCTCAGGCAACAGGTTGGAGATTTCCTGACCAGCTTGCAAGGACAACAATCACATCGCAAAACATACCGACGTAAAATTGTTGTATTCACCACAGAACCATATTAAGTGTATTTTGCTGCTTCACGGTCCTATACCACTCTTTGTATTGTAGCTATGTTGTTTGTGAAACAGCCTGGATACACTCTGGAGCCTTTTTACATATCACACCACTGCACAGGCCACCTAGTGGCTCCAGTGTGGAGTATTACTGCCATTCAGTAACAAACAAAATTGTTCCTTAGGAAGGAGTGGTCTGAGGGCACCATGAAATGGGTAGGAAAAATTATTAAATATGCAGTTAATATATATTCTGTTGTGGATTACTCAAAATATTTGTGGCATGTTTGCTGTAAAATGTTGTTTGGTAGTTGTCCCAGTTTGTTGCCACTGTTGTTGGGCTAGTCATGAGACAAAATCATAATGTTCATTTTATTGCAGTAATGCTTTGTGGAATCACAAGATATAGAAAAAACTATAAAAGCAGATACGTGAATCATTGAGAGAGAGAGAGAGAGAGAGAGAGAGAGAGAGAGAGAGAGAGAGAGAGAGAGAGAGAGAGAGAGAGAGAGAGAGAGAGAGAGAGAGAGAGAGAGAGAGAGAGAGAGAGAGAGAGAGAGAGAGAGAGAGAGAGAGAGAGAGAGAGAGAGAGAGAGAGAGAGAGCAAATGAACAGCAATAAAGAAAAGTCAGTTTCATTTTTTTTATGAACAACACTGTCTATAAAATATTCACTGCACATTAACCAGGTAGGATGATCAAGTTCTTACTTCACTCTCTGCAATAAAGGTCCAGCACACAAACAATAAAGAGTTAATGTATATTCTGATGTGGATTACTAAACATATTTTTGGCTTGTTTGTTGTGGTTTAAAATGTTGTTGGGCTAGTCATGAGATCTTCATTTGAAGGACTCTATGCCCGGGGTTATGTCCATGCAACAACGTCAGTGCTGGTTGGTAAGCCTCACCCTTAAGACAGAAGAATCCCAACTATTCCTATCACTCTGTTTTTATAACGGCATTACAATTACTGAATAACTAAATGGACTCGTTACTTTTGTGTTACTCGGACAACAGGCAGTTTATGATCTAACGTCATTTCTGTTGCCTTTCACACCTACAGTCAGAATACAACTTGCCTGTCATTTAACAATGTGTTATTGTGGAAAAAGGCTGTCATTCACTGTAATTATATTTGGCCCATGATGCATTGCGATATACAGATAAAACTGTAGAAACAAAAGTACCTGGAGCTATACAACACAGAAATACTGCTCACACTAGTCCCAGCGGCTGTTTTTCTCCAGGATAAGTATTTAGCCTTTGACTATAGGTGCGTGTGATCGGAGTATTGTAGAACACACAAAGCAAAACATCTGCTGTGGCAGGACACGCTCTCTCTTGATCTGCTATTGGCATGTCTCACACAGTGTTCTTGTTTCCATGCACTGATACCAAACAGCTGGAGAACTGTAGAGTTCTGGCGCAGGTTTTTGCAGTGACGGATTCAAACAGGCTGCGCCCCTCCACACACACTGTCCCACTTCAGAGAGGATATCAGGGAAGCTCACGTCAGCTTTCCAGTAACTGACCTCAGCCCTTTTGACTTTGCTGAGATCATCCAGAGGTTTTAGGGTGTTTCACAACATCAGGGGTTAAGAAATTCTATGATTGTAAAAACAGAGGATAAAGATGTGGATCTGGTCAGAATTATTTCACAGCGACAGACTTGTGTGTGTGTGTGTGTGTGTGTGTGTGTGTGTGTGTGTGTGTGTGTGTGTGTGTGTGTGTGTGTGTGTGTGTGTGTGTGTGTGTGTGTGTGTGTGTGTGTGTGTGTGTGTGTGTGTGTGTGTGTGTGTGTGTGTGTTTGTCTGCATGTTCGTAGGCGGTGAATATTTGTCTATCGTCATGAGTGAATGTGTCACAGGAAGTGGTGCAGCGCTCATAAGGTCAGACGTCCTCACTGTGCACTTCACTGTTATGACAAGCGGCACACAAACACAGGAACAACATTTTTGGCAATCAATTTCTAACATACATATGTTTACAAGGTAAATAATATCTATACAGTATATAAAGACGTGATGACAGCTCCCCAGAAGTGAAGCCAAAATATCCTGGCTGCCCCCTGGTGGTCTGGATCCAAATGGCATCATCAGCGAAAGATGGCCACTTTCAAATCCACATTATTCTGGAATCATTTTACATAGTAGGAGGAAGTGGAGTAAAGTCTATAGCCATACATGATTTTAAACTAAATATCTTTAGGTTCTTTACTGTTCTTGATTATTATTAAATAAGAACGTATTCAGCAGAACAATCAATAACCAATAGTGTCATTGGTCATTAGTTGCCTTATTGTCTGCGGTCCTGATGAATGAGGTATCGAGGTATCTGCTACTGATGAATGTGGCTGTTGACACAGAGCAGCAGCTTGAGAACTGAACCTCACGTCAACGACACAATCACGTCAGACGACCTCCTGCCGACTTGACCTCAATCTTCCATCTGAGGGCACCAGATGTCCCACGGGGGGGGGGGGGGGGGGCAGCTTCAGTCTCTCTAATAATCAGGAGCAAAGTGACACAAGAACCTGAGCTCGAGGAAGAGGCAATTACCCGTCCCTCTCTTTGACATGTTCACAAAACATCCGGCTTCTTCTCCAAAATCCATTCGACCCTTTTTCACCTGTAATGCAACAGAATCACGTGGATTGGTCGTGCAGCTATGGTTTGATTTTATGCCTCCACCCAAACGCATTGGGTGTGAACACATTCCTTTTTGCAACACGTCCACTCAGTAACCTTCACCCCTGCACCTTTTCTGTCTCTCCTCCCTCAGGTGGGAGATCGTGTCATCGCGATGAAGCGCTCCGGCATGTGGCAGGATGTGGTCGCCGTGCCCTCTGACCTCACCTTCCCCATGCCAGAAAATATGAGCTTCGAGGAAGGCGCCGCCATCCCCGTCAACTACATATCGGCCTACCTGATGCTGTTCGAGATGGCCAACCTGAAGCCGGGCAAGAGCGTTCTCGTCCACATGGCCGCAGGTAAGACACATACAGTACAGACATTTAGCACACTGTATAAAACAGTGAGTAATACTGCAGAATTTAAACCATGTTTACCGAATAAAATCACTGTCTGATGAGCAAATAAATTAAGATTTATTAAATTAACAATATAAAAGTATAGAGATTAAAGTTAAATGAATTTCCCTCAAGTTTCCCCAAAGTCTTCTGTCCCTCCTGTCTCCTGTTGGTTCGACATGTTTTTTGAATGTGGCACAGAAAAATGAGTTTTGATTCTAAACTCAGTTTGATTGGTCTCCTCCATGATTTAATAGTATCGACAAGCATGTCTCCCAGTCCAATGGGCAACATGTGAAAAGTGTTTCGGTGCCGAGAGACGCAGGTCACCGGTGAAGACGTGGGCATGGTGGCTATGGAAGCATCGGACAATTCAAAAAGGGGCTTTGGCTCCGTCACAAACATGAGTCATTTTCTGTAGCTCATAAATAACCTAGGTCTTAGAGGTGTCACATCAGAGTTAATTATATTATATTTTATTATATTAAATTGAGCAAAGGGAATTATACAAATGCGCTGAATTTACTTTCATGACATGACAGTTGTTTTACCATAAAGGCTGTGAATGTACAGTATGAGCCCAGGTAAATGGCAGATACATTTTTCAAAATAAAAGCCTTGTAAAGCAAGTGTGTAGGAAGTGATCATTCTCTCAGATCAGCTCTGTGCTACGGCAGCAGTTTACAGCCTGAGCCGTTTCACTGTGAGATGTTACAGAGTTTTAGAGAGAGAACAGAGATCGCACAGAGGTTGATATGCTCAGCTGCTGAAAGTGGAAATCCCTGCAGCTCTCGTGTGTGTGTGTGCTGCTGTCTGCACATCTGTAGGTGGCGTAGGTATCGCTGCCACCCAGCTGTGTCAGACGGTGCCGGATGTGACCGTTTTCGGCACCGCCTCAGCCTCCAAGCACGAGACCATCACGCAGGGCGGCGTAACTCACCCCATCGACTACCGGACCAGAGACTACGTGGAGGAGGTCCGCAAAGTCACTCCCAAGGGTGAGAAAGGACGCTTATCACACTTCTATCGTGCAAACTCTATGTATTCTTGTTTAAATCTTAACAGCACTTCTGGCATTTTGTTTTTTGAACGTGCAAAAACCCTTCACCTCCGTCTTGTCGTCTCTCTGCAGGTGTGGACATCGTCCTGGACCCACTTGGTGGCTCCGACACCCAGAAAGGCTTCGATTTGTTAAAACCCATGGGGAGTCTGATAGTCTTTGGTAAGACATTTGGAGAAAGAGTTTCATGCATTTTTAGAATCTATTTGCGCTGATTAAATCTTACTAATGCTGTTTTCCATAATCTCATCACAATATAAAGGTCTTGAAGGATAATTTGGTTTTAGGTTTTCACATTTTGGCCTTCACAGCATCTCTGTCACGTCTAAAATACATATTGCTCAATTAAATAGGGAAGAAAATTGCTTATTCCTCCAAAGCAAACCGTTTAATTTGTGTGAATATGATGAAATACGGGTCGTGTAACACGTTTCCCTTCATATAATCAAAATCCGAACGTTTCCAGACACCAGGGATCCCCAGAGGTCCAACTGAAGCTGTCTCTCTTTTTCTTTTTGGGCTTAATTCTAACCAAGTGTTCAGTCTGCAGTTATGTGATATGTGGCGTAAATGATGAATGAAAGGAGACACAGGAGATTCTCAAGCTGGAAAAAAAACAAAACAGCTTTTCCCCGTTAAGTTTAATTGAAATTCCAAGGTCACAGTTTTATTGACATTTCTTTATGCACATCCTGTGGCTCCTTTTCCATTTATACTAGTTGTGCCCTGAGGTTGTGTTAAAAGTGCACACATCCCAAAATAACATCCGGTGAGTTGAGGCCAAAAAAGGCAATTAAACTAAGCATCATATGTCTCCTTTAATTTGGAATGTGCAGGTATTTTCGGGGTGGGAAGACTCCACTTGTTTCCTTCTCTGTGTCTGATTCCTGTTCTGATTTATTGTTTGGCATTCCAGGCGCAGCCAATGGTGTGACGGGCCCGAAGAGGAACCTGATGGCGCTGATGAAGCTCTGGTACAACCAGCTCTCCATCAGCGCCTTGAAACTGATGCAGACCAACAAGGCCATCGGCGGCTTCCACCTGGGCTACCTGGAGGACGACGAGCTCATCAACAGGACCATGTCGGAGCTGCTGGAGCTCTACAGGCAGGGCAAGATCAAGCCCCGCATCGACTCCTGCCATCACTTCGAGGAGGTCAGTTACCTTACATGTAAATCTGAAACGAGGAATAGACACTAGGAGCATAGTTATGTTTTCCACCTCTAAAAGTCACTGTAACTGTAAATATGTCTTGTGTTGGTGATTTGCTGCACACAACCATTAGTTTGACCTTTTGGAAATACACTAGATTTGCTTAAGTATATAATATTTAAGTACTTATTTTGTATTTGCTCCTCACTCCATCTCCACTAAAGCGTGTTGTGCCTCACAACCATAGAAAAGCTCCTCCGGGTGTTTTCCTCTATTCATTCCTGCAGGAGATGTGGTACTGAACAGTCGCTGCTAGGGGACGCTCTTATTGTTGTTGTGGCATCCACTACTAGGAATGTGTGTGTGTGTGTGCGTGTGCGTGTGCGTGTGCGTGTTTGTCTGTGTGAGTGTGTGCATAGCTTAGATATTTGTTTTTATCTCAACATCATCATTAGTCATTAGTGTGGGCTCATGTAGTCACTGCAGCACTGGCCCAATTAATATCTTGTCTTTTAGATTTTATATGCACCGAGAAAATATAATCTGAGGCCCTTATTTGGTTATTTTTAAACAATAGATACAGTTTCAAGTCTTCCCTCAGACACCTTTGACGTGTCCATTAAAAAAGTATTCTCATATTTTTTCTTCTAAATGCAATTTTAGAGGCTAATTCCTGCACAGATTTGTGGACATTATAGATATTGTGGGTGGGAGTTGTCTCTTGTTTTGGATGGAAACTGACCTTGGGTTCACATCCTGTCTCTGTTCAGGTCGCTGACGCCATGAGGCGCATGCACGAGCGCCAGAACATTGGGAAAGTCATTCTTCTCACCGAGCCTAAGAAGAAGGACTAGAAGCCTCGGTCCGACGCTGGGCCCGGGGGAAAGGCGGAGAAAAACTGAAGCAGCTGTCGGTAAAAGAGAAGAAGGAGGCGACAGAGGAAGTCAAAGCAGAGAAAGATTGAGTCAGAGTGTTTATCTGAGGGAGACACTTCCTCAACAAGGTTCCCTATTGTTTAATCGTCCAAAAAAAAGGAAAGAAAAGAGAAGAGATGCAGATCTCTGTCAGTATTTCTAAATGTTTATAAAGACTTATTGTGCAATATTTCTAAAGTGGAGTGTCTATGCTTTTAACACTTATAAATAAAAAACAACAGTGCACAGCTCAATGTGCAGACTCATCGTGAATTGCAGCTATTGCAAAATGAAAGGTTAAATAAGACATTTCTCTATAGTGATCTTGACAATATCATGAAATGCTATTTGTTATATTCATAACATTTTAGATGAAGTATAGAAAGACTGAGTAATCACTGCAAGTATGAACCACCCATGGAAGATAAAAAGCCTAATGAAGCCCTCCCAATAAAGGTTTTCCAGGAATTTAGATTTATTCAATTCAAATAACATTGAGTAAGAATGTTTTTAATTTCTGATTTCTGTAAGATTTCAGACAGAGTATAAATATTCTTACGGTGACCACTGGTTCTTAACAAGTACAAATACAAGGCCTGAAATAGTTTTCAATTATCCCAAATTCAGATTCTCACCATGAAAATGTTTCTACTGAATTATCAGTGCATCATTAGTCTCTTTCTGATTAAGTTTATGTGATGAACTAATCTCTTTCTAACCAGCTGGTTAATGAACCTGTGGAAATACAAGTTCCTGCGTTGTGTTTTCTTGGAACAATGTAAAGCGATGTAAATGTGTTTACTCGGAACAAGTGTATTTTGACTTTCGGTTGTGTATTTCCATCAACAGTTTGGTCTTCAATTTAATTTGAGGTGGTGTTAAAAGGTCTTAGATTTAACTTGTTGTACAGCTGTAGACACCATGTGTATGAACTGAAGAAGAATTATTATGTTTTTAACAGTGTGATGCATGTGACATGTTTGTGTCTGTGCTGCTTTAAACATTCTGGGTCGTCACACGTGTCAAGAAGATATCAGTGGATATAAAAACAATGAAGATGTATATTTCCTGCGCTTTGTGTTTTTTTATTCAGCTTTTCTTTCTGAAATCCGTCCAAGTAATTCAAATGTCATCAGAATACATTACTGAGACTTGGTCGTTTCAAGTGTCTCAGCACAACTGTGAATAACATTTAGCCGAAACTTCCCCGCCTTCGTAATCCCTCCTGGACTTTCCTCTAAACAATGTCCCACTGAACCTGAGCTAGAAAAAGTTTGAAAAAAAACACGTGGTAGAAGGTTTTATTCCCTTGATGCTTTTTAAAATTATTTTCTTGGCTAAAAATTCAAAGTGAATCATGTTTACAGATTCCTCTTAAATATATATATATATATCGTATTATACATAATCATCCCTCTCTTATATGCATTTTGTATTTCTGTGCTCAACCAGCATTTTGAATCTTTTGCAGCTTCTAGTGATGGATTACAAAGCTTCCTTCTTATGAATAGGGCAGATTGGGATCAGTAATGCAGATGTTTTGTCCAGCTGTGGCTGTAATTCAACGCTGTGACGACTCGGCAGAAGAGTTTCCCCTCCATTCAGCTCCTCACATTCCTCTCTCTCCTTCTCGGTCTCTTTCATCTCTCTCCCTCTCCAGCCCATGTTGTTTTTATTCCCAAAGTTACAGATTTTATGTTTTTATGTTATTTACATCTGTGACATGTTTTTCTTCTTGTGGCCAATTGGACAAATATTGGGAGGTTCCTGCCAGGTTCCTTTCTCGTGGTATGAGGTAACACCTGATGTGGATTTAAAGCAGGAGCTGGACTCTGATTGTGATTATGTGAATTTCATCTGGTTGCAGAAATCCCAGGTGCTTGAGTTTTACTTTGACGTCCAGTTTAACTATGGATTTAACAGAATGTGACATCTGAGCAAATTGTTCTGGACATCGGTGAAGTTAAAATGTGTAAAAAACACTTTAACTTGATCATTTGACTCTTTGCAAACATCCAGAGATGCTAAATGAATAGTTATATTCAAGACAACGAGTAAACAGTCGGAGAAACACAACAACAATGTGGTTTTCAGAATCCAAAGTCTAATATATCAGGAAAGTGTTGTTTTAAATCAGTGATCTGCTGAAACATATATTCGAGTTATTCACTCATGCAGTGAGCGACCTCTAGTGGTCAATTTAAAAGAGTAGGAGTACGAAGTACAAAGTGCTACACAAAATAATAACAAATGGTTAAATAACAGAGGGAAGAACATAAATAATGATGGTAATAGTTGTAATAATAATACTTTAATGATAGAGATAAAAGTCTTAAAAAGCCTGACAACCTTTGTGTATTCAGGAATATTTTTAGCTTTTAGCAGATTTAAAATTTCTTGTGTTTTATAGAATAATGCTGCCTTTCTTAAATTATAAACACCAGTAATTTACGTTTGTGTTGACTGGTCATGCTCATGTGACAATAACTTGCCTGTTTCTTATCTTCATCTGAACTTGTGAATTACTGATATTGTATCTGTCCTTGATGATTGGGTCTTTAATTAGATGATGACGTACTGACTTATATCACTATAGGTTATGTAAATGTGAAGTATTTTGTGCAAATTAATGAGCAGAGTAAAAACTTTATTCAATAACTAGATCCCGATGAATTCAGTCCACTGAAGCTTATAGCCTCTGCCTCACTTTTCTTCGTATCATGATCCTAAATTAACATAATAGGAATTCAGAGTAAAAAAAACAAAGAGAGTGAGAGTGACCGGAGCTCAGTTAAGGTTTGACTGTCATTTAATGTCAGTTGTCGATAAAGAACAGAGGTTGAGCATCATTCATAAATATGCATGTCAACCAGCAGGGGTCCTCGTGGGTACAGTGCATTCAGAAAGTGCTGAGATTCCTTCATATTCTTCACATTTTCTAATATGTTTTGCCTCTTTTCAAATTTGGCTCTTATGTTCAGTTTTTCATTCCTTCATTTATTTTTAATTATTACTTACATGTAAATTTGCACTTAGACTCAAGGATTCACAGGTTAAGTTTGGGTGCTCATGGGTCCTTCATCATCTTTATCTCAAGTCACCATTAGATGAACTGACTAGATCTCACAGGTCAAAGGTCACAGGGAATACTGCACAGGTTGAGGTTGAGACGATGATCTGCATATTTGACAACTCATAACAGGTAACCACAGAGGTTGTTTGTATCTATGTGCCACTCCTGAATAACTGAGCATCTTCACAGTTAAGAAACCGTTTAGACGTGTTCTTGTTTTTCCAATAAATGAGTCTAGACCAACTGTTAGTTAAAGAAAGTGGTTGTGCAGGCTGGTTAGTTATACAAGTCTTAACAAGGAAACACATGATAAAATAGTTTTCCCTTTTGTGAAATTAGCTAAATGTAACTTGGATACACGCTGCTTAGTTTTCCTTACATTTTAAAGCATGTAATAAAAACACAGAGATTTGCATTTGCTTTAATCTGAACCCCTGAAGTGAAGAGGTTTAGATATTTGCACTTAATGCAGAATAAGCTTCTTTTTTTTTCATTATGATGAATGTAAAAGTCTGAGGTGCTCATTCCATAAAAATGTAAACTGTAAAATCTGCGACCCAAACGTGACTTTCGGCCTCAGACTCTTAAACATGCAAGTGGTCTCCACCCTTGATAAACCTGATGTCGGGCTTCCCCTAAAACTAAGACACAGATAAAGAATCTTTCTCAATTTAATCCAAAAACCTATAACAATCTCTGAAGATTTTATGTTTTATTTTTCTATTCAAACTTTCTCAGAATATTGGTTTATCCACAATGAGGGAAACCAAAGGCCCTAATGACGTGGTGCACTGAACACACATGGACCAAACCATGATTAACAAGGGTGGAGAGGCTGAGACGGCCGGGTGCAGTGATAAGATTGTGGTTATCAGCCCCTTCCCCTTCCCCAGTCAGCAGAGAACGTGACTCTGGCTGTTTATCTCACCAAGAGTTTCTCAAGCCCTTTGCACGGCAGCTATTTTACACAGTCTTGAGAAATAAGAAGATGTCCTTTGTTTAACCCTCAGCTGTCTGCGTGAAGAGGTGGTCTGTCCTGCTCTTGAAGCTCCTGCTGAGCCAGGACCAAAATAAAATGCCCTCATGTATTTATGGACTGACATTTCCAAGCTGAGGCAAAAGGACAAAACAACATTGAACTCATGGCTCAGAGCAGCAGCTGAGTGATTGACAGTCCCGTCAGGTAATATTGGGTCTGTTAATATTGTTGACCTTAGGGTGATTACATTAAGGGACAGTCATGTGACTGAGATACATGTTACACAAGGTGGAAACGCCTGGGTCCAAAAGTGCACCACATAAAGACAACTTAAAACACTTAATTTATATATTTAGAAAATGTATATGTGTATTCCTGATTTCAATATGTTTGAATTTACACTTTGTTCAGTTATAATTGAAGTATAACTCACCTTCAAGTTCATTATTTTAATTTATTTTATTTCAAATTAGCTCAGCTCTTACCAAATATTTGAATCATTCCATAATGTTTTGTTTTATTTCATTTCTCATATTTGTGCTCTGTTGCTCTGTTTAACTGTTTCCTATTGTTTTGATTTCAAATCTTAATTTTAACTTGAAGGTTTAGACAACTTGTGTTGATATAGTTTTAAGAAACATCTCAAAACTTTTTCTATGATCTTGCTTTTAATAAATGTTATCCTTTTTTAAACACAATTGTCTTTATTTCATTTACTTATTCTTATACATTCGACTGGTTTTATGTTTTTATCCTACATCTTTCTTTTATTGCAAAAATTTTCATCTTGGATCTTTTTTATTTCATGTCTTTGGTTTTACTGTAAAGCCATTTTTTATGAATGAAATGTGCAGTATAAATAAAATGTATTATTGTTATTATTACTATAATATCATATGTCAAGAGTTTACCGTAATGTCAGTATTGTTTCCCAGTAATAAACCCATATGTGTCCAGTATTTACAAAAATACCTTTATTTCTCTTTTCTCATTTATTTCACTTTTCTTTTAGAATTTCAAGTTGTCTCTCACCTGTTGGGTTTTTTCTTCCACTTTGCATTGCACTTGCATTATGAACCAGTAAGATGTCAACACACTGTGAAGCATTGCTCGATTTCTCCTTTTGCGCTTCTCTTCCAATCAATTCCCTCCAAATCGTCAATTCAAGGATTTTCTTCTTCTTATCTGCGGTGCTTTTACTTTGAAAACCGGAAGCGGATGTGCTGCCCTGTGCACCGGCTGACTTGACGTGGTGGCTTTAAATGGGAAAACCCTGTGTGCTGCTGAGGGAGTCTCCTTTAAAATATCTGCATGGTGACAGTCTGGTCCACTGCTGCCGGAGCCGGGCACCGAGCCTCCCATCCCCGCCTGTGTGTCCAGCACCGGTAGGCCTGGTTCTCTGTCTCTCTGTCTGTCCTCCCCTGTTTGTCTCTGTGCTTGTGTTGTCTTCATCTTTTTCCTGCTGCAGCCGGTCAGACTTAATGCCTCCTGGCGCTGTAATGACTTGCATTGGTCACCTCTCCAAACCGGAATAGCTGTGCAGGGTTAAAATTAGAGCTGCTTACAGTGTGTAAATATGTGGCTATTAATAATGCAGCTGCAGTGGGATGAGGGAGAAAGAGAGAGAGGGAGGGAGGGAGGGGAGCGTGTGTGCGATCTCCCTGACTGCAGGTTACAGGACGTTTACCAGACCAGCTGCATGATATGACACTGACCACCAGCTGACTGAATAAAATGGTGTTCAAGCAATGCAAACGCACAGCGCCCCCCCCCCCCCCCCTGAAAACCCAGAATATCAAACTAAAATACATTTCATTAAATTTACAAGCACCTAAATATGTTTGATTTTGATTAAACCTTTCACTTAAAATGGTAGATTTTTTTTCATTGTCAAAAATGTTTTTCTTTAGGTCAATGTCAATGTGTTCTTCTGATGCCACTGAGGCCTGAACACATGTGACCTCTGCTGCAATGATTCGTGGGTTGTTGCATGAGTCGGTTTGCGTTGGCATGTTGTGTAAGATATTTCTCAATCAGGGCTGATCTGGCTCTGTAATCTCAACGCTGTCACAGCATGGAGCGCAGCTGTCAACTCAGTGACGGGGAGATTATGTTTATTTGGGCCTGTGACCCTCTCTGTGTAATAGAGGATATCTGGATTTTTCCGACCCCCCGGTCTGTTGATGCAAGAAGTACTGAGACCCTTGAATTACTATGAATAAAGAGGCAGAATATTTATCTACAAATAGAATGTGTACTTCATTTGCTTTCTTCTAGTGAGCTGGTTTCTCAAAACGGATTAGGTCGAAAACACTGAAATGGGTCAAATCCCAAAAGTTCACTTGAAGGAAATTATTCGCAAAGATAGTTTCTCTCTTTCCGGCATTTTGGGTTTGTAGTAGAAATAAAAAAGAAAAAATTAATACATGTTCCCAATTAATCTTTAGAAGTTTTAAGTAGCATAATACAATTCCTCAAGAGTAGAGACGGAAATCGTCTGGCAGAGTAGAGGGTTAATTTGCTTTCAACACCCGGCCACAGATGGTTTGTCCTTCCTGCTCGTATTTGTTCCACTTATGGTAAAAGTATGCTGTGACATAACTCTCCCTCACTTGAGTTACAGCATGTCCGCCGCACCAGTGAGGGCCTTGAGCTACAAATATATCGGCTGTGTAAATATGGAACTGGCACAGGTCTGAGATCATATATAAATATATGAGATGGGGGTTTCTTATTTTTGCCTCTTTCCAGGAAAAAGCAAGTGTCTGTGGGCAGAAGAAAGGAAGTGCACGACCGTGAGCTGTTTATCAGATTCTTACTCTGTGATTTGGACTTTTCCTTCAAAGATGTTGGTGGGACATTAAGGTTTTACGGTTGTTTTCTTTCACTAAGTGTAACAGACATCCTGTTTACACTTGAGAGTCGTACGAGTGTGCGTAGGCAACTGGACGACAACGAACGGAACAACATTGTGATTCCTCAGCTGTTGGTCTTTAATCTCGTGTGCCATGAGGGTCTTTTCTTGGATTTACTGCACTGTTGAGTTTAGTGGTTGATTACTCTGAATATGTTAAGCTGAAAGAATAACACTTGTTTCTGACTTTTTCAGAGTTTTGATTTAACTCCACCCAGGCTTTAGAAGAGCGATCACCTCAAAGGATTCATTAAGCAAATAGATTCTTACTCTGTCCATGTTGTCAATATTCCTTGTTGTCATTTTTCTTTAATGTCACAGTAACAGTGGCCATAGTTTCCTTTGAAGTCTTAGTCTGTTGCGAAGGTGAAAGACGTCCAAGCGTCCTCTCCCTGCGACCGCATGAGGTCCCAAGTTCGCAAGTGCTCAGGCCAGCACAGTGATGCTTGGCAGACCTAGTTTAAAATTTGTTTCCTTCCTTTCCTCTTGTAAATAATTGTTTCCCATGTATCCTCTGCCATAATTAAGAGTATTTATGTGGT
The DNA here is from genome assembly GCF_947347685.1 of Pleuronectes platessa. Classification (NCBI taxonomy): domain Eukaryota; kingdom Metazoa; phylum Chordata; class Actinopteri; order Pleuronectiformes; family Pleuronectidae; genus Pleuronectes; species Pleuronectes platessa. The sequence continues at coordinate 5,689,801 of NC_070646.1, forward strand.
TTAGATGTTTCCTTAATGCATGCATGGTTACGTGCTCAGCGGCATCCAGCCATAAACGTTCTATTTTTAGAGTAAGTATTACCAGTAAAAAGCTACTGTGCTGCTTAAAACTTCCTGACCTCGTACAATTTCCTTTTCTCAGAGAGGGACCACTCCCCAAGGACCAAAGATGACCACTCTGTGCGATCTGACCCATGCCGCGCCACAGGAACAGCGCTTTTTGGTGTTGTTCGACTTTGACGAGACCATCATCAACGTGAGCAGTGATGATGCAGTGGTGTGCGCGCTGCCGGGCCAGCAGCTTCCCGAATGGCTGAAGAACTGCTTCAGGGAGGGGCACTACAACGAGCACATGCAGAAGGTCCTGGCCTACATGGCAGAGCAGGGTGTGTCAGAAGACGGCATTCGTTCGGTGCTGGAGAAGATCCCACCGACACCCGGCCTCCTCAATCTCTTTCAGTATCTGCAGAGCAACCAGCAGGACTTTGAGTTACTGGTGGTCTCCGACGCCAACATGTTCTTCATCGAGACGTGGTTGGAGCATGCCGGCGTGCGTCCCCTTTTCCGCAAGATCTTCACAAACCCGGCCAGTTTCGATGCAACCGGCCAGCTCATGCTGCTCCCTTTCCACTCCCACTCCTGCTCCCGCTGTCCTGACAACATGTGCAAGCAGGTGATCATGCAGGAGTATCTATCGTACCGGCAAAAGGAGCGTGGTGGTACACCCTACCAGGGGGTGTTCTACATCGGTGATGGGGCCAATGACGTCTGTCCCTCTATGGCTCTGGGACCCAGGGACACAGCCTTCCCCAGGAGGGACTTCCCCATGCACAGTCTGCTGCAGGGGATGCAGCAGTCGCAGTCGTTCAAGGCAAACATGGTTCCTTGGGCCAGTGGTGAGGACATAGTGGACTACCTGAGGAAAATAATGAAGGAGAGACGGGATCTGTGTAATAGAGGGGATGAAAGAGTGGAGCAGATATAGCAAAGGTGCACAGACATCAGGGCTGGCGAGCAGCAGCATATGCATGATTTTACCTCAGCCACACTTGGTAAAACTTCTGAAGATGTAGCCAGTCAGTGTGAATCTATCAGAATGTGATGTTTTAGAGGAGTAGTTGGACATTTTAGGAAATACACTTATTTGCTTTCTTTCTGAGAGTTTGCTGAGCAGATCAAGTTCACACTCAGTAACTGGTGCCATCAGCTGGTTAGCTTAGCATAGCGCAAAGACTCAAGCTCACTAAAGTACTTTTTAGACAACTATGGAAAATTTTAAAAATAATTGGGTCTGGATATTTTCTCGATCTTGCCTTTCACGTATGAGGAGCGCTGCAGGAGATTCTCTGGGTTAGACACATTCCCTAACACCAACAACAGGCAAGAACATGCAGGTGGCCTGACATGAATTCCTTTGGGAAGGAAAAGTTTGGGAAAATGTCTGAAGCATCTGATATTTGCATCCTTCCATAAAGCCCCTCCGGAACCCAGTGCATGTCTGAAGGGACACATCTCTACCAGACTCAAGAAGTACGGCAATAAACCCCAAGAGAAAACCCTCCCTGTTTCCAGTGTTGATGCTAAGCTAACCAGCAGCATCATGCAAGAAAAAGATTGAGCATATATCCAAAATATGTTAGCGTTCTTATAGAAAACATCTTTATTACATGGGTATTAAGTGCTTGGTGGAAGTAGGTGCAGAAACCCGACTCCTATTGTAATGCAAATATGTGAGATCAGTGGTAAAGATGAACAGGATTAATTCAGTATTGATGCACTAATATTTGAAGCTAATGTTTGATCAAAACGATGAAGGTCCTCTTCCTTGCTAAATTGGAGAGGGAACTAAATGCAGCGCAGTCGGCTCATTAAACACAACGGCCCCCTTTGATATGAATGTAATATACTTTGCATTTGAACACCTCACTGTGTCTGACATTAAGCTGTGGAAGTCCAAGGTCACGTGCACGGAAAACAAGCGCCTGGAGAACACCTTCCAAAGTGGAGGCTCTCCGTGTCAACAGGCTCTTTTTCTAAACACTTGACACTTCGTCCGAGGCCTCGACGACGGACGCATGAGTGGGATCGAGTGTTGTAGCGCGAGACGGGACAAAAGACCACGCGTGTTGAGTAACGCGGGGACAGAGATGGCGTAGAGGGGAGATAAGGTGACAGAGACTCAGGCAACACTGTCTGTACCTGCACCCGGCCAGTGCTGATACCTAATCTAGGCCTTGATTATAAAGCAGTAATCTACACCAGCACGAGATCCAAAGGGAACGCTATAGCCAAAGTGTACGCCTGCACTTTGTCCCCACTATGAAACCCTCTGTCTCTGGAACAATGAAAGAAACTATCATGCAAAGAACCAATTGATAAAATAGATTATAATTTTTGTTTTGTGAAGCCGGTAGTTAGCATACACTGTTCTTGTATCCTATTAAAACAGTGAGTGTGAGTATTGACAAAGGTTGTATGCATTGGGGAGGATTTGAATTCTCTAAAAAGTATTATATCTTATTTATGTTTGAATGTATTCCAAGTTAACTTAGAGTTTTATGAGATAAAGGTATATATTTAGTAAACTCAACATATAACCTCACTGAGACTCTCAACAGGGACTGAGAAATGTATTTTAAAATATGAAAAAAAGAGCAGTTGTATTCACCGAGTCTGTTTTTAGCCTTTTATTGTTCTGTTCAAATTCAGGGATTAGTGGAGTAGCGTATGCATGTGCTGTTTTCATTTTCCATCGCATTTTAAATTGAGAAGGACACTCAGATGGCACATACCTCCGCCAAGGCCCAACAGTCAACTGCACCCACTCGTAGTTATTAGTTTTCCGTTAAGCTCCATGAATTATTCTCAGAGAAATCAAGGGAACTGCTGCAACACTCCCAACGTTAAAGAAAATGACAACGTTACCTGGATCCACCAAGTTTCGTGATAATCCGTCGAGTACAGTTTGTGTGAGAGACGGACGAAACCAAAACCTTTGTGGAGATGATAACCGATCTAAATTCCTGCACGAGTTAGGGCATGTGTACTCTCCATTTGATTTGTTCTATCTATTTGGAGTTGTATTCCCTGTTAATACACCCATAAGTTCTCAATCACTGACGATGACTTTGTCAAGCCATTACAATCAACAATAAGAAACGTCAAGCCTTGAAAAACAACATTATGCTGCGTAAGTGCTGAAAACGTTTCCTTTAACCAGTGTTTTAATTTCTCAGGGAGTATTAGAGAAAGTTTTAGCAAGCAAACAGAATAGTAATAATTTATGTTTATGGAACTGTGATTATTTGCAGTCTAGATTCGCTGCTCTAAGAACAAAGTGTCTGTTCGTGATTGAAAATCAATGCAGTTGCAGGAGTTTGAGTTCTGAAACTCCTGCTAAATCTAAACCTGCTGTAATCCACTCGTTCTCTGTGATTAGGAGACTGAAGTTCTGTGATCTGTGCTCCCTCTGATGCTGGAATTACTGAAAATGTAACACAGGTACTTTAAGTTCATTATCTGATGAGACTTCCACGGAGTTTTGTGCAATAATTAAATGCTGTGTACATGATATGATGTAAAAGAGATTTAACAGATAGAATTAGACAAATGTCAAATTTGACATTTTCAGGGATTTGAAATTACCCCAGATAACCAAACTACAGTGTTTTACGATACAAATTTAAAATAACAACCAAATTAAAGTAGGACATGTGTTGTGACGGTAGGTCTCTGATTATTATGCTATATTTAGCTTTTCTTTTCCTGGTTTGCTATTTCTTTGGAGTTTTTACTTTAAATCAAGACTTTGGGTACATGTGTAATGCATCATTGTATCAGGAATATAAAGCCATTATCTGATTCACCTTGTTCTGCTGTGTGTTTCATGACTGTTATTCTGTTCTATTCTATTCAGTTCTATTCTTGTATTCTCGCACAGTTCAGTTCCTACTCCTAACCCATCGATTAGGCCCCTCAGCAAATAATATTTTTATAATTATAAAGATAACTCAGTATATATATATATATCTTTATTATAAACTACATAATTCCATGTCAAAACTGTGTTTTGGGAAAAGAGTCAATGTTTTTGAAAATAGTGGAGGATATGTCAGTTGAGTTTAAAAGAGGATGACAACATAGAAAAGCAGCATATTTAAGAGACATGACACCTAAGTAAAAGGGGCCAATCATTTATCATTATACTGGAATGTACTGTTTTTGCTGATGTCACTGGTTTAGGGGGAGACAATGTCAAGCCAGTGTCAGAAAGAAACTGAAAGAAAGGCACGCGCAGGGAAGTGATTTAGGAGAAGTGACAGTGAAGCTTGTTCTATCTGCTCTCACTTTAATTGGTGACATGTTGATTTAGTTGCAGAGACAGAAGAGGACAGAGGAGACCTGGAGTGAGAGGAGTCATCTGAACCACTTTCTCAACTTGCAGGACTTCGGACAGCCAGAGGACAGCGTGAAGACAGACGGGAGGAATTAGATGAGAGTGTATGAGGACACAGACAGAAGTGTGGAGGTGGCAGGGTCAGTGGAAAGACAGTCAGCGTGATGGAGGGAGCAGAGGAGAGAAGGACAGTAGCACTGAGCTGAGATGATATGAGAAGACAATGAGATGAATAAACATGTCACCACCACCACAACCAAGGCGGTCCCACAAAGTGGATGCAGACTGGTGGGTGCATGTAGATAGGAGATAGTGTATGAGTACATTACAGGGGGCGGCTGTGGATCGGGAGGTTGTCCACTAACCAAAAGTCCATGGTTCAATCCCTGGCTCCTCCAGTTGTATTCTGAAGTGTCTTTGGGCAAGCTATTGAACCCCAAATGGCCCCCTGCAAGTGTGTGATAACAGTTCAGCATCATTAACTATGAAGGACCACTGCTTAGGATTTAGGGGCATCAAGTGGTGAAGTTTCGTATTGCAATCAACTGAAAAGCCTCACATCAGCCTTCCTTTCCCAAGCTTGATTGAGAAAGTCTGGTGGCCTTAAAATGTGAAAGGCCCTGGTTTGTACATTCTGGGTTACTGACAAAAGATGGCAACATTTAATTAAAGTCCAGGTTGAAAAACAGCACTTCTTAGTTTCAGGTGATCATACGCAAATGAAAACATAATTTTGAAAGTTACATTTCAAATCTTCGTTGAGCAATAAAAAGTAAAAGGATTGCAGTGTGCACATTTCACCTGCATGCACTCAACTGCCACTTAAACATAATTGTCGTCAAAGATACGGGTCAATTAGGTGCAACAGGGCCCGCTTCTGCAAAAACCTAGTACCTGCAGCCAAAGCAGCATTAAATAATACATGATCCCACTTCTAACCCGGCTCTTTTAATGTCAGTCAATGTTTCATGTCAGTGAGAGGTCCATGATTGTTGCTGTTGCTACTATAACTACGTAGTATTTAGATAGATAGATAGATACATAGAAAGATGGTGGATAGAGGTCGCTCTGTTGTTTGTTTCCTGGGGAAAATGTCAGGCCTGATTCTTAGGGAATGAGAAAAAATGTATATGTATATATTATATTTAGATAGGCCCATGAAACCTTTTCAAAATAAATACCCTATTTAATTGAGATGCACCTAAATCATTTCATACTAAGGCCATGATTAGTAAGGAGGGGTCAGAGGTGGACATTTCTTTGTTTAAAAGGATCACAAACCCAAAAGTTTGGAAACGTTTTATAGCAACTGTACACACGTGCTGACCAGAGGATGGCGCCAAATCTCTATGTGCAGCGAGACACTTATTGTCAGTTACAAGTCCTTGAAGCTGTTGCATTGGATTAATAAGGAAACCAAGTGACACGCTGCAACATCAGCAGATCTGGCGTGAAGTCATGAAACCGCTCTCAGGGAGTATGTGACAGCCGAGGCTCCAGGCTGTGGTGATGGAGATGACGTGGTGCGTGCTCCGTGTCGTCATGTGAGTTTGAGAGGCCGCTGACGTCAGAGGGTAAATATGTTGATTCAGGTTTTTAACTTGTGAGGAACAAAGTCGATTTCGGGCACATTCAGCCTCCATCAACCTCTACGTAACCTCTCCTCCCTTTCTTCTATCACGTCCGGCAGTCCAGACAAACATAATCCAGGTGTCCAGCTCTGCATCCAATCACGTCCACATTGTTCTCTCTTCACATCTGATTTCATCTTTCTCCGTTTATTCGATCCCTCCGGTGATCCCAAAGCCTTTGTTGTCGTCGAGGATCATATGTTCTTTTGTAAACTCTTGATCTAATGATTTTAAGTAGATCTGAGGTTCTGCATGCTTTTCTTTTTGATGCATTTGTTTTGAAAAAAACCTTCCGACCTTTTATCTGCAGTATTTTTTCAGCAGGGAAGAAATGATAAGTTATTGGAAGAACATATAATCAATCGAGGCCTTGACTCCCTCTGCTGTCGTCCACCTCTTCTCTTTCCAACAACAGCCATCACTCTTCGGAAACCCTTCTCTGTTAGCATCTACAACGCTCGGCTCAATCGGTCCGACCGGGATTGATCCTTCAATTTAGATCCAATTGAGCCTGACGTTGTTAGGGGACAAAGTACATGCTGTGTCTATTATGGTCAAATAGGCAAAAGATAACTTGCTGCCAGACCCAATTTCCAACGACCTCTGGAGGTAAGTGAATGGATAGAAAACCCAATTAACATCAGCCGGCGGAGAACAATGACGAATTGTATTTGAGGGTCTCACTCGTGTTGTTGCTTCCCGTCAATATCCAGATACCAGCTGATGCGGCCGCTCCCACACCAATACACACACTCTGCTGTTGAAATGCTTTAAATTGCCAGGGCCATCCGATGATTGGCTTTATGGATAACCCCATTGATTTTCCTCCATTCAATTTACTCATTCTGAGGTGAAAGTTAACTCAATTAAGGGACTTGAGGCTTGTAAGAGGTCACTCTGAATCAGGATGCATGCTTCCTATGCCAAAACGCTCTCAGGCTGATTAGGGCTGTAAGTGTTTCCACTCCTGTGTGTTTGATTCTCCTGCTGATAGTTTAGGGATACAATGCCAGCCAAAAGTCAGAGTAATAGCTCTGAGCGGTGGCGCTCCACCAAAAGACAGCAACAGATGGTGAGGGGAGTAGAAGAGGGGAGTGTCTGAGCTCACAATTGTCTAAGGTCCTTGAGATGAACAGTAAAGATAAAACTGAGACTCTTTGGCTTATTTCATTTTTTTGCAGCCCTAGGAGAAACACAATGTTTGAATTGTGTCTGCGAGTCCTTGAAGATGTTCAATATCTCGAATGAACCTCATTGTGAGGCTTCGTGTATTCATGCGTTATCTGCGGAGGCTGCAGCAGTGTGACGAAAACTGAGAAGAGGCCATGCATTGTGGGATCTTATAAAATGTTTTACCTTGAGGCGCATCTCGTGGGGGCCTACGAGGTAGAATAAGTAGCTGAAATATATCAGAGCCACATGCTTTTGCAAAAGTGGCCATTTGTGTTATTAAAGGGACATTGCTTGCAATTTAGTTTTGCACTTGCATGATTCTTAAAATTAGTTTCCTTGAGCTTCCATGCCTGTTAACTGTCCTCAACTTTAAAATTCACACCCCAACTGTATCCAGGCTGATTATATCAAGAGGGTAATTTTTTTAAGGCTTCTAGAAAGCTCCCATCAGAGCGGCAGATGACATAATACAGCTCTTTTTAACAAGCCGAGTGGTATTCTCCATGACGAGCGACCTTTTATGTGTGGTGTTGGTGGAGCATCCCTTTCAGGCGGCTTGTTGAGTGCATTGTGTGAAAGCAGAAGGCTAAAAAACAACAAGTTTTACAGTTCCACGGTCAGTATCCAAAGACCGGTGGAAGAAGATGAGACAAACTCCTGGTGTCTGTTCAGTGTCAGGCTCGGCTTAACGAAAACAATGTGGTAAATAAAAAGCATGTGTTTGACTGAAAAATCTTGTCTTTGCCCTTTTCACAAAGCCCTTGCTAATGTTCGTACAGCCAGGACTAGAAGGAACTGGAGGGAACCGAACTGAAGGGTGTGTAGATGATGGCGTCTCCGACATGCTCTGCTGCGGTGGAAGCTACAAACCCTAATCCATTGCAATCCAGAGCTTTGTTGACAAAGCAGCATATGTGCATCTGATCCGTCTGGAGAGCCAAAATGATCATAATCTTACAATCCTCAGAAGTATGTCTACAGAACCTGTTTGGACAGTGGCTGTGCAATGCGTCTTCATGGGAAACTTTTATTTAAAAAACTAAGCCTCTTCCTTGTATTCAAACTTCCTTGTATTTGCAGCCAGTGCTGAAGACATAAAGAAACAACAGTGAGTTATTGATTAGAGGTCATGCCACTAGTACGTGACTCTGACTAAAGTTTAAACAATATGAAGAAAAAACTGTAGTCTTAATTTAGATATATTAAAAACATCATATGTCCCCATGACGTGTATTAATTGGATACAAGTAGTATATAAAAGTAATTTGCCTGATGTAGACGTTTGGTAAAGCAGGATCACGGCATTTAACAGTTATTATTCAACAATCTCAAGAGGGAGAAGTGTTGCCTTAGGTTGCTATGAAAATCACACACAAACACACACACATACACCCACACACACATATTTGTCCAGCCATCCTTATTAGGACTTCACATTGACTTCCATTCATGGTGAACAGCCAAACCAAAACCTTATCACTAACCGTAACCACGGCCAATTCATGCCAAGCCCTAACTTTAACCTAACCAAAACTCACATAACTTATCAATAACCTTAACCATAGTTACTACTTACCTAACAATGACCCTGACCCAACCTAAACCTAACCTAACCCTAGACCTTAATTAACCTAACCACAACTCACATAACTTATCAATAACCTTAACCATAGTTACTACTTACCTAACAATGACACTGACCCAACCTAAACCTAACCTAACCCTAGACCTTAATTAACCTAACCACAACTCACATAACTTACCCATAGCCTCAACTATAGTTACTACTTACCTAACCCTGACCCCAACCTAAACCTAACCTTTACCTAACCACAATTCACATAACTTAACCATAACATCAACCATATCTACTACTTGCCTTAACCTGACCTAAACCCAAACTTGACTGTACCCTAACCTTCACCATAAAACACTTCTTCATCTTAAATTTGCAATGATTCACATTGTTATCCCAATGAGGAAGACAAGATTTAGGTCCTCACAACATGAGTAACACACAGACACACACACAAAGAGACACACACAGACACACAGACACACACACCCTGCCCACACCCTCCTCTGCCTCACTCAGTTTATCTTCTTCCTCCGCTCACTCAAACCCAGCTCCCGCTCTCTCTCCCTCCCTCTCTCTCTCTCCCTGTGTCCACCTCTCGGTCCAGTCTCCGTGAACAAAACTACATTTCAACACTTCGACCGGGGAGAACTTCACTTGCCCGAAACCTTGCGGGACATTTCCCCCCGTGGGCGAGACCCCCGTTCCGTTGACGGTAATTCGGCGATGAAGATTTCCACCGTGTGTCACCGGATGACTGGTGTATTCCAAACGTGCATCCGGTTCTTGTCTGGCGGACGGGAGCGGCTCCAGATGTGGGTCTGAAGGAGGCGAGGACACGGCTGTGGTGAGGGTGGGTGAGTTAATGGCGCTCTCCTCTGCTACTAATTTACCATTTATTTAAAACAAGAACTAGTGGGAAACTGTGGAGGGAAAAAAACTAAATCAAAAACAACGGGTTTAAATCTGTTTCCAGGTCAGTTAGGAAGAATTTTGAGCTCGTGCTAAGTTCGTTGAGTTAGCTTGTTGGCTGTAAGTAACATTTACCTGTAGGTTCGTTTACCTGAATGTTAGCTTTGCTAGTTATGTTGTTATTAAGTGTTAAGTTCATATTGTGTGATGTGTGTTCTTTTAAATTATTTATAAGAGTTACTAAGCATCCTAGTTCATCAAGTTTAAAAACTCACCGACCATATTCTCTTCGTAACTTTGACAGTTGGCTTAAAAGCTGTAGTTGCAAGGGTCTTAACTTTCTATTTCCGGTTTCAATCAACCTGTCATGTATTTATTTTAAATGTATTGTTTATTACAATCTAATAAATACATGTTAAAAAAAATGATGTTTCCCCCAAAAAAGTTTTACCCAAAGTTTTTTAATTAAACTATAATAAGTATCTATACGTTCAGATTATGTTATAAGTGCCTTTAGAGAATAATCTATCTTGAGAGTGCGCTATAACACCGTACAGTTAATTTATATTAGGCATTTATTCGAATCTTAATCTAATAATTTAACGTGGATCAAGGTTTTGCAAGATTTTTTTCAAGGAGATATTTATTTGGAAAAAGCTCTGCCGCCTTTAAAAAAGATGGTATTGTGTTTACCTTTTTATCTGCAGTAAATGAAAAAGTATATAATAAGCAATAATAACTCGACAAAGTACACTCTTTAAATAAAAGCTTTTAAAAACACAATTATTCCGTGAATTCACAACTATATTTCCAGCTATAAAAGCGTTGAGGAATTTGATGAAACTGATTTGTTTCTCTGTGTTATCTTTACAGCCACATTGGGGCTTGAAATTGCTCCAGATTTGGGCTGGGAAAACCAAAAGGACCGAAGGATATAACAAGAAGAGGTAATAAGGATTATGAGTGAATTTCATTAGCTGTAAGAACACTAAGTTTTGGAGCTTTTTTTAATAATTTGAGATTGGCTGAAGAGGTTGAGAGGGAGGAGGAGCCGCAGCAGAAAAAGTGTTGCTGTAAAATAGGAGTCAGCTGTTCATAAAATTACTATTTCTTGTCCGCAGACCTTGATGTGTACATATTTGTGTGTGTTAGATAATAAACAGATTTTACAAGCAATTTCTCACTATCATTTGCATAAGTAATAAGTAAGAAAGCTCCTTGTAATCAAATCTGCACTAACATTAAAGGGATGGTGTTTACTTCCACTGTAAAATTACATACAACTAATATGCACTTGGGCGGTAATTCTCCAGTTGCCCCTCTGGTTGTTCTCTCCACTAAGTTTTCCAGTTATAGTGTTGACTTTCTGCAGGTGGACAAAGAAGCTGTCTTTGCTAGAGGCTTGTGTCAAAATCAAATCATGTTATACATACCGCACCATCCGTGTGCGTTTTGACATGTTGTGAGTGTTTGACTCACAAAGTGACCTTAACATACCCTGCAGGCTTCATGTCTAAAGCAGTTGTCATAGTTATACAGATAAATGCTGAATTGTAAGTTTGGGTAAAGTACACAGGCAGCACTTATTGTAACTTTACGTCTTGGCACAATATTTTATTCCAATAAGTTGGCCAGGATGTGAAAGAAATGTGGTTATGGCTGGATCAGTGCTTGATTTAAAGGTATAGATATGTTCCGCTTGCTGCTGCCATCATAATTGTTATCTCTGCCAAGGATAAGATGAGGACAGGAATTTTTCTTTTTATCAGTATCTTTAATATTGCAAGATAGGGCTTTTTTTTACATTATCACAGATTTCCCAGGGAATAATTCTATATAATTAGATATATAAATTAAGGGTTTATACTGCTTAGCGTGACACCGACGTGGTGCATGATGTAGGACGTAAGCCGCACACTTAATGTTTTATGTTAGCACTTACTGGCAGTGTCTTAAAGCTTATTTTGTCCCTGGATCACAACATCAAAGCTACTGTACCTTGACTATCTTCGTAAGTCATGACAGGTGTGTCCACTTTGACTATGTGTTCATAGTTTACCTGGCACGTCCCCTGTGGGTCATTCGCTCCTCTCATTTCCCCATATTTCCTCATCAGCTTTCTACGGTGTACTGTGTGTAATCAAGAAAAAAAACTCTCCTAAAAATACTAACAAAAAACAAGTGCAGTGTCAGCATCCTACAAACATTTTACAGTTGCCTTTCAAGTTAAGAGTGGGTAAGCGTTTCGTACTCAAAAGATAGATGTTGGGTGGAGCATCACTTTAACAGCTTCGAAAGGAAACCGCAGCCCTTGAAATTCACAGCCTGGAGCCTTCACAGATATGCATGTACATGGGTGGCTGCTCTTTTAACTCTTTAACGCTCCTCAAATAGTTCATTTACTAGCACCGTAGGAAAAACTGGAGGCTGTTGGTCTGAGGTTGGAGGACATCTGGAGATAGGGCACTGTACCAACTTCTGGCTTTCAGTGTGGCACTGCCATCCGCCTTTGCTAGGGACGTGGTTTAATGCAAAAACATGTAGTGTCTGTGTGGTTTATAACAGATTTTAGTTGTTTGTTGAAGGCGACTCTGGTTTGCTGCATGTTTTAACAAGAGAGAAACAAAACTGAACGGTACTTTTGAGTGTTTGTGTTTCTGATAAGACTGATTTTGATCTGTTTAGTTTAGTAATTTGATGCTACAATAACTGGAAGGTTGACTCGCAGTTGGTTGAGCCTGTGTGTATCTGTGACTATACTGTGCAGTGAGAGACGCCAGCCTGTCTATTAGAAAGTTTTCCTACATTTTTGTACAATGAAAGGAAGTGGTGAGGCACCGTCAATCTATATTTATTGTGTCTGTGCTGGGAGGATGAAGCCCCTATTTCCTGTCCCAATACACTAAGGATGGGAATGTTGCTTTCCCAAGGGGACCTCTGCTAGCTGGGTCAAATCTATAATAGGTTGTTGAACAAAATGACTGAATGATCCACACAATGTTGAAATTAACGTCAGTTAAAGCGAAACAAACACACACAAGGAAACAGAATGATCATAGCGCTGTCAGAGAAATCACCTAACCCCTTCTTGTTTCTGACAGGTCTCTGCATATCACAGTGCCTATCTACCCACATTGCTACCATTTGACCTACATTTGTATTTTGTACATGTTATTATGAAGGTAACCATGTATTCTATAACTATCCATATATTTTATGACCAAAAAAGCACTTACATGGGCTTTACTTAGTCTTAGTGATGGTCTTTGCTGATGACCCGAAGAAAGGAGTGTTCCCAATCTCTCGCCCTTCGCTATAGACTCTTGTTTGGGTGTTGATAGCTGTGCCACTCGGTCTCCAAATAGTATGTTACACAACTGGGCCAGATGTGCAGTTTTAAAGGGCTCGTGACTCTTAATGAGACAGTCTGGATTTTTTTTCTTCACACAGTGAGGAACATTGTTAACTCTGGTGTTAGCAGCAGCTGGTCATGTTGTCCTGAGAAACCCTTTCCACTGAGTGGTTTTGTTAAAAGATATAGCATTTTATTACATTGCACTATAATTTGTAGTTGCCATTGCTTAGCATAAGATTAATAAATCTCCCCCCGAACAACCTTTTTTGATTGTTGTAATTACTCAAATATGACACAGAGTTAAATGCAGTGATTATGTCAATAATACTTTAGATCGGCACGAGTGGAAAAAAATTACTTATATAACATCTGGACAGTCAGATGTTGTTATGACCTACTGTAAAAATTAAAGGCTCAGGGGCATCTAATGAACAATAGACATCCCATTGTCGTCATTACTTTCCTATATTGTGGAAATGTTTAAACACAAGCTTAAGAGCACAGCTCCTGGCCTATGAGGGTACTGCTACTGTGGGAAATGCACTTTTTGATAAGCAGATACAGGAAAGACAAAGTACTTGTCAGTGATGCATTTCAAATCAGTGAAAACTGAACTATGTTTCCTGGTTGGTAGGTGTGCTCTCAGTTCATTCAGAGAACTCACGTTCAAACATGTATTGCAGCATTAGAACAAGTTTAGTGTTTGGCATCTAGGCTCCAACTTAATCACTCCCCCATATGATTACATAGGAATGATGTGAGTGATGACCAAACACTTGTAACCCCCCTGTTGGAGCCTACAGGTGGATGCTGGGGTGGTGGAGAGGGGCTGAAGCAAGTGATAGCAATACTGCAGCAGCAGTGCGAGCAAAGGGGATGAAGGGAATTTTTCTCTCTCCTTAAATAGACCACCTCATGAGGTGGGTGTGTATGGTTGTGGATAGTGAGGTATGTCACATGATGTATGTCACATGATTGGCGCAGCGCAGCTCGAGTTGGCTGCCTGAACTAGCTCGCCGGCGTCGCTCCATTTCTGGCAGAAACTAATTGTGTGCTGTTGAGCCATCTTGCCACGCTCATTTAAAATTACTCCAGAATACGTAGATTTTCGCCACTTTTGAAATTTCTGCGAACTTTGGTGAGTTTTTGATTATGTTAAAGCCCTCAAAAAGCCAATTAATTTGTCCAAAAATAATAACAATCATTACAATTTCAGTAGCGCCTATACTCCTTTCCAGTTTTCTCTGTACATTTCATATGCTGTTAATGCTAGGCTTGGTAACTTTGGAAAAGCTAGAGGAGGATACACTTTGAAAAAGGCAACTGCAACGTCCCATACATCCCATCAGCCCACTCGTCAAAACTGAATAGTTCTAACCAGATAATGTTCTTGTCTTTTACTTCTATTTTGCTGTCAGGAGACCTAAATAAATTGTGAATATTAATGTGGATAGTAACCATTTCTGCTCTCTCCCCAGGTGAGTAACAGGAGGTGTTGGTTGCTGTAGAATCTGTGCCACTACCATGAGCTGGAGTTTCCTGACTCGTCTGCTGGAAGAAATCCACAACCACTCCACGTTTGTGGGCAAGATCTGGCTCACCGTCCTCGTTGTTTTCCGCATTGTGCTGACGGCTGTAGGAGGAGAATCCATCTACTATGATGAGCAGAGCAAGTTCGTCTGCAACACGGGTCAGCCGGGCTGCGAGAACGTCTGCTATGACGCCTTCGCTCCGCTCTCGCACGTCCGCTTCTGGGTCTTCCAAATCATCCTGGTGGCCACGCCTTCACTCATGTACCTGGGCTACGCGGTCAACAAGATTGCTCGGGCAGAGGAGCGGGCTGGCGGTGGGGCAGGTAGTGGATTATCACGGAGGAAACTCCAGAAGCATTACCTGGGGGGCAGAATGCAGCACAGAGGTATTGAAGAGGCTGAGGACGACCAAGAGGAAGACCCGATGATCTATGAAATGACAGAGGTGGTGAGTAATGGTGCAGCAAAAGGAGACAGTGGTGAAGAACAAGTAAAGGTCAAGGCGCGGCATGATGGACGCCAGCGTATCAAAGAAGACGGGCTAATGCGTATTTACGTGTTTCAGCTCTTGGCCCGCTCTTTGCTGGAGGTGGCGTTCCTGTGCGGACAGTACTTCCTGTATGGATTTGCAGTACCTCCGATCTACATGTGCGCTGACCAACCCTGCCCTCACAGTGTGGACTGCTTTGTGTCTCGCCCCACTGAGAAAACTATCTTTCTCCTCATCATGTATGTCGTCTCCATGCTCTGTCTGGCTCTCAATGTATGGGAGATGCTTAACTTGGGCATCGGCACCATCTGTGAGATTGTACGCACCCGCCAGGTGCAGCTCCCCGATGGAGAGTTGTACGGACTGTCACATGACCATGGAGCTCTGAAAGAGGCCGGATTGGGCGGAAGGGATTACCACAGTTACCCTTATTCTTGGAACCCATCAACAGATCCACCAGGGTACAATATCGCAATCAAGCCTACTATGTCATCTACAAAGAACCACGACAAACCACTGCCCATCACCGACCTGGCTAATTCTAAGATGGCATGCCGACAGAACCACGTAAACAATGCTCAAGAGGAGCTTCAGCACTACTCCAGAAATGATGACAACTTGGGCAGAGAGGGGGTGGAGGATGCCTCCAGATGTGTCCAGAAGGACATCGGTCCATCTCAGAAAATGCTGGAGGCAGAGAGTCCGGCCTACCAGCACCTTCAGAGCCACAATAATAATAACCACAGCATTCCTCACCGGGATCGTAAACACCAGCAGGTCCACAAACAAGCCTCCAGCAAGGCCGAGGCAGACAGAGGCAGCAGCCTCACCAGTAGTAACAGCAAATACGGAGTAGTGAAGGGTTCCGAGTGGATCTGAAGGACAGAATGTGACTTCTTTTATTTCTTAAAATCAGTTTTTTTTACTCTTCAGATCAACACATATTTACATCGTGTATTAAATTGTATTAAAAAAGGAGGGGGTAGCTACTTTACATTATTTTCAATGACATTTAGGCAATTTAAATAGTAAGTTAAAATTAGAACCGCCCTGTACCAGCCCACTGAAGCTCTTTCCAATAAAAACAAAACCTAGACATCCATACTGATGATAAATTGCACACTTAATGCAAGTCTATTCCAAATAAAATTGGGTGTTAACAATTATCAGCTTGTGCTTTACAATTTTATTTTATTTTCAGGATTACATTTTGTTTAATGTCTCTGGAGGATGTTCATGTCAACTTAAATTTAGTTTGGATATAAAGTGCAGAGTCAGCTTTGCTGAAACCTATGGTGCCTTATGTAAACAGCCAAAGAGCTGCTTCCCACTGACTCTGCATCACTTCCTGTTCAACTGTTCAATAATTACTTTTTACACAATGTGCTCATCACTACGAACTGATAACAGGAGCCGGCTTCATGTGGCTAGTCTTCATGACTGGCCAGGTGTATAAGCAGTAATGCAAAAGTCGATCTTTATTTTCACCAAACTTTCATTGTTTTCAACACTATGAAGAAAAACGATGTATGTTGTCATTGGCTAAATTGACAGTTTTTCTTGTTTTCTCTTTAATATATTGTTCAATGGATGTTAGGCAAAGGTTAATGACCATAATTTGTTGTTCGTAGTATTTTTGTTGGCCTGTTGCTTTTAGACACGTGATGTTTGTGCCATGAAGGTTTTCTCAACCTTTCTTTATTCTGGCATCTGGCCTGGATTTTTACATTTTTTGTATTAGTATGAAAACTTCCTTGTTATTGATACCTAATTTCACTTTCAGATTTTCACATTGAAATGCCATGAAGCCCAGCCATTGTTTAATTTTGTCCAAAGTATTTTTATGAACAAAAGGGTGCATGTTTTGAATAAAGACTTTATATTTGTCTCACATTTTGACAATGTTGTCGTCATGAAAGGTTGTAAAACCTTAAACAAATGAATTAATTTAATCCATTTGAAGATATAGATCACAGATGATAAGTAGAGACAATTGAAGGTGCCACTTTCTTCACAGGGATGACTGTGTATCCCTGTGGCACACTGCCCTCTGCTGGGCAGGGAGGATAAGATTTTCTTCTTTTTCTTGAGGAAAAAGTATTTACATTATCACATTTTACCCCCTGTTGAAGGAGCAAACTAATATAATTATATATATCTGAGAGAGAAGTAACAAAGTGGCTAAGTCACGTAAGAACAACCTATTCCTGTTCAATTGTTTAAACCATCTCTAACTGAGTCAGAGTGAATCACACTCGATAACCATCTCAGCAAGCAAGTGTTGAAACTGACAGGGAAGTTGCTGCTGGATACACATTCTTTTGGAAAACAATAGTGCAACCTTATATATACAGTCTATGAGTGCAACCCATACACGCCCAAACTGAGTATATGCCTATTAGAGGCTTGTCTGATTCAAGTTTAGCTTCTCAGGTTGACTTCCACTTCATGCACAGACCGGGTGAGGCCTCACTACCGCACGAATCTAACAAATCCCTGGATCTTTACTGCTTAATTTCCAAGCAGTCTGCTGCAGCTTGTTTCCATGTGATGTCCTGAGGCTGCCCCCTGCTGGTTGCTGGGTTCCTCTGCTGCTCTTGCTTGGTTTGTGCAGCTTGTGATTAACTAAAGTTGTCCATGAAAGAAAATCTTTATTATCCTTCAAGGGCAATTTGATGTACAACCAGCAATCAGTGCACGACAAAAATAAACCAATGTATACAATGTATACATTGGTTTAACAAAACAACACAAAAACCCTATAGGTTAAGTAGCAGGGGGAAATTAGCTTTTAATAATTAATTGATAAGTCTACCAACAGAAGATTACACGTCAACTAATTAGATTTTCTAGAAACATTTCATTCTACTTTTAAAGCAACAATTCCAAATGTTTGCTGCACCCATTTTCAAAGGTTGTGATTTGACACTTTTCTCAGTAGGATTTTAAACTCTTTGTTTGACAAAACAATCACTTCAGGGTAAAAGTAACCCACAGATATAATCAACATTGTCCATCATTTTAACAAGATGTCAAAGATTAATGCAGAAATACTGATTAATCAAAAGTGAAAATCGTATTTAGTTCACATTAGCTTAGAGGAGGCAAATATCCCATTATTCTTAATGTTGGAGTCATTTAGATTTTCCTCCTCTCCATGTTTCTTGTTTTATTTCTTTCCCTTCTCTCTCTCCGTCTATCTGCCCTCCTCTCCCATTCACAGTATTTCTGACCCTCGTGTCATTCTCTCTCTCACTCTCTCCCTCCCTCTTCGTCCCCCCCTGCCGTCTTTCTCTCCCTCCACTCCTCTCACAGAGAAACCAGGGCTGTCAGGACACGCTGAGCAAGCCCTTCTCTCTTTGAGCTTTACCAAACGTTTGCATCTTGCAGTGAAGTCCTCACTTGACCGGGAACACATGCCTACACCCCGAGGATCATTGTTGTGTCATCTATTTATCATTCTTAACCCACTGTGCTTTTGTAAAAGTGCTTTTCCACACAACCTGTTGTCTTATCTACCAGGCTACTTGCCATTCTTTACTGTTTACAACCATGCAACAATTGTTTTAGAACATTCTTGACTTTGCCAAAGCAACATTTTTCATATCTGATAGATTTTTTGCTTTTTTATTTAACCTCATTATAGTCTTCTTCACTGACAGGCTCCTATTGACAGACAAGTCAACCTCGATTTATAAGTTAACTGTCAACTCTCACTCGAATTTTTTGACTAAATTGCAAGTTCTATAAACATTTAAGTGTCCTTGTGTCTCACACAGTTCTTTCTATACTGATGTATACCTACTACAAATAAAACAAGATACATGCATCACTTCCTTCAAAAAATGAACTGAGTTGTTGCAAAACGCCCTGTCTCACGTTCTATTTCTAATTCAATTCAAATTCAATTCAATTCAATTCAATTTATTTGTATTTGTCCTCACTATATAAAGAGCCACCAGATAATGTATGTTGTGATATGGAAGTATAAAAACATAATTAAATTAAATTTAACTTTATATTATCTCTTGACATTTTACATAGGACGACTGAGACCTTATAAGATTGTAGCGAAACACAACAGCTCCTTCTATGAGCCCCATACAATCAGCCGCACAGATCGGATGTGACGAGCTCCTCGAGCGCAGCACTGTACCGGAAGTGACCCGCACTCTACGTTGACGTCTACAGTGTTTTTAAAAAAGCGGCGGTTGCTCCTTCACCTATTCATGAACCATTTGCTACCGATTCTCTGGCTCGGCTCATCGGGGAAGTCACACTACGTAAGTGCGTTGTTGTTTCCCCCCACCCGGTCAACGTGGAAGCTCTTTCCCCCAGACCATCGATCCTCGTAACGAAGCAGCCGAACGCCATTTTTGTGTAGGAAAGCCCAGCTAGCAGGGGTGGGCTAATGCTAACCAGCCTCTGCTAAGTGTGTTAGCTCAGGGGCGAGGTGCCGAGCTAGTGCGTGTTGTGCTGTTTTTGTCACGCTGCGTGTGTTTCCTGCACAACTTTAATCAATTTGGAGAAAACCCTTAAGTCAATCTTACCTTTGAGAAGTCTTTAAACTTTAGCAGATAGACTTTATTAAGTTAGTTATATCATATTTTGGGGAAACAGCGGAGATTTGAACGGGGAGGTTACAAATAATAAGAAGTGTTGTGTAAGTGTTGCTAGACTCTTAATATCAGGTTCTTATTTTTTTAAATGTTTATATAAAATGTAATAGAATTGTAAATTCTGCTACTTTTTACAATCCTGTCTGTCTTTCCAGGTCAGTTTTACCATTAATTAATATGTTGATGGTTAACTCTGTTTTCTCTTGTTTACGCAGGATCCTGGTGCTTTGCAGTAAAGCTGTGAGCTCCTTCTCTGCCCCAGGATCATGCAACAGTACGCAGAGGAGAGAGACCTTCTGGGAAAACTGTGTCCTGGGGACAAGAAGCTGGAGGGGAAGAACTTCTATTTGGACAATTTGAAGAAACGTGCAACAGCTCTGCTTTTGGAGGCAATATCTCTTTTAGGAGGGGTGAGCTTGTGAGCCTGTCTGATCAAATGAAATGACCACTCTGACAGCATCCCAACACGTATTGGTTTCTAAACCGAGTTAAGCTTTTCAACATTAAACTAGAAACTAATGAGTCGATGTCTGTTTTGTCTCCTGCTGAAGAGTATCGAGAGTTTTCTTCACAAGGATGTGAGCTTTGTTGTGACTGGAAGCCAAGAGGGTCTGCAAGAGGAGAAGAGTGTGGTGACCAAGGGACGGGAGAAGGGAACAAATGAAGAAACCGAACAAAAACCCAAGAGTCAGAGTGTCCTCATCAGCGAGAAGCAGCAACCAGTAACTCCTCGACCGATGGTACTGAACATCAGGCACATGTGTCCAAAATATTTTAACATTCACTGATCAGGCTCACAGGAGTGTTAAAATCCAAAATTTAGGTGGTTTGAGCTGATAATAGAAAATGAAAAATAATTGGACACCTAGTGCTGCTGTTTAATACTAAACCCTGCATGTATTTGTGTTTCCAGGCTTGTGGCAGCCGGGGGAAAGCTCTTCTTGAAAAGGCCATTCGCAACAATGTAAGTCAATGTAGCCAAAGAATGTTTTAATCTAGTAGATCTTCAGGCTGTACCTTTTAACTATGAGGGTATTGGTGATGTTACACCGAAGAGAGACGTAGTTTGTTATTTTGATTTGATTCAAATGATTCTGTGTTGTAGGAGCGACTGCAGAGGGACAGTGTTCTCGCCAGTGCCCGATCGTGGGGAGTGAAGATTTTGTTTGTGGATGGTATCCTTTTTGTAATAACTTGAATATAAACACACTGGGATTCCACATAAGAAAGAAAAATGTCTGTGTTCACATATGTAGTGCTGTGAGGCCCTTCTCAAAGCAGGTGGCACCATCCAAGTGTTTTGTCCTTACTGTGTGTCTTACTAATAGAGACCGAAGAATTCTGCTGTGTACCAACACATAACTGTCACATTCTTAAAGCACAGAACAGTGTTTGTATTGTTCCTTAATGTGGTGACAGATGTGATTCTGTACCTGAAACAACTGACACGAGAGAGTTTCAACGTGAGGCACAGGAGACCTGAGGTAAGATTTCACTTAAAAAACACCCAGACATAACAGTTCAATATAAAGAAATCAAATAAGTAAAGTAAGTGAGTCGATAAAAAGCAAAAGATTTTAAAGATGGGCGTTCAATTAAATCAGCTTCCATGAAAAGGAGTAATGAATAAGTAATATAAAAACTACTATGACATAATGCACATCTCCATTTGTTCTTTAATATTAATGAGTCCTTAAACTTTCCTTTTTTTATTGCAGCGGACTTATGCCAAACCACAAAGTTCTCCTGTTGTCAAAGGTTGGTTTATGTTTTGTGTTTATTATCCAAATATTCTGATTTCTATTGGTGAAAGTGTTTGAAGTAATGTTATTGTTTTTTTTTTCTTCCCCTGGCACACAGCTGCAGCTTTAAGAACTCCATACCTTAAAATCGAAGACTCCAGCAGGTGAGTTTCTGTTTGTTTATTTTCTCCCAAGAAAGGAGATACTTTAATTCAAGTGAAAAGTTACGGTGGAGAAATTATGTATTAGGTTTTCCTCAGTCCATATAATGGTTGTTTAGTATCAGATTCAATTCCTTTTCTTGCAGTTGAAGCATAGTGACAGTGAAACTATAATGGGCGGCAGACGCCTGTCTCTGTTACCGCCCATCATACCCCACTGGGTGCTAGTTGTGGCGGTTTGCATTTCAGCCCAGGCGATTTTCCTGTTGGACCTGTTAAGAAGTCTATCATGTAATGTGACGAGGCCCCCCGCCTTCCAGTTGATGCCGCTCCCCAGGAGCCTTGTGCTCAGGCGGATATGATGTCTACTTGATGAGACTTTGCAGGCTTCATTGCCAGTTCCTCCAGGGGGACCTCTCTCTGTGCGAACAGGTCTTTTCATTTGCCCTCTCATTTCAGTTAATTGAAGTGCTCTGGCTAATGTTTAGACCCTGGCAATGAGAAACTGAACCCATGACATCTGAAAGGGTTGAGCAGCAGGGCAGCAGGGGTCAATCTCAGATGTGTTCTCTCATTTGCAGAGTTGTGAAGTAGGAAATAATACCCATGTGAGAGTTTGATAATAATCATAATCATATTATGTATGTGTTCAAATAGGCAGTCTTTTTTAATTCTTTTTATTTTACTTACTCACTTTTTGTCATCTAACCAGGAAATACAAACCCCTGCATATGCAGTCTACCACCTTCCCATCGCTTTGCTACTCGGGCCGATTCAGTCCCTTTGATATTCCACCTCCTCGATTTGAAAATCCGACAGAAGAAGGAGAAAGTAAAACAAGGTTTGTTCGTCTGTGCCGGAGTTGATATTTTGGAGCTATAGACAATTTTTAAGGTCCAAGTTCAACAACTGATTTCTCACAATTGTTTGTTCTTTGTTAATCAGGGAGACGAAAAAACTTGAAAGCAGCATTCAGGACCAATCCCAAACGCCGCTCCCCTGTATCCCTGCACCGTGGCGTCCGCGCAAAAAGGAAACGGCGTACTGCGAATGCTGTCATCAACCCTTCACCAATCTGGAGGAGGTAGACATCTTTTGAGTCTTTTCTTATAAGTATTTGATAGATTTGCAATCATTGTGTGCACAGTCTTTGACATAATCTATGATCGGGTCTTTGCAGCACTTACAGTCGGATCAGCACCGTATGTTTGTGCTGGATCCCTCCAACTACACTGTGTTTGATCAACTTGTGGCTGAAATGCTTCCAGGATTCAACCCTAGTCCACCTGAACAGCCAGAAGAAACGGAGTGAGTGCGATGATTACGTAGTAATGTTGGAATGCAGTGATACTTTTGGTATTTGGATTTCACTAGAAAAAACGTGTCTTTCTATATTTTTACTATTTTTGCACGTCTTCCTCCTAGATCACCAAGTCTGCAGCTCATCCAGGACGTCTGTGAACTGGAGCCTCTCACTGATGGCGAGGCGGAACGTGCCATTCAGGCCCTGCGCAGACAAAGTTCATCGTCCATAATCCTCATCTCCAGTTCTACCGCGGGTCCTCTTACCATTGAACCTGGCCGACAATCACTAGGAGTTCCGTTTCCCATCGCAAGTCCAGCAACACCACCTGCTGACATCCAGCCTTTCACTCCTACTGAGTGCCAGCTCCCGGATATCCAGCCCCACGCTTTGAGCCCCACCATGCCTCTATTGGATGTTAAACCACAAAACCACTCCTCACCCAGTCAGGAGCCATCCTCTTGCCCTGATACCCCTGATACTCCATCCGATGACCCTTACTCTCTGCCCCCAGTCCTCAGCCCTCAAATCCCTTCCTGCATTATGGAGCTGCACAGCCCATACTCGGAGCCGCCTGTCCTCAGTCCTCAACAGTACATCGAAGACGAAACTCTGGAAGTTAGTGAAGGGGATACTGCCGAGAGTTTGTCGGAGTCTGTCTCAGCTGTCACGGTTCCCATCACCGTCTCCCTCTCTTCCGCTGCAGCTGAGACAAATGCAGAGGTGGAAGATGGTTGTTTAGCATTCAGTGGGATCCTATTTTCTGGCAGTGGTTTGATGTGTGATAAACTGGTGTCATGTCGATCCCAGTCATTGCCTCGACAGTCAGCTACAGCTCCAAACTCCAAAAAACGCTGTCGATCAGCCAGCCCTGAATGTAACCACAGCAAAAGGAGTAGGATTACAGGGAAATGTAACCGGACTGAACAAGGGTTTATATCTATAAAACCAGAACGTGACATTATGGCAAAGTGTGGGGGGTATTCATTATTTGACAAGGCCTCTTGTCAGATAACACCGTGTGCTCGACAGCAGGTCTCTTCTCCATGCACGGGGGAAATACTTGATTTGACCACATTTTGTGTTCCCACTGTGCAGAATTTTCCATGGGAACCGAGTCAACCTGACATTTCGGGTCATAATAACGCACGTGGAACAACTCCTTTAAATACAAAGACTTTTGAGCCACAGCTTCAGCTCCCCTATGAAAAATCTCACAGTGCGTTTTCCAGCCAAGACTCTCAGCGTTCACTATCCCACTGTACCTCGGTGAGCATCGAGTCGGCCCTCATCCCTGACTTGGCTGCACTCTCTCCATCGTCATCTGACTCTGACTGGGAGTGTGACCTGCTGTCACGGCTGGGCCCGACCTCGGCGACACCTCTTTTGCCCTCTGAGCAGTGCTGTGTGGTCGACACGGAGCTCCTCCATAAGCCGTGCACGTGGATGCAAGACACCAGCTACGAGTCACGTCTGCACACAGTCCTCCAGCCGGCGACCCCAACGACCTCACTGTGTGGGGAGGAAATGGACCCATCAGCGTTTTCCAGGACTGTGATACAGATTGTTCAAGTGCAGCACTGACTATTAATTTGGGGATTGTTCCTGAAAACTAGAAGAACCACCACTGGGAGCAGTAAGTGTTGGACTCTGTAGCTGCTTATTCCACCTCGAGGAACAATGTGCAGCACTTAAGCCCTTCAAAATAAACCACTGACGTGTACATTCAATAAATATTTAAAATTTAGTGCAAACTAAAAGGTAACGCTCAACTGTTTTTAGGTCATGCACATTTGTATTATTGGTTGTAGTAGATGCATAGTGGATGCTGCATCCTCGCATGCATTTAAAGAGCTTCCATTATCATGCTTACTCTCAACCTGTAATTCTCCTTGTGCACTGAGCACGAGCAATTTCTGTATATTGTGCTGACTGCAGTGTTTCAGCAGCTATGTCCGGGAACACGCGGTGGTACTGAGAATTTAATGAGGCTTTTCTGAATGGGGGCATTACTCAATTACTGTAAGTGCTGCATCTGGATCAGATCCCAATTGCACCAGCGTAGATGGTCAAACGGGCGAGAGGGGGCAGTGGTGGAGGGGAGGCCTCGCACAAGGTGCAAGACAAACTGTCTAATTAATGTGAAACGACTTTTCCTCCCTTCTGAAGGTGGGCCAAAGAACCTGTTCCGCTGTAGTGCACTGCAGCTACAGGAGCTTTATTATCTTCACCTCTCGGTTGTGTTAAATTTCAGGTCCCGTTCCATTAAAGACTCGCCACAGCTCATCATTGCAGACAAAACTCACATCGAATGTCACCAAGAAATCTCACCCAGTTCTCATGGGGAAAATGTGAAGTGAAATCTTGTGGTGTTTTTAAATAAAAGTTTTTAACCTTAAACAGTTCCTGCTGCGTGTCTCAGAACGAGTTGTTGCTTCAGGAACATTGCAGCTGTGCTGAACATATTTCTTCCTGTTAATAAATGCTGATGGTGCTCCTAGAGTAAGGGAGGCAAGGATGGAGCAAGGGCAACAGCGAGGTCGATGTGTTCTCTTTGGCTCATCCCAGCGTCCAGCTGACACCGACAATATTTGATATCTAATCTCGGTGCCGTGTTGCGTAACCTCGTAACTTTCTAGATTTGTTGGACTGACAGGATCCTTTGTTGTGAGCAGCACTGGACAAAACCACAGCTGCTTGTCACAGGAGGATGGAGAACAACAACAGCCTTTAACTAGGCAGACTTCCTGGCTGTTGTGTACTGAATAGACTTTGTTGATAAGTAGAGGGGAGTGTGGGGAAGTACGTCTGCTGAGGCTGTAGCTGCCAACAGGGAGTCGAGTGTTGGTGAGATACAAAGCTCAAAATCTCAAATACTCCGGTCAAAGTATTTGGCTCCTCTGCCCACTGACTCCCGTTGGACAATGATGCCTTGCAGTCGGGCTTCTGTGGTGATGGATTACAGTCTGGAGCAGAGAATCAGATATATGTTCAAAAGATACATTGTTCAGAATCTCAAGCTTGGTGGTCCTCCTCTGAGACAAGGAGTCGGTGGATCGGGGAGGAGAATGGGAGAAAAACATTCACCAGAAGTCACCAGGGTCAGACTGCTGCTCACTGATATTCATGTATGTGCCTGTTGATAAGATGTTTATGACTTTGTGCAAGAGGCTGGAGGAGTCGTTACATTTTCATCTTTCGCTCCAATGTTTCCAAACACGATATCTCGAGAAAGCCACTCAGGTTGGTACAAATGTTCACTTGGACTCAAAGATGAACTGGTAAGATGTCAAAGTCATAGTGACCTGATGAATCTGGAGAAGAGTTACAGAAGAATGAATCTGCACTGGTTTGGTGGTTATTCTGTAACAAACCTCAGTTGGGTCATATTTAAAAGGAAAAAAAGACTTCAAGCTTCCTCTGATTAATTTAAAGCAGTGTAAGAAATAGTGTTTTAATTTGCATGAAGATATTAGACATGGGAAGATAAAAGACAGTTTTTCAGTTTAGTTTTTAAATCCTCAGAGGTGGGCCTGTCGACCCCCATGTGCTCTTTGGTCCAAGATAAACGACCCCTTGCAGCCTCAAGGAACATATAGGAGTGTGTGTGTGTGTCCTTGTACTTATTTGTGAGGATCATTTTGAGCATAGTCCCTACAGAGTGAGGCCATTTTTGGAAAGTTAGAACATTTTGGCAGGTCCTCACTTTTTCAAAGGGCTGTTTGAAGGTTAACACTTGGTTTTAGGGTTAGAATTATCGTTAGGCTTTTAGTTTGGGTGGTTAAAGCTACGGGCTACAGAATACATTACGCCAATGAGTGTCTACACTAAGATACATGTATGTACAAACGTGTGTGTATTTCTGCATGTCTTTCTATAATAAGGGCTAATTTTGGTTCAATGCCATCATTCTTGGGATATTTTGGTCGGTCCTCACTAATTCAAGAACTTGTTATGGTAGATGTTAGGGTTAGAATTAGGGGTTAAGTTTGGGTTAGGGTTAGTTTTGATGCTTAAGGTTTGCCTAAGGGGCTGGGGAATGCTGTATGCCAATGAGTGTCCTCACAATTATAGAGAGACGTGTGTGTTTGTGTGAGTGTGTGGGTGTGTGTGTATGTGATTGAGAGAGAGAGGGAGAGATAGACAGACAGCGGTGGAGCTCGTTGACACCGACACACACCGCGCAGCTGGATCCGAGCGCAGGAGCTTCATCAACGGGAGCTTCCACTGGCTGTAGGCGGAGAGGGAGGTGAGAGATGCGGGCTCCGCGCTGGACGGACCCCCGCTGTTGTGTTTGTTCTCACCGCGATCGACAGCCCCGCCGCCGCTGCAGCTCTGCTCCCGGCTCCCCTCGGTTCATCTAACGGAGCAGCACCGGAGGAGAAATCACAGGGACTATGTGAGCACCATGCTCGCCGTGGGATGCCTGCTGTTCGCCGCAGCGTGTGCACGGTGCGCCGCGACAGGTAAGAGGCTCCAGGGCTCAGCTCGACCCGGAGGAAGCTGCGCGTTCTCTGTCTTTTCGTGTTATTGCGGCCGCTCGACACAACAACAGGCTCCGTGCGGTTGTTGCATTGGCGTCAACAAGCGTCTCTCCATCGGCTCAAAGCGCAGAAATAATACGTTTTAACATCCGGTCCGATCCACCCTGCAGTGCTCTGATCCTCCCCCGGTGTCCTCTGCAGATCTGCCGCCCGCACAGGAGCTCGTTCAGCCCAAGCGGCTGCTGCAACAGATCCACTCCCCGGAGGAGCTGCTCCACAGCCGCCTGGACACCCGGGTCAGGAACCACACCACCGGGGTACAGGTGAGTGTTGGCCGCACCTGTGACCGGTGTCAACAGTACACGGGCTTCCTTCATGTATAGTGAAGGGGGCTTTAATCTGGATTCATTCACCCTCTGAAAAATGGCTGAGTTGCTTCATACAAAATTAGATGAAGAGGACCCCCCCCCCCCCAAAAAAAAAACTCTTCATCCTCATCAATGAAACCTCAATTTGTTCAATCATCTCGCTGAGGTGGAGAGATTATAGAAGTTGTCTCAGTTTGTATCTAAATGATGAAATATTTGAGGAGATATATTCCTCTTTTCTATATAAATACAAAATCATTTACCATTTTCTTTTTTCTACAACATTACCAATTGAAATATTCATGTTTTAGTTGCTACCTCTCAAAGATAGTTTATCTTGGCTCTAAATCAGCGGATATAGAAATCTGTACTGGCTTTAATAATTAATGATATGCACAGATATGAAAGCTTTATCTGCATAAATAATGTTAATGTTTTTTTTGCTCTAAATAGTTAGAATACTGTTCATGGTGAAATAAAGCTGAAATTGCATTTGCTTGTCGTAAGGGTTTGTAACAACAACTTATCAAACAAA
Source organism: Pleuronectes platessa (assembly GCF_947347685.1). NCBI lineage: Eukaryota > Metazoa > Chordata > Actinopteri > Pleuronectiformes > Pleuronectidae > Pleuronectes > Pleuronectes platessa. Next base: position 5,718,078 of record NC_070646.1, read on the forward strand.
GACATTTTTGTATGTATGTATCATAGGACTTATTTCCTTTTTTACTCCCTAATATAAATATCAGCATCGGTCACCAAATATCCATTTTGATCTGGCTGTAACTGCCACATATCAAAATATAAAGTATACTGAATGTTCCCGTTTGGCTCCGAATATGATTTTTCCAACGCCTAATCTATAACCATAAAATAAACTAAGAACAATATGCAAACAGCTATGAGAAAACAATGGGAGAAAGAAATCGTGTAATAGATATAAATGCATATTAAAGGAAAACAGAGACTATCGGTATCAAACATGTACCATAAGAGAGGTGATAACCTTTTGTCTGCTTCACCTTTTATGAGGTCACGTGTGTGTGTCACCCCTTCATCACCGTGTGACAGCTCCACATCATGCCCAGTTTGGTCAGGCTGAAGCAAGGCAGGGAAAGAACCCTCAGCCCAGCCCTCACCTCTGCCGTCTGCTCCACCTCTCCACCCTGTTAGATTATATTTCATACCTCTACCTGTCCTCTCTCATTACCGTCACTGTAAAACACTATCTGTCAGTGGATATGACACGGCTCGGACCTTGAGCTGCCCTCTTTGGTAAGCAGGTTGTCTCGTGACCTCTCTGTCTTACCTGAGACCGGAGGATATTTGCATCTTAAGTTCTGTCACGTAATGGGAATTCAGACATGAGGTTGAAGCGGTTCTCCTCTTAGTGTAAACCACATATTTAAAAGAAAACTCACCCACGAATACAAGGATTATCGTCTTTGTGATTTTGACATTTAGAGTTTTGAAAGATTGGCTTTATATGGATTGTCATGTCAAGTGAACACTGATATTTGGACCAAATGGCTGTTTCACAACCATAGAACGGCAATAAATGACCCAGATCAGATTTAATGCTGCTTAATATTTTACTTTTAACAGTGGATCAAATGATTGGGTGTAATGTGAAACTTGTTGCTTACAGCTACAAATCCATCAGTGTCTTTCAGCTCTTTGTTTCCTCCACCAAGGAGATTATGAGATCACCCTGACACTTGGTGGAAAGGTGCAGTTTGGGTCAGAGAAGAATCTCTACAGGGAGGATCCAGGAATTATTTTTTCGCATTCGTAAGCATCGCAAGATCGGGTGTCAGGGAAGTTCTACCCCTGAACTCATTTGACCCGAACCTACATTCATCATTAGTGAAACCCAAACTCCGGGGATATTGTGTCCATGGTTTAATGTCTGAAATCAGCTTATGATTCAGTGTCTTGAGCTGAGATGCTGCGTTGCCTGAATTATAGGCAGATTTTAAATATTTATGATTTCTTGTTAAAATGAAAAATACGAGATGATAAAAAAAGAGATCTAATGCAGTTTTCTTATCTCTGCTCACATTGTGGTTTTTATTTAACGTCCAGTATATGGACCTAGTGGAGGTCTAGGCTGATACTAAGAGGTTTGCAGAGAGTGCATGGTAATGCTAATGAGTACTTCCTTTCTGCTGGCCTTTAAGTAGCCCACTGCTGGGAGCCACCACAGAGCTCTGTCTTGTAATGGGGACGGGGTTCACCTTGGAGCAAGGTGAGACTGAGCCCATGAGTTTTGTCCAAAAATCCTGAGGGGTGTGTCGCCTTCAGGGAGAGGTCACTGTCGGAGGACAGTCCCTTATCATCCGACTCCTTTGTTGCTTTGTTCTCCATTCACGCTGTCAAATTATTCCATATTGAACATCCATCACTTTTCTTCCCTCCTCCTCTCTCCTCTCGTCACATTCTCTCATTTTTCTTCTTATTCACCATTCTAGTGAAAGCAGGAAATACTCGACAAATCAGTGAGTCATTTGTTTGAGTCACCGATGTGGGCCAACTTTGCAGGAATGTAAGTTAGGGATACGAGGTGTACATCTCTAAAAGTAAGATGTTGAACGTTCAAAATACTTTATTTATTCTCTGTTTGTCTTCTGCTGGAAGTCACGTCCCATCAGTTAACTCATCAAATCCCAGAGACATAACTTCTTTATGCTAGTTTAGCTTAACATTCTGAGCCTTAGATTTCCAAGGATGACATCGATTCATCAAGTGAAACGTCCCATCTGAACTCCCTCTGTGCTCCTACAGACTAAAGTGTTTAAACTTTGGTTTGGTTAGTTTAGGTTTCTAGCAGGATTTTTTATAAAACCTACTCAACAAATTTCATACCCCAAGGAAGAACAAATTAAATTTAGTTTCAAATCCGATTTTTCACAATATTTAACTTTTCAAGAGGGGGTGCATTCCAACATTTTCCTTAATCTCTCAGAGAATAGTTCATGGAACTTGTTGAAATAAGACAGGCAATCAAATCTGCTTTAGATCCAAATAAAAATCCAGATCTAGTGAAATATGAATGTGGTTTCATAAGGGCACTGTTGGACCTTGGCTGAGGCATGCACTCTAGAATGTAGTAAACATCTCCTCCTGTTTCTCTGTCTCCCTCTCACGCCACCTTCTCCCAACTTTTCCCCTTCTCCATCTCTCCCTCAGCCGGTCCATCTGGCCCAGTGCAGCTTCCTGGTGGAGGCGTTCGGTGCATTCTTCGTCCTTGACCTGGAACTCAACCAGTAAGTGAAACACATCCCTCGCCACGGAGCCAGAAAGCGGCACCCTCAGTGGTCACAGCCGTCACGGACAGAACTGTACCGACACGCACACTGTTTGTGTTTTGAGCAAATGCACATTCTTGTTTTTGTTTTGCATATTTGTAAGTGGTAGGGATTTTCCATATCCCTGTACTCGCCGAAATGTGTTTTTATTGTGGATGCTGTTGTTGAGGTTGTCTGTGTTTCTGTCTTTTTCGTTAACTCTTGTTGCACAACAGATTTCCCCATGTGGGAAAATAAAGAAACCTCACTCCCGCTACTCTTACTCTGATCTTCATCATCTGTCTCTGTCGACTGCGGGCAAAACAACACTGTACACCTCCCCCTCCCCCATCCTCTTGCTCCATACATCTTCTCCTCTAATGGACTACATTAATGTAACACCTCTCTCTGGCTGGATAAGCACTTAGAAGAAATGAATCCTCACACATTTTTAGTTTTACTTCCGAGCCGTTTGTTGATCCACACTGGGGCTGTATTTACAATGATGATTTTTGTTTTCTGTTAAATATCCCTTTATTAGTCTCACGGTGCTCTTGTCTAATGGAGGTGTGGAAACTTAATGTTACAGTGATTATTTTCCTTCTCTTCTCTTCTCTCCAGCGATCTCCTGTCTACAGACTATGTGGAGCGTCACTATGACGACGATGGACAGCCCTCAGAGAATATGGTAGGACTGGTATTATAGAGCTTGTTTTACCATTATAGAAATTATGCTTATTTGCTTTCTCGCCAGGGGTTAGTGGATGAAATTGACTGCACTCTCATGCTTGTTCCGTAAATAGGAAACTGCAGCGTGGCTCTGTCCAAAAGAAACAAAATATGACAACCAGCCAATAGCAAGCTCACAAATTAACACATTGTTTTTTATTAGTTTCAATCTGGGAAAAATAAATATATTTCTTGGCATAGAGCATAGACTGCCCAAAAGTGAAGCCAAAGCAGTACAGTCTATGATATGGAACATGCTGAATAACATTCAGGGTTTATGTGGATTCAATAAATTGGACAGCGTGTTTATTAATGGCCTTATAGAAAGATTGTGTACCTTGAAACTGCACCTAGTGTTCACTTACTAGCTGATTCCAGTATAAGCTGATTCCAGCTAAGCTAACTGGCTGCTGGATGTACTTTAAAACTCATATGGACATGGGAGCGGTTTTAATTTCTCATCTAACTCTTGACCGGATAATTATAAAAGTATATTTCCCCTGAATTGTCAAACTAATCTTTTATGAAACCAAATGATGACATCATCACTTTTGCCAGAATTTAATAGAAGCTTAAAGTCGATTTTGTGCCAACACCTACAACGATATAGTCCAGAGTGTATTGGAAATGTAACTGAAAACGAATCCAACAATATCGGCGGCGTGTTTTCATCTTAACCTTCGAGTGGAACTGGGTAAAAATGGCAAACTGGGAACCTGAATGGTCAGGCTGGTGTGAATGGCTGATTTTTTTTGCCCACACTCTGGTTTCTTTCACCTTTTGAATTCACAGCTCGTCCTGAATCCTGAGTGATGTGTCTCCGAAAACGATTCACACCAATTTTTAAATTGCTGACCTTCTCCTCTCTGTAACTAATGCTGACAGATCGACTGTCATCACTATCCTGGAGACTGTCACTTTCCGTCTTGTGTCCTCAGCTCTATATTTCAGCCTCTGTCCTTATCGTCTCTCCGTCTCTTTCTCGCCATTACTCTCTCTCTCTCCCTCTTTCAATCCCCCCCCCCCCTTTTCTCTGCCTAAGACCACCTGACCAATCAGTAGATGGTTGCCGTGGTAACATGCAGTCAGCAGCGTGGCTCTGCTTTTTCGTGTCGTGAGGGGAATTGAAATCATGTCCATTTCCAGAAACAATAATCCAAATCTTAACACCATATTGTGACATGACCTTCAGGAACGTATATTATTCCATAAAAGAAATATATAAATTATACTCTGCATGAGAAGATGAATCTATTACTAATATCGGGGTATAATAATAAAAAACAATAAATAATCTCATCTCATGTCGAACATGGATAAAGATTATGTAAAATAAAAGGTTATACACAGGAAGACAATTTTATTATTCTCTAAAAGGATCGGTGATACATTTATTTCAGAGCTCGATCGATATTAGCTCCACCCCCCAATCCTCCACCAACACCATCTCCATCTTGATTTATTTAGTTTTATTGACCTGCCAATAAATTCCCCCTTTGTGTGTCACTCTTTTATTGGTCCCCCGATGACACACGACTGAAAGAGGAACTGAGTAAGGGAGGAGGACGGGATGAAATAGATGGGAGCTGTTTCATGTATTAGTCCTTGTCCCACTGAAGCGCTTGTCTCTTTGATTTCTCGTTTCTCATCCCCTGCCATCACACATGCCCCATGACTCTGTGCACAAGACAACTATTGATCACGTGTCGTAATCTGCACATAACATACAAGATGTCAACGGGGAAGACATCACTTGTTTGACTTCTTGACGCCCTGATCGATACAATACTGAGAGCACGTACCTGCACCAAGGCTGATTGGTTTTATGTCCTCATTGTAAATTCACTCACACAGGAAGCAGGCAACATATACATTCTCTAATCTAGTTGAAAGGAATATGTGTTAAAGTAACTGAATCAAGACTTAAAATACATTATTTGATTCACAAAATCAGGATCATTACTTGGATCCGCTCCAGATTTCACAAGTTCTTAGCCGTCACCTGATGTTTTTCATAAGATCTGGAGAAATTAACAAAATAAAAAATGAAAAACTCTGGGTCCGCCCTCTGATCCCCACCCGCATCTAAATTAAATGCGTTTCTCTTCTCACTCAAAAATCACAATCTTTCTATTACTTATTGAGGATGTATACTATTCTGGATCGCTACCTTTCTTGGTTCCTGCTACTTTCCTCCCCCACTCCTCTCCAGCAATGCAGAGTCAAAGGGGTTAAACTCCCCCCTTTGTCTAATTCCGTTAAAGTTGATCATGTCAAATTTGATCTCGCCTCCATATGTGTGTGCCAGCAGTTTTTATTCCATTCATCTCGTCATCTAGCTCTGCTGTGACGTCCCTGCTCGAGTGGCACTGATGATATTTAATGACGAAGCCCGTTCGGTGAAGCATCTCGTCGGAAAACTCCCTCACAGTCGGTGTGTGTCTGCTGTGTCAGACAATTTGATTTCCTCCATTTAGCCTTGTAATCCTACCATTTATTTATTTATGATCCTGCCCGGGGCTAAGTGCTGTGGCCTGTCTAACTCGACTAGATGACTAATGAAAGTCCCTTTTCTTCCTGAACGAATCAACTGATGCTGAATATAGAAATGCGTCATTAAAAACAATACCTGGAATAAATTAAAGTTGTTTTTAATCGATTTCTAAAGGTCCAGTGTGCAGGATTTAGGTGAAAGGGATCTATTGACAGAAATGTAATATAAAATAATCCTAGTGATGTGTTATTCTCTAAATTGTATGGATTGTTCTTTTCTTGACCCTCGAATGAGACCATTTTATTCAATAACTTTATATTAACATGGGGGGGGGGGGGCTTCTCTACGCAGGACGCCATGTTTACTTACAGTAGCCCAAATAGTACAACCTTCTGAGTTTTAATGACAACTGGAGGCTTCCACAGGTTCTCTATCATGTTTGGAAGGGGAGAGTGAGGTAATGGGTATTCAGCTGCAACATGATAACTTACCACTAGGTGTCCCTACGTTCTACACACTGAACCTTTAAGATTCTATGTGATTATATCACATTTTTTGTATTGGAAGGTATTTACCATCGTTGGTTGGTGGATAATCTTTTTGCTTCTCATCACCACTTAGCTTGACTTAGGCCGCTCTTCAACAGGAGACAGGAAGACTCTGTGATGTTCAGTCCACCTCAGAGCAGATGCCTGAATGCATTGCAAACTGTGTTTCTTTCAAGAGTAGAAAAGTCGTGAAGACCATAACTTTTTCATGTTTGTGGATGACTTGGCTAGATTTTTTTTTTTCCAGCTTTGAGTTGCAGCTCGGAGTAAAGGTTGGCGATGTGTAAACAACAACAGCTCTCTGTTGCCTCTTTTCATTTTGGTCTATTAGACGTGCCAGACAACAGAAGTCTCAGGTGGCAGACATGACATTATTGGGGTTCATTACCAGCACCTGAAACTGACCCTCGCACACACACACACACACACTCACAAACATTCACGTATCAAGTATATGGTGGTACTGTATTCTCTGTCCACGTAGATGAGACGTGCCTGATTATTAAAATTCTCTCCTGAATGGAACTCTCTCCAACGCGCACACTTTGTTCTCTTCTCCACAACTTTCGATAGTTAGACACGTGGCGGTGTAGCATGTCTGACAGCGGTAGAGTCTCCTCTCTCACTGTCGTAATCGGATCATTCCTGTACTGTGAGAGGCAGCGTGGAAACACTATATCCCAAACATGATCATCTCGCTGGAGCCTCTCAGGGGGAATATGAATAATCAGGTCAAGGTATCTGGAAGCCGGGTGCGCGGGTAACACCTCAATGCATTTATCCCAACTGCAACTGATACAGACACACCCACAGTTTGTTTTATCCAATGCTAAAGTGGCAATTTATTATTCCACCTTGAAGGTCACAATGTTTGGAATGTCATAAAATCACTGGAATAGTTTTTGTGACCAAAAGAACTCCTGAGTCATACTGGGGGGCAGGACGTTTTAAGTACGTGGGCGTTTACCAGCCAGAGAGACAGTCTGGTGAAATATGCTATCAAGTTGCATGCTGGGAAGTGTAGGATCTGAAAGCCAGGATGCATCTCAGCCGTTGCTGCATCGATTTTCCTTCTGCCCTTTTAAACCCTGTCTCTTCCACGTCCTTCAAGTTTGACGGAGTTCAATTATAAATGACTGGAATATTTTTCTAGCACATCTAATATGAATTTAAAGCCCTCTCCATTACAGTTAGTTTACACATGAAACTGTATACTGACACAAATATATTGATATAGACTCTGTTGTGTCATGTTAGAGTCACATTGTACACACACTTACCTTCCATTGAAACCGGATCACATCACTAAGTTTCCCATTTGACCCATGGCCTTCCCGCACTTTAATTAATCTCTCCATCCCTCACACACACACGCTGTATGCACGCAGCTTTTCTTTGCTGAAACCCAACTCATCCACAGCCTCTGCAGGTGTAGGTTTTCCCCGGAGTCGAACACGTGTCACCGATACCCTTCAGTCCACCCACCAGGTGGCCCTATAGGCCCCGGACCGACATTTTCCACCTGCTCTGTGTTCACGTAGAGGTAAAGAGATCAGCTCCATCCAGGGGCTCACAGTCGGTGTTGGTTTCGCTCCCTGAAACCTTGATGTGGACGTGTTACTGAACAATGGTGGGTTTGGTGTCTCACTGTCACTTATGATTTGATTGGCAGGGGGGAGAACACTGCTATTACCACGGGCGAGTGCGTGGGCTGCCCGGCTCCTGGGCGGCTATGTCCACCTGCCACGGTCTGAGGTGAGTCTGAACCCTGTCACTTCACCTGAAAACACATCAATCTCCTCAAACTGTCCCTGCTACGTTTGCAAAACAATATGAAACACACTATATGGGACACTACGATGATTAAGAATCACTACACGGATTTAAAGCCATTTTTTTTCAACCTACAAACTATTATCCTCCTTCTGAACGTCCAGGACTCTCAGCGCACATCGTAACCTTCCTCTGATTTGTATTTTCAGAGGGATGTTTTCTGATGGAAGCTTCTCTTATGGGATTGAACCTGTCGGCAGTGGAGAGGTGAGTCAGGACGCCAGTGAAGCGGATCATGCACTTATCTTGTTTCCTCGGCTGCAGCAAGGTCGTGTGAAAAATGTTCCGGAAAAAAACTGGCACCAATCTGTCAAAGTGGCCAAAATAATACATTTAAGTCTCACCTTGTGAATATCGGCTAATCTAGACAGTGTTACTCTACCTCTGAGTTGCCGAATGGAAAATATTCAGTTGCCACCCAATCCACCATCACCTCCTGTCTCATACCTAAACTGAGACATCACCTGTCAGACAGAGTGACGACTCCTATAAATGAATAATGATGAGACAAAATGTTAAAGTTGCTTTTTAGATCTTTCAAAAAAAAAATCCGATTTGATTTGAGAGGAGAGAAAAGAAATGGCTGAGCATTTTTTCCCATTAAGACCCACAGCAGGCGAAGTGCAGCTCAATTACATAGACTGGAGAAATGGATCAATAGCAGCTCATCTTCAAACTCACCTCACTCTCTGTCTGTCTCTCTCCTCGCTGCTCTATCTCAGATGGGTCATTTTCATAAAGTATTTATCCTCAGCTCGAGTGTTCCACAGCGTCCAGTAGGGGTTTTGCCATTATGACAGCCAGGGCGACTGATTAATTATGCACCGCAGCACTTTTCTCTCCCGTTGATCCGCCTGTAGCTCAGAGGACACGGCAGCACTTCTCAGACAAAGAAGCTTTTAAGTTCAGGATGAGAAGAAAAATCGTTTCAGGGCCGGTATTATTTTAAAAGCATGTTTTTCCTTTTGTCTGAGGAGATCACATCTTGTTCAGATGAATATTTTCCTGCACTTTCGTCAGGAAGCAGTTTTGTAATTTTGACTTCTATTGGTCAAGGCCGGGTTCACCTTTTCAAAAGGGCAAAGTCGGATTTCCATCTCACTTGATCCACAATTTTTTCAGTCATTAAAAGTGAATAACCACAGTATTAAAGATGGAAAACACCTCTCCACCTTTTTTTACCACTATCCAGATGTGAAGCCAATTTATCCACGGATATAATCAGTGCCATCTTGAGCCAAATATGTAATTTGGAATCTGTGCTGTGACGATGGAGCTGCGGTATCAAGGTCCCACCGATACATGCATGCGTTTGACCAATCGTGAATCCGTCTCTTGAACGATTGACAAAATTGACTTGCACTTTGACCGCTAACATGGACGAGGAAGAGTTTATTACCCATACTGCAGCTAGCCACCAGGGGGCAATTGGGACCCTTTGGCTTCACTTTTGGGGGGCAGTCCCATTGTCCATCTCTATATAGTCTATGCACGCAACTAAAACCAACTATTCTGTTGACCCTTGATGGGTCAAATCTTAAATTCCAGAAGTTTAGTACCTTAGATAATACTTTTAAAAAGTTTATTTTTCTGCTTTAATATATTTAGTTTTTTTTTAATAAATAAATCTATTTTTCGGTTGGTCTTAGTTGTCCTTAAAAGCAAACAGCACTGAAAATAAGAAAATAAGCTAAAAAACTAAATTGAGTGACAACTTAACTTTTAAACCCTTTTCCCATCATCTCTTTCTCTCTTGTGTTTACTCCTGATGCCCTTCAGGAGAATAATGACCACATTGTGCATCGCATGCCGGACATCGACCTCTTCCACCCTGCCTGTCCAGGTAGGGCCTCCGCTTTGATAACAGGAAAGTTTACACACTGTTTCCATTCCTCCTGAGGTGGTGATAAAGAAAAGAAGCATATCTGGTTAAACTTTGTGATGTGATACATATAAATTGTATTAGCAGGCTCATCTGTGGGTGCTGTAGGTAAAGACATTAACCTGAGACTTTGATGAGACCTGGCGGGATGACAAACACACACAAACACACACACACACACACACACAGACACACACACACACACACACACACACACACTCTCTCCCTGCTGAGTATGATGTCCTCCTCAGGTTGTCTTGCTGCCCTTCTTGACCTTGCTAAACGTCTCATTTGTCAGTATCTCTTCTGTCTCTCCTCTCCGTCTCTGACACTCTCTTGATTCACCTCCTTCCTGTTACCCTACCTGCCTCCTCAACTCCTCTCTCTCTCTCTCTCTCTCTCTCTCTCTCTCTCTCTCTCTCTCTCTCTCTGTCTCTCTCTCTCTATCTCTATCTCCATTTAGCCTGTTATGCTCTCCCCTTTCCTCCCTTCTTCTCCAGTGGCTATGTGATATTGATTTCTCCCGCAGATTAGTGGACTAAAATACATGTTGCATTTGGATTGATGACTGGCCACTTTTCTATCTCACTCTAACTTAGTCTGTGTTTCTCCATACATCGGTGTGTGTGTGTGTGTGTGTGTGTGTATGTGTGTGTGTGTGTGTCAGGGTGCTCTGTGAACAGCACAGGGCCCGGGGGGCAGCCAGATGGCCACGGTGAAGGAGACAGAGAGCTGAGGGATGAAGACGAGTGGTCTGAGGAAGAGGAGCCTGTCGTCACAGGAACACTGAGACGCTCTAAAAGACAAGTCAGTTTTCACGCAGCCTCGTCCTCCTGGCACACACCTCCATGTTCTCATGCGTGCAGTTAACCTGCCAGGAAGTTGTCGCATGCATTGAGGGGGAGAGTGTTGAGATATGCAAACACAATTAATATTTTATGGAGTTGCTGTCTGATGCCAAATCACACACTCGCTCACAGCTTGTCTCAGCTTCCATGTTTAAAAAAAAGAGAGACAGAGATGTGCTTTTTGAAACCGGAGAAAATTAAGTTCATAATGACACTGGATTCATTTCTGATGGAAAATACGATAACTACGATTTATGAGGCAGGGACGGCCTACCAGAGGAAACTAGGAAATATTTTCTGTTTAATGGATTTGTGACTGATCAATTAAATTGTATTTGTATAGCGCCAAATCACAATATACATAATATACATTATCTCAAGGCACTTTACATGGAAGGTCAAGTCATGGTCTCTAAGTTGTGTGTCCTTCTCAAGGACAAAGACTAGAGTTTCCCTGGCATCAGCACTTGTTTGTATCAGTGTGTGAGTAATGGTGTCACCTGCTGGGTTTGTGTGTTGCATAGTTGTGTGACTGTTTGTCCTGTGTGAAGGTTATTATGACACTCGACTCAGGCTGTGTGGATTTCATTGTCCTCCTCCAGGTGCGGCGAGGCCATCGCACCGTCCAGACTGAGACCAAGTACATCGAGCTGATGGTGGTGAACGACCATGAACTGGTGCGCGTCCCTTCCATCACTGTACTTCTCTAAATGTGGCACAGCAATTATAGAAAGTTAGTTGTACTCATTCAAAAATAGATTTTTAAAATAGCTTCTCCTCTGCTTTTGTTAGTTTGTGCAGCTCCGTCGCTCGACCACTCAGACAAAGAATTTTGCCAAAGCGGTGGTGAACATGGCCGATGCGGTGAGTGGCTCTGAAATGCAACAGAATCACAACATCCACGTCCTCCTACTATCCAGAAATGAAGCCAAAAGTTATTTCTAACCTCCTCCGGTCTGGTTTTGTGTTGAAGGAGGTCGTGGATCAGAATTTCTGTGTTTATCAGCTGTCTCCAGCCGCTGTCTGACGACTGGACACCTGATGACATCAAATAAATCATCCATGTGTTTCTGCTCTCCCCTCCTCACCTGCTGCATAATTCATGAGGATGATTTCCCTCCTTTGATGTGTCCAGATTTACAAGGAGCAGCTGAACACGCGCATCGTCCTGGTGTCCATGGAGACGTGGTCGTCTGAAAACAGGGTCTCGATCGGGGACGATGCCCTGCTCACCCTGCGCGACTTCATGAAGTACAGGAAGGAGAGCATCAAGGAACGCTGCGACGCCGTGCACCTCTTCTCGTAGGTCCAGTCTGTCAATTCACCTCTTTTTTTTCTCCTCCTCCCTCTCTTCCTCCTCTGATACCTCCTCCTTATCCATCACTTCCTGCTTCTCTTCCCTTTACTTCTGCTTCTCTTCTCTTCTCTTCCCTCTTCTCCCTTTCCCACTGCGCCTCTTTCACCTTGTCCTCTTTCTTCTTCTACTCATTTTTTTGCTTTCTTCTCTACCGTCTTCTCCTCCCCATCCAATTCCTTCATCTCTTTTTCCTCTCCTTCTCCTCCGTCATATCCTCCTCATCCCTTTTTCCCTGCCATCCACATCCTTCTATCTCCTTCTCTCTCTTTTTTCATCTTTTCTTTTCTTTCCTTAACGCAAACGCCCTTCTCCCCCTATTTTTACTCCTCATTTTCTTTCTCAGTCTCTTCCTACTCCTCTTATTCTCCTCATCCTACAACTTATCCTCTTCCCTCTCTCATGATCTTCTTCCTTCCTCAACTTGTTCTCCCTTCCCCTTCCTCCTCTTTCTTGTGTTTCTTTCTCCTCCTGCTTCTCCTTCACCCCTTCTTCTGTCTTCTCCCTCACGTTAGCCTCCATCTCCTCCTACCGTCTTTGTAACTTTCTCCCATGTCTTCTCTACAGAGGGAGGACGTTCATGAGCAGCCGCAGTGAGGCAGCGTATGTCGAGGGCATCTGCTCCCTCACCAGGGGGGGAGGCATCAATGAGGTGGGACATGTGCCTCTTATGGCGTAAAAAGTCTTTAAGTCTAGTTTGCTCTTTTTCCTTCCAGTGTATCTTTACTTGTTTTGTTTATGTGTTTTCAGTTTGGCAGCGTGGGGCCCATGGCCATCACGCTGTGTCAGAGTCTGGGCCAGAACATCGGGATGCTGAGGAACAAGGAGCGACCGTCCGCAGGTAAGAGCAGTGTATTATTATCACTCACTGTACTAACAGCTCCCTCTAGTGGCGAGAAGTCAGCATCACCTTTTTCTGTGTAAATGTGTGTGTTCGTGTGTGTGTGTCCAGGAGACTGCAGGTGTCCAGATCCATGGCTGGGCTGCATCATGGAGGATACAGGGTATGAGCTCATTTACAATAAATCAATCAGTGACCAAGCAAAGATGGACATTAATCACATCGAGTCACTTTCATTAATTATAAAACATGTGACAGTGAAGAATCTAAAGTTTTGTTGATAAGTAGCATTTTATAATTTTGTTCCCTTTCCTGCATACCTCTGCCATCCAGCTAATGATCTGCAATGAAAGGACAATCAGTAACTTATTTTTTGTTACTGAATATAGTTTTTCTGTTGTCAATCAGCTACTACCTGCCGAGGAAGTTTTCCCGCTGCAGCATAGACGAGTACCTGCGCTTCCTCCAACAGGGAGGAGGCAGCTGCCTCTTCAACAAGCCCAGCAAGGTGAGCCTCCATCAGGTAGTATCAGAGGGGGGGGGGGTGTTACTCACTTGAACGGAGATCAATGAAAGAAAAACAGGTTATTATAATATTCATGCTGAATATCTAATATGAGAGTTAACTCATTTCAATGTTTTGTAAAAAAATCAAAGCAAACCCTCCAACCTTTAAGATAAAAATGTTTTTTTGGATCAACAGCTGTTTGACCCACCAGAGTGCGGCAATGGCTACGTAGAGCTGGGAGAGGAATGTGACTGTGGATCACTGGTGGTGAGTAAACTGAGAACTACAAGGGTCTTTATTCCTGCCAAAGCTCCTGCTATTTCATTTCTATGTTGTGTTTATGGCTCCACTATTAATATGTGCCGTTAGTTGTGTGAGTTCAGGATTTAGAGAAGCGTCGATGCAAAACACTGATGATCTATAAATGTGCTCTATACCCTCCCTGTCCTGTAGGACTGTGCTCAGGTCGGAGCCAACTGCTGTAAGAAGTGTACACTTACCCACAATGCCATGTGCAGCAATGGGCTCTGCTGCCGGGACTGTAAGGTGAACTGCTCTCATACGTCACGACACATTAAACGATCGACTCGTCCTATCTCACCTAGTCAGTTCCAAATCTGGAAGTTTTTTTTTTCTTCATCCATGTTCTCTCTCTTCTTCTGTGTTATTATGGGCGACAGTACGAGCTGAGAGGAACGACGTGCCGCGAAGCCGTCAACGACTGCGACATCCCCGAGACCTGCGCAGGAGACTCCAGCCAGGTAGGAGGAGCTTTAGAGAATGTTTTTATAAAATAGAGAAATCTGAAACCCACCGTGACCCTGAATGGACAGATGAGCTTCCTTCTCTTTCAGTGTTCTCATAATGTCCACAAGCTGGATGGCTACATGTGTGATGCTGGCCAGGTAAAGACATAATACATGTATAATATGTATATAGTACAAATATTATTCTCTTACTGTCTGTTATCATAACATAACCACTGTCCTCCTCCTCCCCCTCCCCTTCCTCCTCCTTCCCCTCCCCTTCCTCCTCCTCCCCTCCTCCTCCTCCTGCTCCTCCTCTTCCTCCTCAGGGCCGCTGTTACGGAGGCCGCTGTAAGACCAGAGATGGCCAATGCAGGAATCTGTGGGGCTACAGTAGGTTTAATATTGACTATTATTTCCCCCCCCAGGCTGTTGTTTGTTTGTTAAGTTTACACAAAGCAACTGAGCAAATATCCACGGAACTTGGTGGAAGGATGTGATATGTGACAGGGTTGAACCCAGTGCATTTTTGGGGCGGATCCAGGATTTCTTTTCACTCTCTGTAACATAGTGAGATAGTTTAGCTGTTTTTCAACATTTTCATTCATGGAGCTTGATGAAAAGAAATCCGCTTGTGTGGAATCTGGTGCAGCTTTATTGAGTGTTTGGCCTCGGTGGAGATATGCGCTCTACTGAGGGGCCTTGTGGTTTCTCAATGTTGCATGGCCTGCTGAGGATTAAAACAGGAATTCCTTGGCTGTGGGGAAATGGACAATATTAAAGAATTTTCAAAGCATTTGAGGTGTTTTTGCAAGACGCCCTTTCTCATTCAGCCATTGGGGTTGTAAATTAATTGAATCCACATTTCTGATGACAGAGTGAGCTCACTGAAAGTTTCCTCTTCCCTCAGACTCGGCCGACAGGTTCTGCTATGAGAAGCTGAACTCTGAGGGAACAGAGAAAGGAAACTGTGGCCCAGACTCCACTGGTCAGGGATGGGTGCAGTGCAACAAGCAGTGAGTGACCACTATAAACCACATAAACACCTCATGTGCGTGCTCTGAATGTTGAGCTATATTGTTGCATCTTCTGCCTCCACCAGAGACGTGCTGTGCGGTCTGCTGCTGTGCACCAATCTGACGGAGAAGCCGAGGTTTGGCGAGCTGCAGGGGAAGCTCACGAGTCTGACCATCCACCATCAGAACCGATACCTGGACTGCAGGTGAGGCAGCTGGGAACTTAATGGGTTTGAACAGCAATAGGAAGATTTGAGGAATGCAGAAAGCTGTTTTTTGGTTCCCTACATGAGGAAACAATGGATCAGGTGTATGTTGTAGACCTTTTATTTTAGTTTTAGTTGTCAGAGGAAGAGTGAAAGATATCTACTCATATTTGACCATGTCTTTCTTTACAAATGACATGTTAATGACAAATGTGATGAGATAATACTGAGAGATTAATCGATTCCTGAACTGATCCTGATGCTTGTATTATGATTTAAATATCACCTCACATGGATACAGTACATACAAACTTAATATAATCAATTTTATGTGACAATGAAACGTGCAGGGGAGGCCATGCTGTGCTGGATGACGGTCTGGACCTGGGCTACGTGGAGGACGGGACGCCATGCGGGCCGAACATGATGTGTCTGGAGCGCCGCTGCCTCCCCGTCACCAGCTTCAACCTGAGCATCTGCCCGGGCTCCTCATCCGCACGCATCTGCTCCCACCACGGAGTGAGTCCGTCTCATTTATCGAGATTTGGTTCAGTTTGTTTTTCTGTGACCTCCACAGGTTTGCTTGCAGAGATAAACTCTCCCCCCCTTGTGTTTCTCCTCCTCGCGCCGCAGACGTGCAGCAACGAGGTGAAGTGCATCTGTGACGTCGACTTCACGGGGAAGGACTGCAGCGTCTTTGACCCGCTCCCCACTCCCACCCTGCCAGACGGCCCGGAAAAATACAAAGGTGGGCACACTGAGCAGTTCACCTCCACACGCTGACATCTTAAACTAAATAAAGTGACATGATTATATAATAAATAGTACAGGTTAGACTGTAGTTTACTGAATGTGATTAAATGAAACGAAACTTTTACAGAGGCCTCAGAGTGCTGTTTGTTTTCCTCACCGGCTGACCCCTTCACTCCCACAGGTCCCAGCGGCACCAATATCATTATAGGTTCGGTTGCTGGTGCAATTCTGGTGGCAGCGATAGTCCTGGGGGGGACTGGCTGGGGATTTAAGTAAGAGCTATGACATGCCTCCGTCTGTGTGTGCCTGCTGTGTTGCTCTCTAACACACGTGCCTGCTGCGCTCTGCTTGCTGCTTGATCCTAACGACCGGAGACCGTCACAGGTTCATTTTCAATGCTGGGGCGGTAGATGATTTATCCTTCGGTGGTAGAGATGCTAGTCCTTATAGCCCCTGTTTGTACTTTAGGCTGCTAACCGTGTGGCATAACTAACATAGTATGTATGTATGGTATTTATTTGATTGTTAGAATGGGCCCAGTGGCATCGGTGTAACGGTGATGGAGCCCAAGTAGCCAGGTCACAAAGGTCTTAGCTGTAAATCGTGATGTTTCGTTCTGTTTTTATAGCATCAAATAACGAATCAAAACCAAACTTCACAGAAAAATCCTCAAAAACACACCAGTGGGATTAGAACTAACTAAAACGACAGACGCCATCTTTGAGAGGAATTTATTTGACATGTATTTTACCCTTTGGGGTTTGGTCCCTGTCTCATCCACTAACATGGAGGAGGCCTGTACTAGAGCTGACCATATTGAGGTGCTTTGGCTTCACTTGTGGGGATCCGTCATGTCGGCATTCTTTATACACAGACACTGATAGTGATGCAGTGAAATAATCAGATAAACACAGCAGATGAAGTCGCTTTATTATCCAGGTTTTCTTTTCTTTTCTCTCTCCTGTAAAGTTTTGCTTCATGCAAGCTTCGCTGAGACAGGCCTGCTGCATGCAAGCAAACAAAAATGCTGTAATATTGATGCAGCTTGTATGATAACATCAAATGTGCCTGCTGAGTTCCTCACTAGTGTCTGGGTGTAAACAGAGGCTCAGGGAGGGAGGTGGTGCCTCCGTTTACTTCTTCGCTTTTCAAGGCCTCTGGTTCACTGCATGTTTACTGTTTATTACATTAAAAAAAAAAGAACATGGTTGTTTTACTCGTCTTTCTACTTCACTTGTCCTGTCTTTTCTGTCTCCGTCTTGTTTCTGCCTCATCGCGGATCCAGAAACATCCGAAGAGGAAGGTATGACCCCGCCTTTCAATCCTGATCCCCACATCAGGCCATCTTTGTTTTATAATAATCCTCTGCTTCATTATCCTCTGATCACACACCTCATTCAGACTCATACACTTTGTTGCACTCAAATGTATTTTTATTCATCTTTCACACATTTTTTATTCATATACATTCACTTCACACAGCATTTATTTACAGTAGTGCATTATACAACTTCACTCATCATCATTTTATTTCAGAGCTTATTCAAGTTTGCTTCATTGGTATTTTTACTGCATGTCCCGTATTGACTTGGCCGCCATTTATAGAAAATAGCTGCAGTGTTGACTTTGTAATGTTCATTTCATAAGTTTCATAATAATAAAAGGTGAACATTTCTTTCATTTTCAGTTATTTTATTGTTATTATTGTTTTTCTGATTGAAGCTTGATTGAAGACCTTGTTCTTCATCTTCGCCTTCTTACATCTCTTCTACCTGTTTCTTCCTTCTACTCTTCTTCTTCTCATTTTCCTTCTTCTCAATCTTCCACTTCTCTTCCTTCTCCATTTCTTCCTCCTTTTTCTACTCCTGCCTCTACTTCTCCTCCTTCTCCTCCATCTCCTCCTTCCTCACCTTCTCCCTCTTTCTCTTCTTCTTATCATAACTGTTTTTATTTTGTTCGCTATCTGTATTAGAACCTCAATGATTCATTGATAAATCAATTAGTCAATTATTGACGGTTCCAGGTTCTAAAATGAGAGAAAAAGCTTAAAAAGAATACATAAAACAACACACACACACAACTATATAATTTCAATGATATGTAATTGAAATAACATCTGTAATGATAACAGTCATTTGTGGCATCAGTCAGTTGAATTCTAGCTTTGTTCTATCTGATTCTTTAGTCTTTATCTTCTCCTCTTCTTCCCTCTTCTGTTTCCAGATCTTCATGAGTGTGAGTCACATCTCTCCGCTGTCCTGTCTTCCTTTACACTGTGTCCAGTCCGCTCCGAGGAGACAAAAACAAAACACAAAAAATATGTCTTCCACCTACGAGCCATCAGACCTTTAACCTCCCTCTCTCTGACTCTGCTGAAGCTCTCTCCATCAGTATTTTCTCCCTGGATGCTTTTTGGGGAGTGGGGCTTAGGGACAGAAACCCTGAGGGGCACATTCCCACAGATCTGAATGTTCTTGTCTTGAACACCTCGCACTTAGTTTACTCCTCTTTTCGCTTTTCTTTTCTCTCCCTCTGGTTACAACTGCTCTTCTTCCATATTGACTGTTCTCCTGCTTTTTGCCCCTTCAGTGATGTTCATGGAGGAAGGCCGAGTCCTTCTCCTGCTTCTGGACTTTTTAAATTAGGCGTTCTGTTGTTACACAGTTGATATATTTAACCTCATGGAAAAAAAACGATCCAACTCTCCTCAGGAGTGTGACCCTTACTGCAATAGAAGTGTATAAATATACAGAATAGTGAATGTTGAGCTTTAATCTCTGTATTATTTTTGTGTGTTAGGACTTTACATTCCACGGTAATAGCCATAATTTCCCCTCAGATGCTGTGTTTCATTATCACTGCAAATGTCAACGCTTCAACATAATATGCATCAATGTAAGAATGTGTAGCTCAAACCTGCGAGGAAGCTTGTTCCGGTCCAATCTCTGTGCCGATGACGTCTCCGCAGCCAGGCCGGATAGAGAAGCTGCACATGTACACATCGAATGTTTAACCCCGCTGTATGATAGTAATCCATATAACACCAATACGCATACATGTATGCTGAACATGGGTGCTGATGTACATAGTGTATCATAAGGTTGACTTGTGTAGAAAGCAGTGACTCACTGCCGCTGAAGCACAAGAACACTCCTCCTGCCTCTCAGCCGAAACAAACTTCAATCAGCAAGAGAGGATTCTCGTCTTTGCAGTTTTTACGATTTAAGGACGTCGGAGCTCATCTGAGTTTTTCTAGCATCGCTCTCGGCTAAATGACAGATTATTAGGACTTGCAGAGAATATTTCAAAGACGACTATGAAGCCAATACTCAATTCTCTTCTCAGTTTAATCCAAATATGCTTTTTTCTAATTGAAAAAGTTAAATCCTGGCTCTACAAATCATTTAATAAGCAACTTGTCTCCCTTAAGACAAAATATGAAACTTCTGCAGCCTTTATGTGCACCACTGTCTCATTCTATCCTCTCTGCTCCTATCAGGTCTCATATCAGGTTCAGAGGATTTGACTCCTGCAATTATTTTATACGTGAGAAGCTTCGTGTCACCAGTAACAATTAAAAAACTAAAAACTGCGGCAAATAGCACAGATGCTAGAAGAGATGATCCAAGTTACACTGCCAGGTTAACCCACAGGTGCATGCAAGGAACATGTCTGAGTAAAAGTCAACGTCATACCTCTTCAGTGAAAGTCTCCGATAACATTCCTCACTGAAGAAGATAATTGAAGCAGAGGAATTTAGCAGCACCGAAACTTAATTGTAATATCTGTGTTTCCCTTTAATCCCACTCAGACTTCTCTTTGTTCCCTGAGTTCAAAGTTACCCGAGGACTCTTGGCTGAAAGCTCAGGTTTCGCTGTGTTTGAGATCACTCGTTGTAGTTAGACTCATCAGATCCATGGAAGTCAACACTGTCTATAGTGTCACGGTAAAGAATATCAATGTAAATACTCTATTACTGTTTATTCAAAAAATACATATTAAAACCTATGTGAATACCAGTGACTGTGTCATCATCATTTAACAGAGAGAGAGAGAGAAAGAGAGAGAGAGAGAGGAACACAAACTTTGACATATTTTGATATTTATTATTTTTTGGGGGTTAACTCTTTAAAAAATGCTAAATTGATTGACTTTAGCAGTGATGTCACATACTGAATCTATCTCTCTATCTATCTCTCTATCTCTCTATCTCTCTATCTTGTGTATCCATCCATCCATCCACTGTATCTATTTTTAAAAGTGTCCTGCAGGCTCCTGTACTTGTAGTTCCACTTGTAGTTCTGGGACAAAGTTATAAATCCCCTCTTGTCTAAACTTCACGGCATTAATGAAAAAGCTTAGTCTTGAGGTCCCAGGACTTTTTACGGCTCTGAGGCTGTTCCAGAGAGAGCCGCTCCTCCCTCCTCTCCTCTCCTCCCTCCTCTCCTCATCATCCCCCCTCCCCCCCTTGCAGCTGTGTACAGCTGTGCTGGAGCAACATCCTCTTCCAAAGTAAAAGCGGAAGAAGGACAAGTTTTAATAGAATGACTTGAACAAAAGCAAAAATAAATTTGGGGAATCTCTGCTCTATAATAAAATCTGAATTTATAATCTATTTATTACAAAAGAAAAGACACACACACACACACACACACACACACACACACACTCCATTATATCCCTTTTCTAGAAAAGGCAATGTCACAGTTATGATGATGATAATAATAATACATTTTGTTTATATAGAACTCTTAAAAACTCTTTTCAAACTTTATAAAGTTAAATTAATAAAAGATGCGAAATAAAAGAAAAAAGCAGAACTATGTAAAACAAATTAAATGTAAAAACACTTTTATGAAATTATGTTTTAATATCTATTGAATAATAATAATACACTTTATTTCTATTGCACCTTATAAAAACCAGAGTGGAAAGGTGTTTGCAAAAATTAAATAGAAAAGCATAGATAGAAAAGCCAGATCATACGCAGCAAGACAATATAACAGCATTAAAGAGTTAAATAAAATGATAACTATAACAAATGATCATCTATACAGGGGAGTTCGAACTGCTTCCAGGCTGAGGCCCAGATTCTGCTGATCTGACTTAGTGTGTTGGAGCTTAAACTTTAAACCAATGAGGAGCAGAGTTGGAAAAAAAAGTTGGGAAAAAAAGTTGGAATTACTATTTTCACTCAGCTCCTTCTCAACGTGGCCGAAATGAAACGTGTGTTTTTTTTTTTTCTTTCGAGTTTGTAACGGAAGTGATGCTCTCTTCTCACTGCGGGGAGTTTGACGGAGGCGCTTCCCACATTCAACAGCCCCTCCACCCTTCCCACTGGTTGGAAAAAGAGAAAAAAACTCCTCACGCACACTAACCTGGAGATTGTCCACGTTTACAGGCACCAGAAGCCGCTGCCCTGCGCCACAGACACATCCCCACTCGTGCGTAAAGAGCGCACCCAGCCCCCAGCCTCCAAACTTAACTTATCTGATTCGACTCTTCAACTCATCCAAGTTTTTCCCAGCGTGTGAAGATGTTTTCCTGCTGCTGCCTGGTCGCGGTCCTGCTGTGTACGTGGTCCTCCTCGGTGGAGTGCAACCCCAGTCCCGTGTTGGGAGATGTAGTCGTGGACAAATCCTTCACCCCCAATGTCTGCAGCCGGGAGGCGAAGGAGGGGGATTTCGTGCGCTACCACTACAACGCCACGTTCGTCGACGGGAAAACGTTCGATTCCAGGTCAGTTAAAGTCGCTTTGCACGTGAAAATGTCGACGCTTTTATTTTTTTATTTCAGCTCGGTTTGCTCGCATTCCGCTGCACGGAGGCCTGGCTGGGACCGGATCCCAGCCCGAGGCTGCAGCCGCGGCGTTCAGAGCAGGAGAGAGACGCTCACTCGATAATGGTTCACACGTTAAAACAAGTCTGCAGCGGATAACGTGGAAAAGATCTTTGTGCCCCGCAGATACACTTTTTTTTTACTATGACTTTCAATTCAACTCGTTTTTTTTTTCTTCAAATTACAACCTACATCATCTCCAGGCACTTTTTGATGAGGACGAGACCGTAGAAAACTACGCAGGAACCCAATGGAGCAAATATTTGGAGAATGTGGAGGAATTAAAAAACTTTTTTTAGGATATGGAGAAACTTTTTTAAGGACCAGACTCAATGTGGAGAGAGAATAGAGCCGGAGAGAACCAATCTAATTGTAAAAAATAGAATTCAGTTTGATCTATTAAGCTCTGTCTGACTTTTTTTTTTTAAAGGCTCGGTGTGTGGAATGTAATGACACCTAGTGGTGAAGTCGCATGTTTTCAGCTTAACACCCCTCATGTCACCCTCCCCCTCAACTTGTCAGGACAACTCAAAAGGGGTTTAGTTTGTCTCGTCTGGGCTCCTGTAAAAAAGATGTGTCCCCCCCCCCCCCCCCATTCAGAGGACCCAAAGTAAATATAAGGCTCATTCCAGGGTAAAGAAAACATCAAGTTCGGCTAAAAGATCCTTTTCACCTGAATCCTACACACTGGAGCTTTAAGAAAATGAGAATAGTCACACCTGTAGATAAAATGGTGTTATTAAAGCTAGCAGAACCAATTCATAATAATAATATAATAATATCTTCTGTTCCTCTTCCAGCCACCAGAGAGGAGCAGCTAAGGTGGGTCTGTTAGGAGAAGGCCGACTCATCGCTGGTATAGATAAAGGCCTGCAGGGCATGTGTGTGAACGAGCGCAGGAGCATCACCGTCCCACCCCACCTGGCCTACGGCAGCACCGGCGCCGGTAAGTCAAAATGTCCCATTCATTTCAAAATGTTTCAGTTAAAAAAATAAAACTTAAACATGGTTTTAGAAATTGTACATTCACAGTACAAATTTTACATTTTTTTTGTTGATGCCCCAGCCATTCAGAGTTTGAATGTTTGTTTAAGGAGGGGCCCACCCCGCATTTCTGCCCTCGGGCCGCCTAGTGGGTTAATCCTGCCCTGTTCATGTTTCAGGTTTACTGACGGATTTTCACATTTCTGTTACAAATGTCGTGAAAAATAACTGATAACACAAGTTAAAGGTTATTATTTAACTTTAAAAAGCAATTTAAGGAAGTAACACTTAAAATTTTTTATTTGAGCTTCACTTTTATAGATCAGATCACAAAGTCCTTCACAATAAAAGGCATATCAAATATTGTCAAAATAAGGAAATAGAACTTCATTGAGCCCCAGTAGATATAAATCAATTCAGAGCAATGCAGGTGTTTTATAGCGTTTCCTAACATCCTGTTCACACTTTGGCATCACTTGAGGAAAATAAGATGTTTCATTGAAAGTTAAAATTTCATAATGTCAAAGCTTTGCTCATATATAGATTTGTACTGATGTTATATTATATTGATGATTGTTCTCTTCAGGTGATGTGGTTCCTCCCGACACCACCCTGGTGTTTGAGATCCATCTGTTGGACGTGTGGAACAAGGCCGACATGGTCGTCACCAAAACCGTCACCACCCCCAAAGACTGCAAACGCTCTGTGATGAGCAGTGACTACGTGCGTTACCACTACAACGGCACCCTGCTCGACGGCAGCGTGTTCGAATCCAGGTGATCTTTCGACTTTTTATGAAACAATATCAAATGCAACGTGTGTGTTTCTCTCTCTGAAACGAAGCCCCCGTACGAATGACCGCTCTTGTGTGTGTTTTGCACTGTGTCATCCAGGTGTGTTGTCTCTGTGAGGTTGTGTTTGACAATGCGCTTGTATGAGCCCTACGTAGCTACAACAGGAAGCAGACCCACAACACCTTAGTGGGCGAGGGCTGGCTGGTCAAGGGCCTGGACGAGGGCCTGATGGGCATGTGTGTGGGAGAGATCCGACATATCGTCATCCCTCCATTTAAAGCCTACGGAGAGAAGGGATCCGGTGAGTACAGGAGACGGGAAGGAAGAGAAACGAGTGAAAATAAAAGTGTGGAATGTTTTATTCAGAGGCATATACCCCAAAAATCACATCTCACCCATAAAATACATTTCACGTATCACAGAAAATACTTTTACACATTTGTTTGGCCTGAAAGATGCACACACACACACACACACACACACACACACACACACACACACCCTCTGAGTGTGTTTTGTAGAGAAACCGACAACGTAAACAGAAAGTTGGTCCGTTTACAAGATGTCTACACAGAGAAACCTTAAAGTCAACCTTTTCACAAAAGTCGAACAAGTCTTAAATGGTCCCATAAACATTATTTAAAAATGTAACGGTCAAAATTATTACTTAGAAGCTCATACACTAAAACATAGATTAGATATGTTTTATATCCTGACATCTTGTGTTGTGTAGAACACATGCAGTGAAGCTTACTTATTAGCAGAACAAATAATAATTGACTTATAAACACCAATTAGGTCAATAAAAATGAACAAAATAATCTAAATAAACTCTTGAATCATTTAAATTTTTATAAAATGTTCCTCTTTCTGTTCACCAGGCACAGAGATCCCCTCCCAGGCGACGCTGGTGTATGACGTCCTGTTGGTGGACATCCATAACTCCAAGGACAACATCACCTATGAGAACCAGGTGGTTCCTGAGTCGTGCACTCGCAAGTCCGTCGTCGGGGATTACGTCCGCTACCACTACAACGGCACCTTCCTGGACGGAAGCACCTTTGACACCAGGTGAGCTCAGACACTGAAGACTTTAATGCTTTTTTACACCAAATTATTCAAGGGATTAAAAAGTTGTTTAATTGAAACCTGCCTGTGCCCACAGCTACCAGAGGAACAGCACGTACAACACCTACATCGGGATGGGGTATGTGATCTCGGGCATGGACCAGGCCCTGGTGGGAATCTGCGTCGGGGAGAAGAGGAGGGTCATCATCCCCCCCCACCTGGCGTACGGAGAGTCAGGAGCTGGTAAGTCCGTGCCTCCTTTACTGCAGCGTGTCACAAAATGAGACACTTAAAAAAAAGGACTTTAAAACTACATTTAATTATGAGACTTGATTCATTTGACACAAGTCCACTGACACAAAGCCGTTGAAGTCTTGAATTTAAAAGCGCTTTAAAAGAATAAAGTGATCATACAAACTAAGAAAATCAAAGGTTTTGATAAGCATAAGAAAAAAACATTTATTTCTCTTACCTGCTCACGTAAGCAGTAAATTCAACATCTTTGTATTTTTGTCAGTTAGATAAAATAAACATGACCCTTAATTATTTGCTGATGTATAACTAAAACACACATTGGTACTTCTAATCCAGTTCGACTTAATGCATCTGAACAAATATCATTTTTGGACACATAGTTCATAAAACGTTTTCTGTGATCCTTCCAGGTGAAGTCATCCCTCCCTCGGCCGTCCTCGTCTTTGACGTCGACGTCATCGACTTCCACAACCCCAACGACACCGTGGGCATCCAGGTCACCTACAAACCCGAAGTGTGTAACGACACCACGGCCGAGAACGACCTCGTCCGCTATAACTACAACTGCTCCCTGATGGACGGCACGCTGCTCTTTTCCTCGTGAGTCCGGCAGACGCACACTCTCAGCTGCAGCGTAACACACCACATGTCCACTTTTAATTTTAACGAATGCATTTTGTATCACTGTCCTCAGACACTCCTATGAGAACCTTCAGGACGCGGTGCTGGGCGCAGAAAAGGTGATCGACGGGCTGGACAGCGGTCTGCGCGGCATGTGCCTGGGGGAGAGGAGGGTGGTGACGGTGCCCCCCCACCTCGGCCACGGAGAGAAAGGAGGTGAGACTAAAACTTTATCAAGCTACAAATACACTTTACACGTATTACTACCAGTTATATACCACAAACTGTATGATCAAGCTGCACACACAAACTCTTTAATGGAGGTAAAGCCAAACCTAAACCGTGTCTTTCTTACTTTTCGTCTGTCAGCCACTGGTGTGCCGGGCAGTGCTGTGCTGGTCTTTGAAATCGAGCTGGTGAGCTTCGAGAAGGGAGTCCCCCCCGGTTACCTGTTCGTGTGGCTGCTCACTCACACTCCTGACAACCTGTTCGAAGCTCTGGACGCCAACAAGGACGAGGAGGTTCCACAGGAAGAGGTAAGACAGCAGCTGTGCCTGTGATCGCCAGAGAACCTCCTTACTTGGGTGACATCTAGTGGTGGTGTCAGCAATGACATGGGGCATTTTCTTTCATTGTCCTAATAAAATAAATTTAAAGATTTAAGATTAAACTGAGATTGACAGTTGCAAGTTACAGATTCAATGTTTTCAGATTTCAGTTTTAGATTGTTGCTTTATCCATTTATTTATTTTCCTATCGACCATATTCACATGATTTCCTGTGGAAAAAATGAGAAAAGATCTAATGAACTACCTCCACACTGTTATTAATCCGTTCATATTCCTCTTTGACTGTTTCTAGTTCGCGGAGTTCATCAAGCTGCAGGTCGCCGAGGGCAAAGGTCGTATCAAGCCCGGTCTGACTATGGACCAGGTCGTTGTCGACATGTTTGAAAACCAGGACAGAAATAAAGACGGCGTGATCACGGCCGACGAGCTGAAACTGAAGGTGGAGGAGGACAAGGAGCGGGAGGACATGAAGCACGAGGAGCTGTGATGAGGAGGAGGAGGACAGATCTTTTTTAAATTATCTCTCAGGGAGATACCAACACCTTGAGAAAAAAAAAAAAAAAAAAAAGGAACATCAACGAGAGACTTTTACCAAACAGGTTTTATTGTTGGACAGTTTTTGAAATGACAAGAACAAAGTGCAAGTGATCTTTTTGCAGAGTTTTGTGTTGTATGAGTGTTTTTGTTTGAGAGTTGTATTCCAGAAAACTGAGCAAGCACCTTTTTAATTTTCCTGAATTCACGTGAATTAAAATGTAAGAAAACAACATCGTTCCAGTTCTTCTATGACTGTTAACTTAAAATAATCACATTTGCTGTTTATTTATCACAGAGGTTAGACAACATATGGTTAAAAAAAAAAAAGCTTTATAAAGCTGCACATCGAAATAAATAATCATTCAAGTTTGGGTGAAAGATCCAGAGTAAAATCTAAAGGAGAAGTACACCCATTTGTTCACAGGTCAGTGAGCATTACAGTGTGACACATTAAACCTCTGGTGGAGCTGTAAGCAGTTAGAGTTGCACTGTGGGTAAGTAACAGGTTTTGTCAAGAAGATAGTATGGACAGATGTTATCACTGGTTCTGATTGTAAAAAAAATCGTACTTCCAAATCTGAAATAAAGTGTCTTATGAAACTGCTAAAATCCGGTTTGGTTGTATTTCTATCACCAGTAGGTGGCGTACTCGTGATTTATTCCAATCAGGGTGATCACACAGGAGTGTGTCTGGTGACAATGTGACAAGAGAAATGCTGCAACTCTGCATAAAACACTCAAACGTTAATGTGCAGTTTTGTTTTTAAGAAGATGAGGAAATAAAGAAACATTTCCACCAATGAAAATAGTTTTGAGAAGCAGCATAATATTCAATACATGGATTTGATTTAGAATTTTCCTGCAACTTTGCTGTTTACTAGGAGAAAAACCCAATTTGCTTCGAATTTAAAAAAGCATCTTAAAAATGGAGCGAAGCAACTTTACAAGCTGGGCCATCTCCATATTGTCTTCTAAATCATAAATATTACACCCATTGTAAAGTGCAGCTAGCTCAACATTTAGTTTTTCTATGCAGCAGCCACAAATTCAGCTAAGGAACATTTGTAATGAACACACACATCCCAGAATCCCCTGCAAGTAAAGTGACGATAGCCTGGAGCATCAGGTGTTCACAGTGGTAAAAGAAAGTAAAAGGGTAAACAGCTGTAAGAGAGTAAATCGGATTTGGCTGAAGTAAATAAAAAAATTCTACAAAAGTAGGTCAAAAAGATATTTTTAACCTTTGGACTTTGGTTGTTTTTTTAAGCAGATTAAAGTTAAAACATGTGAGTTAAACAAATTAGAAACAGTACAGACTGTGCAAGATTTGCACCATTATCCACTTCAGGGGACACCGAAGTGAAGAGGTCCGTGTTGAGGTCAGTTTGAGGTAAGTGATGATCCTGATGTGCGATTGTCCAGCTTGCAACACTGTAAATGGAGGGAACATGTCCGTCTGTGTGTCTCACTTGTCTCTTCATGAGGTAATATGTCTGAGGATGGCATTCGGAACATCCATCGTCTCGTCTTTCACCAGCACGATGTCAAAGGAGTTGACGTACGACTCTTTCCTCTCTTCCACCTGCAACACAAACGATGAAGAACCCAGTGTCAATCAATCAATCAATCATCTGTTTACAACGGATCCACAGTAGTCGATGCACTGTGGTCGGACCTGGTCGTTCAGGAAGCCGATGGTCAGGACGTTCTGGGGCTCGGCCACCCCGTCAGCCATGGTCAGGTCTCCCAGCGAGTCTCCCAGCAGCAGCACGTTGGGTCGACCCTGTAGCTCCCTGAGGCCGGCGGCGTGTGACAGAGCACCTTCCCTCTTGTTGAACGTGTGGATGAGTTGACCTTTGAAGGCTTGAAGGATGCCCTTAACAACAAGACAGTGTTTAAGAGAGGGTCTCACACATAGAGACTGATGTTGGTGGGGTAAATAAACTTGAGGTACTTGTGATAAAATGCATGTGGAGGCAGCCCTGGTCCAACTCACAGTTTGGTCAAAGTCCATGTAGTTGGAGACGATGTGGACGTTGGGATGGAAAACGTGGTTCTGTCGGATCACCTCCTCCAGGACGTCTCCGACACCGGCCGAGAAGATCAACAGAGGAACCTGCTGCTCTGCCAGACGCTCAAAAAACACCTTGTAGCCGTCCCTACACAAACACACACACCTCATTGGATTACACACATTAACTAATGACTATCTGAGCAGAGGGTTTAACATTAACGGTAACTCTGTGTTTACCTGAGCATGGCACTGGATTCCTTCACAGCCTGGGCGAGCATGTCCTTTCTGATCCTCTGCTGAATCAGCAGCTCATGAACTTTGGTCCACCTGTCGAGAGCAGCACAGACAAAGTCAGGATCCGAAACCTCCATAACCTTTCTACCGTTTTGAGTGTAAGTAGAAATATTGAACATTTTACATGGTTCACAAACTGCACATATTAAACAGAAGTGTGAGGATCTTTCGTACCACTCCACCATGAGAGGCAACTTCTCTTCAACACTCAGGCTTGCATCGATCTCTATGGGATAGTAGATGCTCAAAAGCTTCCTCATCTGCAATACACCAACGTAAAATATAGAAAAAGGATTTATAGACAAACTACACATACGTATCAGACTGTAATTGTTCATAGTGGAGTTATATGCAAAATTATAGAGTAGCAAACAAATCCTAAATCCTACCTTTCTAGTGCAGTCTTCATTAATCAATAACTGGCTATCCAGGATGTCTGCAAATGGAAGGAAAACAGGTTTGTATCAGTTTCAATTAGGCACAAGAAAGTCATAAATCCTTCACATCCAATTATCAGGAGCCTGATGATCATCATGCAGTTGATCTCTGTGGCCCGTGTGCTTACTGTGGGTGGTGGGCACTCGCTTGCCGTTGTGAGCAAATCTGGTCAGCGTCATGTCGAAGTCTGCGATGACCTGAGACAACAGTACTTTTTAGAATTGAAAACAGAAGAACACTCAATGGCGTTCTCAGTCCGGATGAGATTCTGATGAAAATGTGCCCTCCTCCGTTCATGTCTCTGACCTGCAGGCTGCCTGCACCTGCTCGCTGGATGGCGTGGATGGTCTCCTCCACTCTGCTGCGCTCCCTCATCAGCACAGAGCAATTGGCCAGCTCTGGGATCTGATCAGAAAAGAGTCTCAGTCTTACAATTCATGTGCTTCCTCAAACCGTTAGAGAAACAACTCAGTATGATTATCCTTCTTTTAGGCATATAAATTCATTTAAAACACACTTTTAAGTCATAATTATTTCTGGTTTAAGAGATTTTACTCCCACTAATCTTTACCGGGGTTTTGGTCAGCTGGTGCCAGATGGCCAGGACAGTCCGCGCCGGGGTGTAGATCCATGGAATCTGGTAAATCTGCAGGTGAAGCCAAGAGGAAAAGTCAATAGGTCATTTTATAGAGTTGGGTTTTGAAGTACTTGTGGAATTTGCTACCGACTCCACTGATACTAGGGGCAGTTTTCAGTTGGTACAGTTCCATTTAATTATTTAAACTATATAAGTCAGATATGCAAAATATCTAACTATATATAGTGAATAAATATTCCCTTAATAACGGAATAATACATTCATATTCACTTGAGTTTAAACTGATTCGATCTATCAGAGAAATTCCAATACTTGGTCACTATAAACATATTTTATTAGCTTTAAATTAGATCTTATGTTGCAGGCAGTTTAGAGCTGCTCGGTTCAAAAAGGTAAATATGTGTAGTCAGTGAGATTGCCCACCATGTTTTCAGCTGTTATATAAAACTATCTTTTTTCTCAGTGTAAACTCATCCCCCCGGTGGTTTTCACGTCCTAAATATGAACTAAAATGAAGTTTAAACCTAAATCTCGACGACGACTTCGATGAAAGAAACCTCAACTTACCATTTTCAAACGAAGTGACGAGTCTCCTCTGAAGTTCTGTTCATCACAAGCAGTTCATTGTTTTTACACACGAGCTGTTTGTTTCAGGAAAATCATTAAAAACTGCTAAAAACAAAGAAACAGCTCTGGAGGGTTTGTTTACATCCTCCGTGTGGGTCCCACCCGCAGCGTTCCCCTTGCAAACGCGGACTGTACGAGCATGGTTCCGACGGATATTTGTTCCTACTGCCTCAGCGTAGAAACAAATACAGAAAAATACAATAAAGTCAAATAATAATCTATCCAACATAAACATGATCATTTTAATCATACCAACAATTTAATACCAAAAAGTCAAACTCAATTTGTTTAATTCTACAAAAGATAGAGACCAAATATCAAAAAAATGATTATACAAGAACATCTACTAGCCCAGTAATTGAGGAAAAAAATTACAATTAATGACAAATATTATGGTTCTCACTGATTTTATGTTCCATCCTATAATGAGCTTAATACCCATAATTAAATGCGCATTTATTTAGCCTAGATATATATTTATTATATTTTGAAAATGATGTATGCCTAGTTAGCTATTACCAGCTGATTTTTTTTTATTTATTCCACTGGATGTACATATGACTATAAATAAATTACTTTGTTACAGAAAAGATCATAATAATTCTGTAATGTAAAAAAATTTGAACTGTTCCGTGACTTAAAATATTCACAAAACTATAATCTTAAATCATGATATAAAAACCTCGAGTGATTTATTATTGTAACTTGTCTGCTTTTGGTTTTGAGCAACATCAACAGCTCAAGACACTTGGCAAGAAAATTATCTGTTTGGCTAAATCTGGCATTTATCATACATAAATTTACTGTTATCACTGTTAATGAGTCCCTGACAAATATATTTCATCATCAGCTTGTAAAATGTATATTTGGCTGCGTGTAAATAAGAAAAAAAAGATGGGTACATTGTTTTTTCAGAGATGACATACTACATTTCACTGCAATAAGTTTTATTAATAGACTTTGTGCACTTACAGCTTATGCAATGACACCATGTCACAAGGTACCCTCGGCTTGGCCGCATGAAATCTGAATACATGGCACTGGGAAATCATACACAGTCTAAAATCACCTCTTATCAAATTTGGCACAAAAATCTGAAGCCTCAAATGTGACATCTATATATTACTTTGAAAATCTCCCCGTGTCTGTTTACACTCTAGAAAGGGACAGTAACTGAAAAAATCAAAGCCTCCACAACTGAATGAACCCATTCATCCACTAGTCCTGTTCACCTTATGCACAGTATGGTAGTGGAAAGGTGTCGGGCTCACCATGTCTAATGAGACCATATAGTTACAGACAGCTTGGCTGGAGATACCACAGGCCCGAGCAGTTTCTGATCAGTAACAGAGAAACACTGAGCTCAGCAACTGGTCCAAACAACACTGAGAAGGAAACATTTAAATTAACATTCAGGGTCTTTTAGTGCAGGAAATGCAGTTAAATCATCTGCATTGATAAAAGAAGAGTTCAGTGTCCGTGTGTGAACATGTGCTCTTTATCACTCAGAGGACAATGCAGAGCAAATTCTGCAAGAAGCACAAAGATTCCAGAAAAAAAACAACAACCAAGAACTCAACAAACTTTGGTTCCGGCCATAACGACACTTTAAATAAGAATTTAAATGTAAATCAGAAGCAGAGATTTTTTGACACGTTATCGTGGCGATATTTGATCGGAGTTTCAAGATATGTTGATCACATAAAGCAATTTTAAGCAGCTGAAATAAATCACACATTTATACACATTCATTGGAAATTAAAAAACATCAGTAACACAACAGTTTTTAGTGCAAAGTTGCCTTATGCAGGCTTATGTGTTTATATAATCACATTCCACCCTGTTCCCCAATATATGCTTTGCTTAATCCTTATTTCTTGCACATGAAATGATGGTCTCGTTCCAGCGGCACACACAAGGAACAATTCTAACAGCGCAAAAAAAGGTTAAATCATTGTTTTAGAGTTAGAAATAAATATACAAGACTGAAATCTTAATGGCCTGTCTTGGTATTTCTTATATTTTCCTCTTTTGGCAATTTGAACAGTGTGAACTTCAGCCCCACGTAAACCCATATAAGCCTCAGAAGTATTGTGCAAGGGCCGAACGTTTCAATAGAGATTCAATGTCAACATTCGATCTGAGTTTGCAGGTGCCTCCGCAGGCTGAGGGTGCGCAGGTGGAGCTGCTGCATCTGCTGCATGCGGTCCCTCTGACGAGCCAGGTTCTGGGGCATGGGGTAGCGCTGGCAGCCGCACAGATACTGGTACGGGATGCGCACGTGGCAGGCCGCTGCCCGACAGCGGGGCTGAGGTAAGGGCGGCAGCAGCATCCATCGCTTCTTTTCGGCACAGTAACGGTAGACCTCCTTGCGGTACTGCTTGTCCATGTTGGTGCTGTTCCTCCAGCCGCCAATGACGAACACGTCCTCAGCCAGGTAGCAGATGGCGGCACCTTCCAGACCGAGGACCTCTGGAGGGAGGCTGTCGAGGATGTCGTCGGAGATGTTTATGGATATTTTCTGCTGAGCGGCCTCCTGCGCCACATCGTAGTTCTTGGGGCAACAGGAAGACGTGTGGTAGAAGTTGGTGGACGCGACGGCCATTTGAAAGACGCAGTAGTTATCGATGAGCGGCAGTGAGTCCACATCCTGCCACTTGTGACTCTCTGTGTCGTAGCAAGTGGTCACGGTGCTCAGCCCATCCTCGAAGTCCAGGTCCACAGGGGTCCGGGCCATCACGTACACGTAGCGGTCCTCCACGCTCACCGTTTTGACGTCTCGTAGTATTTTTGGCGCCGGGTCGAGGTTGCGCCACTCGTCCTGCTCAGGCTCGTAGACAGTGACGTCCTTAAAGCCGGGACTGAAGTTTCCGTGACCACCGATGCCACAGAGAACCTCTTTGACACACGTGAGGCCGAAGGAGTGCTTGCGAGAGCTCAGGCTGCTGAGCTGCTCCCAGCTGTTGAGGTTGGGGTTGTAGCGCTCCACCATCTTGGCGTAGCCTGGCTCCATGGAGCCCGCCACATACACATGGCTGTCGGTGACTGCGATAGCATGTCCATCGAGGTGGTTGTGAATGTGCGGCAGGTTGACCCAGCGGTCCTCTGCCACAAAGTAGCCCACACACTCACTCAGATACTCTCCACCTTCTGAAACACCGCCCACGACCATGATGACGTCCATGTTCTGGCCAAACCGCGGCTGGGCGGCGGTCATGTGGGAGGCACAGAGCTCTAAGTCAGCAGACTTGAGGCTCTCGAAGTGAACAGCCTGAACCTCGAGGGTGTCGGACACCAGCTTCTGACAGGAAGCACTGTTTGCCACTAAGGGCTCCTTCCTCACCACCTGCAGCAGGGCGGTGGGAGCAATCTGTGACAGCCTCAAGAGCCCGAACAGCTCCTCAAAGTGCTTCTCTCGCTCCTCCGGGTTCTGCTGCACCCATTTCACGACGGCCTCGAACAGCTCCTCCTCAGAATCCACGGTGATTTCGGAGTCCGAGAGCCACGTTCGCAGGAGGTGAAACGGCAGCGTGAGGAATTCCTCGTTGCGGATGATTTCGTGGAAGTTCCTCCGGATCATGGTGGCGGCTCCCAGGGCGAGCTGGTCCAGGGTGTACATGTGGGCGAGGCTGTGCACGGCCACGCAGTTGGACAAGCTCAGCTTCTTCATGAGGAACTCTCCACAGAAGCTCTTCAGCTGCACCAACAGGAACCTAGAGGAGAGAATACATCCGAGTTATCAGACTAAAGTGAAGCCAAATACTGTCAACCGCCCCCTGGTGGCCAGCTGCAATAAAGGTAATATTCACTGCTTCCTCCATGTTAGTGGATGGGACCAAACTACAAAGTCAAAATGCACATTAAATCAATGTTTCTCAAAGATGGTTACTGTCATTTTTAGGTAGTTCTTATCAAACAGATTCTCTCTAATATCATAAGGTCTTGAGATAATGGGTGCTGTGATTAGGTGCTATACAAATACAATATGTTTGAACATGAACTGGAGCTGGGTGTAGTGATGACAATAACCATGACGTCACCAGTGTCTGTGTATTTACGAAAAGGGCAAAGGTGTAGGTGCAGCAGAACATGAGAGTTGTCCGACCAGCACATTGTTTACACCCAAAACAACAAGTCAAGGCAAATGACAACGATGTGTTCGGTCACGAAAAACACCAACACAAGCCTCAGCTATTCCCGGCAGACTCACTTTTGTACAAGAATGTAGTGGGTGATACATTAAACACAACAATGCACATGATGAAAGTATTTAAATCATTCATCCATAGATATCAGTCTTTTTCTATTTCTGATTCAGATTAAATGTAAGATTTAAATACTTTCATGTACATTCTTGTGTTTAATTTCACCCACTACATACTTCTACCCAAGTTCCTAGTGGGTGAATCAATTAAACGCATAAATGTACATGATATTTGTATTTAACTCGTTCATCCACAGACACCAGTCCCTTCCTCTTTCAGGTTCAGATAGAATGAAGTACATCACCTGTCAGCCAGCTCCAGTACTTCATGCACACTCGCGGTGGAGACTGTGATCTCCCCGGTGTACATGAACTGGATCACCCTCCTCACAGCCTCGGGCTCCAGCCCGCCCTCGGAGCTCCAGCCCTTCAGCTCCACTCTGGCCGACTGCGACTCGGAGAAGTGTCCGCCCAGCAGCAGGGTAAAGTAGTGCGACGCCGCGGACAGAACCGAGCGGTGGGCGGCCAGCGTCTGGACCCGCTCCCCGCCGGACCCGCACGCACCCCCGGAACGGAACTCCAGCGTCACGTCGCAGAACAGCCCCGCCTTCCTCTGCTCGTCCTGCCGCCGGGAGAGCTCGGAGCGGTGGGTCGGGCAGGTGAACTCCTCGGCCTCCTCCGGTTCCCCTTCACCTGTTAGCGCCGCTCCGGCAACGCAGCTCCAGTCAGCGCGGTCCTCCGGCTCCTCCGCAGCCGCAGCCATACCCCCGCAGGAGGCCAGTGTCAGAGGCGGCCGGACGCTCTGACG
The DNA here is from genome assembly GCF_947347685.1 of Pleuronectes platessa. Lineage (NCBI taxonomy): Eukaryota > Metazoa > Chordata > Actinopteri > Pleuronectiformes > Pleuronectidae > Pleuronectes > Pleuronectes platessa. Next base: position 5,754,087 of record NC_070646.1, read on the forward strand.
GATCTTGGGGAATATCTCGCAAACGTAGAAAACACACGTAAACAAACAGTCAGTCAGTGACATGCATGCGTTGCGTTCGCGGCCCGGACTGAACACTGCAGCTCACTTCCGTCTTCAGGTGATTTGTGTTTTTCCGCTGATGGAGCGTCAGTGGGACACAACAGGTCCATTGTGACACGCGTGCTCTCAACACAACACGGACACACTATCTCGAGGAGAGTCCCGCGTGATCTTTAACGTTGCTCACGAGCCGTTAACGCCTCGTTATTTCGGAGGGATTTAAACTTTGTTTCAGTGGAGGCTCCGTCTCTGCGCATGCGCGTGGTGCTTTGACGACCAATGACTTGTTACGTCTTATTTAATTTATATAAGTTATATTTATGATCTGTTGTTATACATCTACGGTGGCCCCCGAAGTACAAAACACACAAAACAGCTAATCACTACAAACAGCAAAACACAATAAATCATAAAATTATTTGTTGATGTACTTTTTGATTTGCCCCTCAGGGACACCGTATATATATACTTGCCAGACTATTCTATTTCAGAAATTTTAAAATCTAATGGTAAAGGATAAGTCCTAGTTATAAAGAGTTCATTAACAGTGATTGACTTATTGATGGTTAATAAATCATTTATAGATGAGTTATTAAACCTCACCTGCTTAAGACTTAGAACTACAGACGTTATTGATTATTGTACAACCTTTAATCAATAACTTAATCAAATGAATAGATGGCTGACTAGTTTTGCAAATGGACAAACGCACAGTATTATTACTGAATTAAAACAGCTCGTTTACATTTACTGTACTGTTCTCTTTGAGTTTGATTCATATCTCAAGTCTCATTAGCTCTGCCCACAGATCCCTCTTCTTCACCTTCAACCAATACACAAATTAACCAGCAGCCAGAGTGAAAAGTTAACACTTGTTTTATTATTATACTATATATGACAGCATTATTACAAAAACAAAGCATTTTTTTCACAGTTAAATAAAAACAGCAAAACAAAGGTCAAACATAACAGGCGGTAAAGTGGGTGGTTTCAAAGCCTTTTTTAGTTGGTGGCAAGACTTCAGCGAACAAATCTTTTACAGATCCCACATCATTATAATGAGCAAATCGCTTTTCGGCTTTCATGGTCCCTCTCCAAAAGATGCCTCCGAACTCGCAGGGCTCATTCATGAAGCGTTTTGTTTGGTGTGTCCACACGTTTGTGTTTTCTGACAGATATTCAGAACAGCAACGCATGTGGTTAGGTTTGGATTTATTGTAAAGGTCTCGAATGCATCTAATTTACAGCTGCAGATGAATTCCAACCACTTGTTATAACAGGGTTTGTAAACAGGGTAGTTGTCAAAAAAGGCAATGGTGGAGTGACACTTAAATCAGCTTGTGTTAAATTCCTTCAGCTCATTACGACGCCTCCTTCTCAAAATGTCAGATCTAGATTAGCTCTGTAATAACAACCTGTTTTTAAACTTTTAAACAAAGACAACTTCCTAAAAATAACTTTGGTTTATTTTTTGGACGATTCTCAATGGGATAGAGCCGTGGAGAAGAAATGAAAAGAAATCATGGGTCTACATTTGCTAGAGTTTAAACTAAGGTGCAATACTCAAAGACAAAGCATGCGTAAGCACACTTTTCTTGTGGCTTGATACAGGGAACTGAGGCTTATTTAAAATAAAATAAAAAAGTTTTTTTTTTTGGTAAGTAGTATTAAAGTCCCACAGTATTGCTGAGCTTGAACAAATTTCTCTTATCAGCTACTGCAGTTTAACTTAGACTCTGTATCACGGGTCAGGTTTGAAATGGGCTTTGAATCCCGGCCTCGTACCAACTAAGCAAAACAGATTTCTTCAGCATTTGGTTTTAAAGTACCGGTGGATTTTATGCTCCTGCAATTGCTGTAATTTGCATTGGTTTGGCTCTTGGTTCAAAACTGAATAAGTTACATCTTAGACTTTTTTTTAAAGAATTTGTCAAAAGATAAATCTAAAAATATACTTCCCCTTTGTCTCCGTAAAAACTAGATTGAAAACCTCTTCCCAGATCCCTCAGCCAGAGCGTCATTCAACTTTCCAGAATCCTCCTGGCCTTTTATTCCAGAAGGCAGCGGTTAACTGGGGCGTGCCAATACACCAAGTGAGACTGGCTGCCACATCAGGAAGTGCGTCCCAGTCTGATGTGCAGTTTACATGGACATGTGTTCAGGGAGAACATAGGAGATGTCGTCCCAGGGGTGTCGGTACAAACCCTGTTTCAGTCTCTTCTGGTCCAGGTAATGGCCTAATACAAGACAAACAAACAAACACAACTTAGACATGGTCTTGTTTTATCACTTTAAACAATTGGTGTCATGACTCAGTCTTAATGGGACTCACCAATGAAGCCCATACTGCGGCCAAGAACAAAGATGCCATTCAGTGCACCGATCTCCACAAACTCGTCAGCCTCATCTCTGGAACCAGTTCAACATTCATTTGAGAAACAATACAAGGCAGTCAGCGCGAGATCAGAGCCGAGAGCAACAGTACAGACAATGCACTTTTGACATGCATATTTTATTCAAAATGTATTTAAGAATCTTTTTATAAATAACAGTATAATTATCATTAGTACTTGAATGGAACTCTTATCCTACTGTGGACACCCATAGTCGGAGGCTGGAATAAAATACAGTCGTAATAAATAATATAATAATAGTATAACAAATAGCTTGATCGGAAAAGATGAAATTGTCTGAAAAATATTTTTTACATGAATATTTTACATATTTTTTATATCTGCTTACAGCTATACTATAGTTTTATAAACCTGTGTAATATATGCCTATTAATGATATATAGAAGAAAAGTAATAAAACAACAACTATTCAATGGTTTCAAAGTTGTGGTTTTGACATATATTTTATGTACTCATAAAACATTTTTTGTTTCCTAGCAGACAGTCTTACCGTGTGAATCCTCCACACGTCCTGAGCAGGTCCACGAAGGCAACACCAATAAAACCGTCCACATTAAGGATCAGGTTGGGTTTCTGAAAATAAATTTAAAAATTCAAAAATCAATTAATCACGTTATTTGTGAGCTAGCCAACCCTGTGTCCACAGATGTTGGACTATAATGAGTGTTTGTCATTATAATGTTCTTATTCTAACATTTGAACAATATACAGGTTCCTTTACAAATGCCCTGATTGTAGCTTCTGACTGCCTTTCTGACCATTTCATCTCATTAGTGTTTTTGCCTTGTTTCCCACTCGGCTAATTCAACTGACAAGTACCTTTGAGGTGGTGATTTTCTCGACGTCGAGGGCGTAGTCGAGTAGCTGGGTGGATGGGAAACTCTGCTTAACAAAGTCCTTCAGAATCTGCACCCGCACGTCCGGGTTGTTGATCTGAAAACAAAGACAAACTGTAATTATTAATACGTATATAAATAATCTTTTAAAGCTCATGACTATGTGACTTAAGAGATTGCGATAAGCTGAGCGCTGCATACCGATTTGACCCTGTGGCCGATGCCCATGATCAGCTTCCCGTCCTTCTTCATCTTGTTGACAAACTCCATGGGGAGCATGCCGCTGTCGAATGCTTTGCTGAACTGCTTTGCAGCTGCATCCAGAGCCCCCCCAAATCGGTCCCCCTGCAATAAGTGATTACATAACAATTCAGCACAGAAACATGTTGATCAGTTTGAACCATTTTGAAATTAAAGTGCAGGGAAATCAGTTTCAAATCTAGTTGGTAGAAAAGTACATATTCCTTCCACTTCTGTTATTTTGATGCTGGCACAGTGTGAATGTGTGTAATGTCTTTGTGTCGTGAATACTGACGATGGTGAGTAGACCAGAGGTGAGGCATGAGATAAGGTCTTTGCCAGCACGAGTACAGACAATGGTGTTGTGTGCACCAGACACAGCTGGCCCGTGGTCCGCAGTCACCATCAGGCACATTTCAATGAACTTGCAGGCGTAGTGCGGCAACCTTGACAAAAGAACAGAGATATTTCCAATGAAAATAAGTTTCTTAAAGAGAATAAAGAGCCATCTTCTTTCCCCAGTAACTGATTAACGTCGCGGTCTGGAGTAGTCACACTGACCTGCGCTGGAACCAGAGCAAGCCCAGCACTCCTCCTAAACCCATCTCCTCTTTAAAGACCTCAGTGATGGGCATGCCAGCGTAGATGAGCTCCTGGCCTCGCTCGTCACAGATGCTCGTCATGAACGAGGCTGGTTTACGGATCAGTCCCAACTCCTGGAAAAAAAAAACAGCGGTGAGTTCAAGTGTTATGTTTGCAGTAAAAGTGGCGTCATTAAATATTTTGTCCAGAAGAGAGCGCCAACAAGTTTATATTTCAACTTTAAAATGCTAAACTCCTAACATACTGTACCGAGGTCACATTTCTTAAACAAATAAATCCTTACCATAAAGGTTTCTTTATGTTATGAGTCTATCTACACATCCTAAATAGTTGCTCAAGATGCTTACCCTTGCCCAGGAGTAATCCATAGGTACTGTCGGGGGAGGAACCTCCTGAGCAGGAATGATGGTACCATTGGCCACCAGCTCATCATAAACGGTCCTGTTTCATCAAATATACAAACAGAACATCAGTGAAAAACCCTGGAAACAAATCAGGGATAAATTTTGCATGATCATGTGAAACCCTCTCACTTGATGACGTTTCCCAGCTCATCGAAGCTCTTCGGAACATAAGCGCCGGCGTCCCTCAGAGCCTGGTTCTTGGCTACTGCCGTTTCTGAAGCCTGGTTGGCGCAGGCCCCTGCATGGCCAAACTGAACCTGAAGATGACAGCACAACCAAATTAATCAAAAACCCTAAATCCTCACCAAACAACAAAATACTCAGCAATTTCATTCCTCAACAAACCTCTGAGGCAAACATGGTGGCACAGGTTCCAATACACCAGCACACTACAGGCTTGGTTATCCTGCCCTCTCTGATTCCTTGGCAGATCTTGTACTCCTCTGTGCCTCCGATCTGGGTTGTTGAGAGTAAAAGATGTTTAAAAATGACAAATTGCTTTACCCACAGGACAATCTGAAAATATGAACATTCACAGAGCCTGTCCCCACCTCTCCCAGCATGACTATCATCTTAATCCCTGGAGTGTCCTGGTAACGAAGGACGTGCTCCATAAACGTGGAGCCTGGATATCTGGCAAAGAGGAAAAAAATATAACACAAGTCCTTCCAACAACAAACATTTCTGTGTTGACAAGTTAAAACCATCTTAAATTCTTAACTGTCTCGGAGTCCAAACAATGTTAAATTAAGTTATTGTACCTGTCTCCTCCAATGGCAACACCTTCATAGACGCCGTCTGTGGTGCGGGAGATGATGTTGTTCAGCTCGTTGGACATTCCCCCAGACCGCGACACATAAGCCACACTGCCAGGACGGTAGAGTTTGGAAGCCAGGATGTTGTCCAGCATACCCCCTGTATTACCGATTTTAAAACAGCCAGGCTTGATGCCACCAACCTGGGAAACAGAAAATAAACTTAACTGCTCACAAGTGTAACTTACTGCTTACATGTATTTATCTGTGCAACATATCTATACATTCACAAGCAGAGAGTGACTAAGAAATTTACACTATCGTAGAAATTCAGAGTCCAGCTTTAAAAGTTGCAGTTGGTGTGATGCGTACCGTGGCGGGGCCAATGATCGTGACAGCTTTCTCATCAGCCATCTTGATCAGCTTTCTTGTCTGTGCTTCAGGGATACCCTCAGCTATAATGGCAATAGTGTGAATCTGGAAACACAATTAAATAAAAGACTTAACTTTAATGTCTGACTGAAAATCACATGTTTATTCAGAACAGTGTTTGACTTTCTACCTGTGGGTGCTGCATGCCCTCAATTGTACTGTCGAATGCGGAGCGCAGAGATGCGAAACTGATCAGGACGTCCACCTCCGGATGCCTCTTCATGGCATCGGCCATGTTCTTATAGACTGGCACCAGGATTTCTTTGTGGCCCCAATAAAACTTCTGCTTGTGATCCCCACTGTGCAACAGGAATATAAAGTTGAGGTGACTAGGTTTTCAAGTTTAACATTTATCAAGATATGAAGACATCAGATTAACACATTTTATCAAGATGAAATGTCTTGAAAGATATGAAGACTTGAATTGGTAAAACAAGGTAAAAAAAAAACAGAACTACAAGTTAAAAATGGCTGAACAGCAGCAACATGTGTTGGTTACATCATCTTAGTTTATGAAAACAGATGTTTTTTCCGAGTACACAAGTTTAAACCACTGACACACAAACACCAATGCAATTTCTGAAATAAACAGTTGTAACAATTAAGAAACGTATTGACTCTTTTAATTTCCTTAAACTGAGGCAGTGGTTAGATTTTGGTGAACCTACGTGAAGGGATAGACCATGGCTGCCACTGAGGGTTCTTCCCGGGAGCAAACGTAGTCAAAGTCCATCATGCCTTGCACAGCACGGGTCTGCATGCCCCAGACAATGGCCTTGGTGTTTTTTCTGAAGAGGGTGGTGGCTTTGGCTACATGAAGGAGAAGGCAGAGAGAGAGAGAGATTAAAGTTAGGGATGAAGAGAGAAATAAAAAGTAAAATCACAGTCAAGAGAAGGAGGTCTGGCTCAGATAAACACCAGGAATGGGGATGGAAGAAAGTAGAGAACAGAGAGATCTTGTTACGAGGACAGAGACACAGGAGGTAGAGTAAATAACTCTGACGACTTTTTACCACTGAAAACACAACTACAACAGATCGTGTCCGACTTTCTTGATGCACACAAGCATTTAGTATGTGACCTGCCACACACAATCTAATATGTCACACTTCTTATGAACAATAAGGGTACACAGAATATTATTTTGTCGACCCCCCTCACACCATTAAAAGGATCAATTTGGGATCTCACAGTGTTAATATTCAAACTTGTACAGGGGACACTTTACCAAATGATCCACACTGAAGTTGATTAGAACCATTCCATGCTCACATGCTGATAACAACTCTTAGTCCTGCACAAGGCCTGTGCAGTTGCACTGTGTGAGATAAGACAGATTGGCCAACTTCACTTCCTCAGAGGGTAATGACTTCATCGAATCGTCACGAAAGTAACTTCTCTGCCAATATGTGTAGATTGTTTTTCAAGAAACCTTTTCTACTCTGGGCTTGTAAAAATTGCTCAATGCTCTTAGAGACATGTTTCTACACCCTATCTTTTCACCATGTGGGGTTGTCTGAGAGACAGAACCCCCGAGTGGGGATGACGCAGTTGTCTCCTAGTTACTGAATTAATACTTTTCCCTATCCAGATACTGTGATGACTCTGGAGTAAATCAAGCCCATATGTGAAGAATAAAAAAACAACAGCCTGAAATATGAGGCATACTAAAAAAGCATCTGAAGACTCAAGTTCAGATCTCTGTTTTGAAAGTAGAACGTCAGTTTACAATGTGGCTTGAAATATATACTGTTAATCACCATGCCACATTTGTTCCAGTCCTACCAAGCCTCTCCTCCTCTCTGCCTCTGTTGTTACATCTGATCTACAGTAATTCAGGCACACAGCGATCAACTGTCCAGTGACGTTTTAGGACAAAGTTGTGAGGGGAACTGCTCAGTTTGTACCAACCAGTATAACTGATAGTTTTGTCCTTTTTAATTTACAGCTCTAAAAGGAGAGTAAGCCACCATCAGAATGGGGGAAAAGGGGGAGGGACAAACTGCTGAGAAACATCACAGAGCAGACAACGATGGGAAGGCAGAGGGGAAATAGGCAGAAGACCGAGAGGACTGGTTTTTCACACCCTTCCATACCTCCGCTGCAGCCTGAAGAGGCTTGTGCTTCTGTGACCCCCACGGGATGGAAACACAGAATGTGACAAAATAAGCACAAAAGGAGAAAAGAATGAGTTCATCTTTAGCTTATCGTTCTTGAATAGACTTCAATGCATTGTGGTAACTGTGTTATCTCTGAAACCACTCCATTACAAGCCTAGCAGAGGGAAGAGCATGCAAAGCTGAGCTGCTAAAGAGCATGCCTTTACTGTGCTGCTATACGAAGCGATCTAAAATGTATAGTCAAGCCGCTATTCAACTCTCATTCCCAAATAGCCTGAGATGAACTTCTGACACAACAGGTATCTCCACACAACAGCACACAACTAGACTCAACAAATCTTTCCAAAAAGATCCTTGTATTTATGAGCCTTAGCAATAAAAACTACAATAGGAGATATACTCAATTTGGGAATTAAAAATATTATTGCTAAGGAAAATATACCTGGAAAAGAGTTGATGCAAACATGTTTATAGGGCTGTGCGATATATTTTGTGTAATACAAAAAGATCTGATGTTTCACATTATTTTGTTGGGCAGTAAATCACTTTTCTGTCAATGTTTTTCATCATTTGGAAAGCACTTCACACTTACTGCAGGATATTGCATGAAGGCAACACAAACAAACATGAAGTGAGGGAGCGTTACATATAATGGGGTCATTCTAGACAGGAAGACTCAGAAGAGACAAAATGAGGAACATGTACACAACAGGGGAGCTACTGTTCTGTTTCATGGACAGGGTTTGAGTCTGACATGGACCTGAAAACCTTAGTTTGCAAATTATGCTGCAGACTCCAACACCACTAACGTTTTCATCACCCCCACGAGAATCATGAAAAACCATACAGACAGTATCTGGATGAGTAATCCAGACTCAGACGCACACGAGTGGAAGCAGATAACAGCTGAAGTTGCAACTTAACATCTGCAATGACATGACAACTTACAAGGTGGAGAATAAGGAATGAGTAACAAATAAAGATATGTGTTGTTTTCAGGATGTTTTTGTTCATATCGCACAGCCCTTTATGTAGGTGTCACACACACACAGTCAAAGTCCTTTCTACGGAGATGAGGAGACAATAGTAAAACCAACGTTGAGCATGAGGACAGCAGCGAGCAGTGAGGTCATGGCACACCTACCACTTACCTTTCCAATCAGCTATGACCACATTCTTCAGAGGCCACAGTATAGAATGAAGAGAGTCTTAGAGAAACAAGCATGACAAAGAAGTGGAGTGAGAGGACAGTTTGTGCAGGAAAACAAAAGAAGAAGAGAAGGAGGATAAGGAGGAGGAGGAGGAGGGAGAAAGCAAAAGAAAATGCAGAATAGCAGCGACCGCATTGGGGGAGGGAAAAAAATAGGAAGTGAGGGCAAGAGAAATGAAATAGCAGAAGTCTCTGAGTGCCTGGAGTCTTGCTGACGACAAACAGTGGAGATGAGGTCGACAGTTTAGATACCTGCTGGAAGACCTGCTTTACACTTTTTCGCTGGGATGGCGTCATTAGGCGTCCTGGGTTCAGAGAACGACGCCGTCCTTGTTGCAGCTGGAGTCTGGAGCAGAAAGAGAGAAATAATGTTTTGAGATGGAACTAACAATGTCGGCCTTTCAGGGAGAGAAATTGTAGGGTTTTAAAATGTTTTATAATTCTGCAGAGGCAGATATGAATTTTTGACGGCAACAGCTCTCGTCTTATAAAATGTCTTAAATTAATAATATGGTGCTGCAATGACGATTTGGTTGGTCCACTGTCTTGAGCAAGTTTGCCTTCACAATAAAAAAAATGCTAAACACTAAATCAGCTCTTCAGCAAATAACCAGCAGATCATTCTATTGTTCCCAAGAAAGTTACTGGATAAAAATACCATTGCACTATTGCTGGCGTTGAGGAGGAAGTTGGCGGTATGTGCGTCCATTGGAGGCTGGTTGGGGATCGGCCGGTGGCCCATGGCCATTCCAACGATGGCTGTCATGTGAGTCTCGGTACCAAAAACATGGATAGGAATACCTGTGGTCTTTCCTGCAGAGGAAAAAACACCATTTTAATAAATTCTGCTAATTCAACAAAAATTTTACAAAGAAAGACCAAAAGGTTAAAAATCACCATCTTTCTTGTAATGATTAGTCCAAATAACTTCTCTCACTGCATCAACTAACTCACCAACTTCTCCCATCACCCTCAGCCCCTCCTGGTAGTTGGGTCCACCACGTCGAACAAAGATTGTGACCTCATGCTCCTTCAGAGGACCTTGGTAGTCTTTGATGGCTCTGACAATGCCCTGAAGTGAGAGACACGCAGGTCAGCTAGAGGCTTGAACATTATCAACACTTTTAAACAGGTAAGACATTTGTCCCTCTCAGAAAACAAGAGGAAACTTGGATTCCATGTTCCTCAAACATACTGAGACCCATTTTAAAGTTTAAAAAACATTATTTGATGTGAAATTTCACACCGAGCTTCTCCACAAGCTGCTGCAGCTTTGGGAAGAAACTATTGCAGTGGTGTTGGCTTTCCTCTAAGGATATCACACTATGTGGCAATGTGATAATGTGTCTTAGATAAATATATCATTGCGTTTCACCTTGAATGTGGCTGCTACATTGGTGAAGTTGGCAATACTTCCTCCAATGATCAGCACTTTCCCTGTAGAATAAAGAGAGAGGAGGTGACATGTTAAGAGCATGTCCGTGACTGAAATTTGACACCCCCACTAACATTGTTGAAGTGACAGCCTTGAGGTCTATTGCTGGCAAAGTACAAATAGTTAACCTGGAAACAGGTGTGACGGTTCCCTGTATGTTGTGTCTTCCATTTGTTTCTAGGACTGGGGAGCAGAGACCTACTTAATTGGTCATTAGGAGTGATTGGCGTGCACCTGGGCCCGGGTGCCAACGCCCTATAAGAGTCTGCTTCCCCAGTCCTTCCCTCTCTGTTCTTTGCAGCTCCATAGCCATGCACACCTTTCAACACTTATGTTGAAACAACACACACCCATAATCCACTCATGCATACACACTCCACCATACGGACTTACTGACTTCCACATCCCATACTTTTATTATAAGTTGAGCACTTGGATTGGTTTGGTTTGATTAAATACTTATTTTGATTCGGAAACTGTTGTCTCCCGTCTTTTTTGTTGTGCAGCCTGGCGCCCCTAGGCCAGGTGCGTAACAAAGTGGGGGCTCGTCCGATAAATTGTTTGTACAGTGAGTTTGGAGCGTCAATTTAGTCTCCCTCCTGTATTGGATTTGTGAATGGAGTGACGTTAGTTGGGAATCTTTCCGGGAGGTTCCGTCGTTCCATGGTTTGGTCAACAGTCCGGTGAGTAGACAAAGCAATGTTACAGGCTTGTTATTCGGACTTTGGGGAGATGCAGTTAATTGTTATGAGTTGAATTAATCTGTTTAAATTTGAGTTAATTTGATTAGGTTTGGTTATTTCAGTACAGTACGGTAGCTGTTTGGTTCATTTTGTGCGGTTGGAGAGTTGTTTATTTCTGGTAGTTGTGCAGCTAAGTAAACGTCATTTGGGACGTCAAAAGTTGCCTGGCTGGGTTTTTTTTTGTATTTGTTGATACAAGTGTCCCTGGTAGGTGCGCTTAGCTGCCTGGGTAAAATAGCTCGTTGGTTTAGGCCGGGGGGTGGCTAGGTGCGTCAGGTGCGGCAGTAGCGAGAAGTTCGTACTGAATATCTCGACTCGGGGGCACGGCTAAGGGGGGCATGCGGGTCGCCAGTTATTGGTTGCCTTTCCTCCCCTTTGGTATGAGCTAGGCCTTTGCGGTGGCCTTCAGTGCGTAGAAATCCCCCGCAACCGGCACACGAAGAGGGTGGAGTTAGCTGGGGTTTATATAGGCTAGGGGGACACTTGTATTGTATTTTGTTTGTTTTTTGTTTGGTTTGCCAGCTAGGAGGCTCTTAAAGCGCACAATACCCAGGATGGTGACAGTGGATGACGTTGTTCAGTCTCCCTCGGTGGAGCGCTTAAATCAATGCACCAAAGACCAGTTGCTGAACATTGCAGATCGTTTTGGATTGAAAATTGAAGCTAGTGATAGAAGGTTAAAGGAGACATTGTTGGAAGTCTTGAAAAGAGAGCTATGTGGTATAGCGGTTTCAACTGAGGAACGGGATAAGAAAGAGGAGGCGTCTCTTTCTCCCGCAGTAGGTGCCGCAATGGCGGTGCCTTCACCAGCAGCTATGTCAGGGTTGACGTTCGACCAACAAAAAGAATTAATCATTTTGCAAGCTAAAGTACAAACTGATCGGGACCACCAACAAAAAGAATTAATCATTTTGCAAGCGAAATTACAAACTGATCAGGAACGACTTAGGCTAGATAGTGAGTATGCTATTGAAAAAATGAAACAGCAGACAGAACAGGCTAAGTTGCAGGTAGAGCAAAATAGATTGGACTTGATAGGGGATGGTAAGATTTCAGCGGCTGCACAAGTGTTTTCAGAACCTGCAGAACGGTCTGCAGGGGGGTTTGACATTAGTGGCAATCTACGTCTGGTGCCCAAGTTTTCCGAACGTGATCCTGAGGCATTCTTTGCCATGTTTGAGAGGGTGGCAGATGTGCGTAAATGGCCTGACTCGGCGCGCACATTGATGCTGCAGTGCGTCTTAACAGGCAGGGCGCAAGAGGTTTTTTCGGCTATGAATGCGGCTGACAGTCAAGAGTATGCCCGTGTTAAGGCGGTGGTACTGAAGTCATACGAGCTCGTTCCTGAGGCGTATAGGCAGCGGTTTCGATTTTGGAAGAAACATGACAGACAAAGTCATTTGGAATTTGCACGTGATTTGACGACGAGCTTTAACCGCTGGTGTAACGCCTCGGAGGTGGAAGATTTCGAAGGCTTACAAGATTTGATGATTTTGGAGCAGTTCAAAGATTCTGTTCCAGCTCGTGTGGCAACATATATCAGTGAGCAGAAAGCACGCAACGCAGCAGATGCGGCGGCGCTCGCAGATGACTTTGTCTTAACGCACCGTGGAGAGTTTAGAGCGGGCGGTGGCAATTATGTTGCTGCCAGTGAGTCGCATGGCCGATTTAATAAACCTCTGCCTGTTGATTCCAGAGCTAACGCCAACAACAGTAGGGATGTGCGTGACTCGGGGAACGTTTGCCATCACTGTAACAAATGGGGGCACTGGAAAAAAGATTGCTTCTTGTTAAATTCCCCTAAGGCGGGTCATTGGGAACCAAAAGGGGTTGCTACGGCAGCTCCAGTTCGTCCGGTGTCCACTGGTGTTACACCTATTTTCGGTTCAAATGAGGATACATCGGTTGTAGCTCTGAATTCTTACCGTCCATTTATCATGCAGGGGACTGTGTCTTTGGTGCAGGGTGGGGAAGAAGTACCGGTAACTATTTTGAGGGACACTGGGACTTTTGATTCATTCATTCAAGCTGGTGTTCTCCCTTTGACTAATGTTTCTGACACTGGTGATAAGGTTCCTATCCGGGGCATAGACATGAATATTTTGTTGGTTCCCTTGCATAATGTTGTCCTAAAATGTGAACTGTTCCAGGGAGAAGCAAAGCTCGCTGTGCGCCCAGCACTGCCTATTCCGGGTGTGACGCTGATCCTGGGCAACGACCTGGGGGGTGCTAAGGTCTGCGCTGGGGTCCCGCCGCCGCCGGCAGTGGTGACCTCTGTTCCCTTGGTAACGGAGGAAGCTGATGAATGTGAACATGACTTCCCAGAGGTTTTTACAGCGGGTGCGGTGACCCGTGCAATGGCTAAGTTAAAAGAGAAATCTCATTTAAATGATTCAATTAAGACAAAAGTATCTGAAAAGTTTTCGATACCTCTTTCTGATTTTCCATTGTCCATAACCCGTTCAGATCTGGTTGCGGAACAGCAGGCTGATGCCTATCTGAAGGAGATATTTCCATTGGTACGGCCAGAGGAGGAGCTGTTTGACAGTGCTTGTGGGTATTTTCTGCAGGACTCATTGTTGGTGAGAAAATGGCTGTCACATAAAGGAAGGTTTGTGGGTGAACCAGTGTTCCAAATTGTGTTGCCAGAGAAACTTCGCCAGTCAGTGTTAAAGGTAGCGCATAATGAATCTGGACATGCTGGTGTGAGAAAAACTTACGATAGACTACTTAGGCATTTCTTTTGGCCTCGTATGAAGAGAGATGTGTCAGCATTTATCAAAACTTGTCATACATGCCAGTTAACTGACAAGCCTAATCAAAAGTTGAAACCAGCACCATTGTATCCCATTCCGGCCATTAGCCAGCCGTTTGAACATTTGATAATAGACTGTGTAGGTCCTCTACCTCCTTCAAAATCTGGAGCGGTGTATTTGTCTGGTCATCCGCTTGCCAAGAAGCATTTGAGCAGGCTAAAAAGCTCTTGTGTACTGCTCCGGTTCTTGCAGCTCCCCGCTTAGACAGGTCATTCACAGTCTACACTGATGCTAGTCATGTGGGGGCGGGGGCCGTTCTAATGCAAGAGGACAACCTGGGCATAGATAAACCTGTTAGCTTCTATTCTAAGAAATTCAACGCTTACCAGCTAAATTACTCTGTCATTGAAAAGGAAGCATTGGCTTTGATTTTAGCTCTGCAACATTTTGATGTTTATGTTGGCGGTAGTACCCCCCTGGTTATTTATACAGACCATAACCCCCTGACCTTTTTACATTCTTTGCAGTGTCCAAACCAGAGATTGATAAGATGGTCACTGTTCCTGCAATCCTATGCCCTGGACATTCGTCATGTTAAAGGGGCGGAGAACGTGGGGGCCGATGCGCTGTCACGGGCTCCTCATGACTGAGGTTCGGTCTCCGTTGGTCCTTTTTGCCTCTGTCTGTCTTGCACCCCTTAAAGTGCTTCCGTGGTACTGGTTGCTGGGGTGGAGGCCTGTGACAGTGGGCAGGCGGCCATTGGAGTAGAGGTTGGGTATGATAGAGAGTAGATAGTATATATTTATCTAATGTTAAATGGGTTGCCGGTGATCCCTTTGGGACTCCGTCTTTATGGGGGGGGGTGTGACGGTTCCCTGTATGTTGTGTCTTCCATTTGTTTCTAGGACTGGGGAGCAGAGACCTACTTAATTGGTCATTAGGAGTGATTGGCGTGCACCTGGGCCCGGGTGCCAACGCCCTATAAGAGTCTGCTTCCCCAGTCCTTCCCTCTCTGTTCTTTGCAGCTCCATAGCCATGCACACCTTTCAACACTTATGTTGAAACAACACACACCCATAATCCACTCATGCATACACACTCCACCATACGGACTTACTGACTTCCACATCCCATACTTTTATTATAAGTTGAGCACTTGGATTGGTTTGGTTTGATTAAATACTTATTTTGATTCGGAAACTGTTGTCTCCCGTCTTTTTTGTTGTGCAGCCTGGCGCCCCTAGGCCAGGTGCGTAACACAGGCTAGAGGAGAAGAAACAGGTTGCATTGAAGAACAATTATTAAATCCAGAAATATCCAAGTTCATTAATGGAGTCCATTTTCTGGTAACCTCCTTCTCCCAGCCTTTCAACTTTGGCCAACTTTTTTTTAATTCTTCAATGATGTTTGTAAAGGGCGTTGGCTGTACTTGCCTTCCTGATGTTTTTCACGAGTCATGAGCGAAAGGATGGTTTTTGCATAGTCGTAGGTCTGCTGTTCGCTCGGAGCGCCAGAATATTCGCCGTAGTTTGCCAGCTCATCCACTCCACCCAAGTCACAGATGGTGTCACTTAAGAAGAGAGAAGATGGACAGTCAAGTACTGTGTCCTGATTGTAGTTTGTAAATCTTCCCAACTCCTGTTGGCTAAAACGTCTCACATAAATCTTGCGAATCAATGGACTACCTGTACACAACCGAAGCTCCTCCTCCCGCCACCATGGTCCAGATCCGGCCAGTAGGGTTCAGCAGGGTCAGCTTCAGACTGGCCCCGCTCTTTGCATCCAGATCTGCTATGTAGGCCTCCTACAAGTGACAAACCATATATGTATACAAAATATTACTAGGTATTCATGTCATTAAAATAAATTAATCTGTGAAGTCAAAAACATATACCAACAAGGCATTACACTTGTACAGCCTCTATGAATAAACTGAGAAGGTAGAAAGTAAACGGGAACATTATAACCCCAAAAAACAACACCAACTAGAAAGGTCAGATTTATCGTTCTTCAGATCTCACCTCTGGATATGCCTCTCTGCCGAAAGGTGGTGGGAACTCAATGTCACCCCATTTAGCCTTGCAGATATAATCCGCTGTGGCATCAATCTTTGCGGCCATGTCAAGGACGTACACTCCTTTGTGGGTGACAACTGGTTGATAGGAGGGAAAAAAACACACAAGTTCTTTGTTCATGCGATTTCATTATTATTATAATATAGAACATTTAAAAATCACAAAGAGATGAGTAAAATATCAAATAGTACTTACCGAGGGGGTTGATCTCGAGGTAGGTGAAATAGAGATCCTCGTAAAAGTTGAAGAGACCCACGATAAAACTAGACAGGGCTCTTTATGGAGAAACAAAATTAAGAAAAGTTCAAATAGGAAATCAAAGACAACTCTTAATAGAGAACCACAAAATTAAATAAATACGTAATAAATAAATTGAGTGTTCACATTTTCCTTCTTCTGAAATGAATCCGAGTCTGCATTTTGAAAGTATCAAATAAAAAGAATATTGTGATCTTTATGTTATGCTATAGATCTTTCCAAGTGGATGAATAAGGATGCATTCGTACTCTTTCTTGTTTTCAGGAACGTGTGTGAGGAGCTGATCTCTGACTTGCTCCTCGCTCAGCTTGTCGTCCACTGCAACCATCAGCCTCTGGGCCTTGGCGTCCACGTCGCCCACTTCCACTCCTCCCTCGTGGTGGAAAAGCACATGGTCGCCCTCACGTGTGGCATAGATACACACATAAAACTCCTCTTCCTGGTCAAATACATGGACATACAAATACATCATCATAGATTGACAAGTTCTTTTAACATTTGACTTGTTTAAGTGAGCCTGTTCACATACACTTCACTGCTAAAAACAAAAATGGCACACATACTGCTGCACCCGAGTTTGTTCATTTCACAACAAATATTAGGAAATTAACCAATTAATCACATACTCGGTGAACTAAAAGTAACACATAATAATTGATGAAAGCTGGTCCTAGATGCTTTATTGCCCTGCTTAGAAGACTGACACTTGGTTTTCTTCGTTGGTGTGGGGTCTATGCTGCTCTCTGATGATTTATCTATGATTAAAAGGCTAAGCAAATATACTTGACTTGACACAGGAGGGTGGAATACATTACCTGTGTGTGTGGAACAAACGGCTCAATGAGGAAGTTCTTCAGCACACCCTTTGCCTTTCCCACCTATTAAAGACAAACCCCAAACATGTTAGTTTCTGGCTCTAAACTAGAACCTATTGAAATTTACTAAATATAAAAGTCAGTCATAGTTTCACATTGAACATCTTGGTAGTTACTTTGTTTAGTGAGAGCAAGTTTAAAAAAAGCAAGAAACCAATGCCACAGTGGAAGTACGGCCTCTGGCTGTTTGGAGAGCAGATATGCATGTCTGTATATATGGTTGACCAGAATAGACCCCCCCCCCCCCCCCCTCCTCCATTGGCTTTACGTCACCTCTGACCTGACAGATCTAAACATAAGCTGGGGGTCTTTGAAACCAGACACAACATGCGCCTACACATGACAGGCCCTGGGAAAAAGGTCAAACTGTCGGGCAAATGTTACGTAATTTACAAAATAATAAGTGTGAAGAGCTGTTTGCTATATATATGGTTTTAACAACACATTTACCAGGTCTGCCTGTGTCACACATTTCTACCCAGGGGATAATAAAGTTGTATTTAAAAAAAAATTATAATAACAAAAAGTCACCCTACAAAAAAGGAGACAAACTGTGTTGCCCAATAAAATACAACCAAGTGAATATTTCTGGTAGGTTGCTTTGTGAACTTTGCAACATGAACAGCCTTTTTATACTGATTAACCAAGAGCAACAAACAATAACTAAAGAAGTAATATAATCCACTATAAAGTGTGATGACTTTTAGATCTGTTACAATAACTCGAATTCTCGGATCGTACTTCATTGTCTCAAAAGGGAATGCTGGATTGTTTTTGGTCTAAAATCTCACTGTGACAAAAAGAGGGAGTACAGTAAACTTACAGTGGTCTCTTTCATGAGGTGGCTTTTGACCCATTCCTTGACACCCTGCAGGTCCAGGTTTATGCCCACCAGCCCAAGCTTCCCGCGTCGCTTGATCAGCTGATCTGGCTTCACCACGAGACGCTACAGGAAGAGCGAGCGGAAGACAGATGAACCATAAATCAAACAAAAGCCAAGTGAAACCGATACTGGGCAAAAACCTGCCTGGTATCATGTACAGGCGTTTGTGTTTAATACATTTGAATGAAAACGCAGCAGCTTTACCTCTGTCAGCAGCCATGGGTGCTCCTGCGTGAGGCGGTCCCAGTCAGTCGCGGTGGTTACTCTGGCATAGGAAAAGCGATTCTGCACAGCCGCTGAAGTGCAGATATGCTTATATAATAAATCTTTTCCTGTCTGCTCTGAGATGGCTTTCGCCGACATGGCTGCGCTGGCTAGCACAGGACCTTTAGAGAGAGTGAGGAGGACAGTCAATTTAACAGGAGGAACATGATGATATCTACACAATGATGGATAAAAGATAAACAAAAAAGAAGCATATGTGGATTGGGAGCGACATGAGACTACAGGCCTTGGTTTAATCAATTAAAGGGTGTAAAGAAAGAAACTGTGATCGATTGAATGTGATTGAATTAAATTGTTTAAACGGTCCCAAAGACGTGTTTTACAAAGTAAAACTGACTCGTCTTCATTTCTGAATTGAAGCTATGTGGCCTTCCAAAGCTTTCTGATCCCTTGCCAGCGACACTTATCAGTGGTTGAGATTTTTGACAGAGACAAAATACAGAGATAAAGTGCGAATGCATTTGCTATCAGCTGCACGACCACATACCACCAAAATATTCATGATGGTTGCCCCAGTTCAATGCTATACTACGTTTTCATGCAGTTGTTGTGATGCTACAAATGCAAAACAGACCTAAGATAAGCAAATATTATATGATCTGAACTTGAAAATGATCTTGTCTTTAAAACTTAATAATTCTATATTGTAGTGACCGGACTGCATATTTTGTTTGATGTGTGTATTAATGTCCTCATTCGTCTAAAAGGTGATATATTTGAAATATTGGCAAACCAAAAGCATATGGAAAATGTACAGATAAAACGACAATACTGCAGAGCTTGAATGTTCCTGTTTGTGACTGACGACAGCTTCATTACTCTGATCTAAATGACTTTGTTCCAAACCTAGAAACCTGAGATCCACAATGAAAACAAATCCCTTTGTACCTCTTCAGTCATGTTTACTAATTAGGCCTTGGACTGCTTTCATTTCACTGACAGTGTCAAACTGTCAACACATACTTTGGAAACAGCGGTGAATCCTCAAAGTGACTTTGACCATTTATGAGCTTGAAATGAGAAGTACAATCATACTCTAACATTCAGTCAGTCACAGATCCTGTCCTCAAGTCCATGACTAGTCTGTGGACACAACTCAAGTCCCCTTGCATCATTCAACAAACCAGCCTTTGTGCATAAGATAGTAAGAAAGTGTACATAAGAAAATAGAAAACGTCAAAATCCCATGTAATTGTTCAGAGCACAGATGCAGGTGGAGCACAAATTATTCATCAATCATTGATACATCAATAACTGTTAGATTAATCAATAATAAGAAAAAGAATGGCCTCTGCCAAGGTCCAACAGTCCTCTTATGATACCAAACTTAAATTCCCTAGATCCAGATTTTTATTTGGACTTTACTTTCACACACTTAGGTATATCAGTCCCTTAAATGTGGAAGACCTCTGTGAAATCAATGTAAACTATGAAAACTGCGTGCAACGTTAAAGTAAAAAAACATTTTCCTGGATCTGCTCCAAAAACTGATGGGTTCCACTCTGAGCCAAACCACATCCTTCCACAGAGTGTTGCTGTACTTTTACACAAACTGGCAAACTAACAAACAAACTAATAAAAGTGAAAACATAGCCTCCTTAGCTGAGGTAGTAACGGTTAGTTCCGGTTCTAAACACAGAAACGATGCATAACCGCAGAGTAAATAAGATTTGGTATTGTACTACCAGACCCTAGGTATGAAGCCAAAATGATAAGTGAATCATATGTAGACTTAAGATTATTAACTGACCAAAACAAGTAGCTATCAGATCTAGCAATCTAAATGATGAACTCGGATGAGGACTGCACCGGTGACCCCACACTCCTGTTTGGAACATCACACAATGTTGTCAGACCTGCTCTGCAGACACGCCACTGGCAATGTTTCGTCAGCAAACACAAACAGATGTTAATATGTAGTTTGTTTACTTTGGTGTGGTGCCTGAAGTTTACAGCTCTAATCTAAAAGGGAGATGCGGAGCTCATGAAGGCTTCCACCATTAACTAAACAGTGATAAGCAGTGATGCTTGATAACATGAATCTTATCTCCTCTGCGATACCGAACACATATTCCAGCTTCTGAAATACAAAGCTCTGTGGTAGCTGTGGAACCATGTTGCATTAAATCTGCAAAGGGGTCTGTGACAGGTGGCTTAACGGGCTGACCTGCCATGCTTTTAGAGGCAGATGTCCCAGTATTTATCCTGCACATAATCCACGGGTCCTGCCCATTGTTTGAGACTATCTAGCCGTGAAATGAATGTCACTTTGGGGCTTTCTGAGATGAAGGAAGCTGGGTTTGGAGTCGGCAGGAGCAGCAGCAGCTCACGGGCCAGTGAAGGGGAGTTAGTGGGTGGAGGTAGTGGAGTTGATGAATGTGGTGGTGCTGCTTCACAAACAGCTGTTGGAGGAATCCATCCAATGCTACATCAACATGCGTCAGACGAGCACTAAATGAATGAAACCCCTGTAAGCAGCAGTAGCAGCTACCACACCCACCCCTGCTAGCTCTGCCTGCCGGGGAAGTTCAACAACTTTAAGCCTCGAGTAGCCACGGGGCTGCATGAAGGAGCAACTTGTGCGGACATTTCATGGACAAGTCATGAAAACATCCAGTGGGGGGGGGATGACAAGCTCCCCGGGGCAGTGGCTGCTAATTAAGGTTAGCATGCGAGTAATCAACGCTGCTAGTGATGAGGCAGTTAATTGAGCATGAAGTCCATTTTTAAAAGACTTCAAACTAAAAGGAGACATTAAATAAAACCCGTGTCATCGCTGGTGGAGCCTCGCATCATCTCATATCCGCTGACACGGACTCCTCACTCACTCACTCACTCACTGACTGACTGACTGGGGCTAACCCCTGTAGCCTAGCTAGCTAGTTCTCAGCTAACACCGGGCTTTAAGAAAACACACACACACACACACACACACACACGGGGCGGAAGTGGTCACCTCGTCGGTCGGGGTCGTTTTTGTTCCAGATGCCGCAGATACTCGTCCTTGGAGAGAAGTGCCACCGCCTGAAGAGTCGCTCGGTCCCCGGGTGAGTCCTCAGCCGTCAGTCGGTCGTCTCCTCCTTCGCTCCAGTGGTCTCACCACAATCTGGCGACCGATTACACGTCGCTGCCGCCCGCTCATTGGCTCAGAGCGGTCACGTGGGAGGTGCCAGACACGCCCAAGGCTTTAGAATGAGAACAGCGGTTGGAATAAAACACCGTAAAACTGTCAAGATTAAAATAAGCATTGTTCAGAAAATTACAAAACGTACACACAAAAATTCCTCACTTTCTTTGAATTGAATTTTTGTTTCAAAATTCTATGTTAGGGCGTTTAATTTGTAGAAAAAAATAAGCCAAGACTTTATAATAAGAACAGTGTTTAGAATAAAACTAAGTAAAACTGTAAACACAAACTCCTCAGTTTTTAGGGCCCGAGCACTGACAGGCATTGACAGACGTGAGGCCCTATTGAAATATAATATGGTATCTTGCCTGTAGGGAAGGCAAAGTGAAGACACAACCCTGCTTGAAGTTGTACACATTAGCCAGTTTGTACAATACATATATAAAGACTCAAGAGCTTCTAAGTTGTGTTGAGTCAGCACAAAGGGCGACTAAGGATTGGAATTGGCAATATTTAAATATATAATATCTTTGCAAAAATTATACTGGCATTATAGTGAGTGGGGTTCCATTTGGCGAGGTCCATTGACAAACCTGAATTGTGTGCGTGAATATGCAGTCGGCCACAACACACTTTTGGTTGTGTTGGCTAAAAGTTGTTTTTGCGGTTGGTTATATAATTGGTTGTGTTGTGTTTTTCCATCTCAACTTGATTTAAATCGGTTTGTTTTGTTTACGTGGACGTGTAAGACTTAGCAGACACGGCCAACCAATGATAGTCTATTTGCCAATAGTTTTTGTTTTAACCAACTTCTTCCAATATTTGCTTCAAGCTAAGTCTACCACTGGCTGCTTCAAGCTATGCATTTATGTGCAGATGTTGACACAAAGCAGGAAAGGGAAAACGAATGTGAATCAAAGGAATACTTAAAAAAAAAAATCATGTAAAGTCACCTAATAACATTAATAAAAAAAACAGTATTACTAGACCCTGGAACGTACCAACTATAACATTTCTAGGACTGCAAAGCAGCACTGGGCGGGCTAGAGCACATGCATTTTGAAGCATTGCATGCGTTTTGCCCATGGTTTTGCCTGAAACAAATTAATAGTGACTGAGGAAATATTGATACAGAGCTGTTCAGGCTTGGACTCTGATCATGAGACAGAAGTTTGCTGGCGATGGGACAATGCACAGTGGAATTATGACAACATAGCCTCCTTTGGAAACAATTGTGTAGATTGTAAATTTGTCAGTATATATATATATACATACACACACACACACATACACACACACATATACACACAAATTAGCTACGTCGCACATCTGGTAACTGAAAAAGAGATACATTTTAAGAGAAAAGTCAAACACTACGGTAAAAGACAAGCCTTTATTTACATTATAAGAAAAGCATGTCTTGTTAATACTGTGACAAGTTGTTTTTAAATGATACACAGACAAAATAACAAGAAGCTTCCAACCTACTATGGTCGTCCCTTTGAACAGGTGGAACGAGTAGGGGAAGTGCTGCACTGGCTGAACGTGCATGACGAGTTTGGGTGAATGACGGCTGGGTGTGACGGCGATGGCAACAGGACACGTATCTCACCTCATGTTTGTCAGGATGAAGAATTTACATGTAAAAATCAATTTACTAGCCAGACAAGAGAAGGGGTTTCCTATTGAAAAGCACAAAAAAAACGGCATGAAAGTGACTCTTGTCATTTGCAAATAAAACGGGGGCCTGCTCTACTGCTTTTGATGGTGTCACTGACTGATCTGCTCATTTTGGTAAGGCACCACTTGAATGAAACGGTCGAGCAATTGCGACTGGTGCTTTCAAAAGGAAAGGTGTGGGGATGCGAATTTTGGCCCGATTCACGAAAAAAAAAATAACACAACTTGCACAATCTGTTAGTGACGACAATGATGCAGAAAACATTTACAAATGACGTCTCTTACAAAAGGAGGAAGACGATGGCATCCTGCTGCATACATTTTAAGATACACAGTACAATAAATATAAATAGACTGGGGAAGACCGAAGAGAAAAAAATATGAATGGACAAAAACAGCTTTACATTCAAGTCAAATATACAATGCAAAGAGGAGAAAAGGTGAAGGGGAAAATAACCCAGCAAGTCTATTCTATATTTGGCAGATGAGCCAATAAAACCTGGACACACATTCCAAGAGTTCAGCGTTGTCCTCTACGTCTATCCTGAGGTCAGTTTTGATATTGAACTCATCCAATACATAGACTTGCTCAATGGATACCGAGTGAACCAGTGGAAACTTAAAAATGTTTATCATGTTCTCTAAAAGAAACATTTCAACCATGACGCTAATATTTCTAAAGCACTCCTCATTACTCATCACCTTTAGAAAAGTCGAGGCAGTTTTGCAAGACTACATTTCATTTAATATGATTTTGGCAATACCAACATGCTCTGAATCAGCTGATCACAACCTCTTTATCTTCATTGTTAATTCACATCTAAAGTCTCAGGGTTTTACCTTCCGATGATTGTTAGCGTCAATGTAAGGGGTAAATTAAGAGAATGCAATAATCAGAGATCTCTTCAGAGAAAGAATAGTTGGGAGATTTTTCTAGACACTCAGGAGTAAGAGCGTCACAAGGGGACAGTGGGCCCAACTTGATTTTGTCCTCAGCAGAACAGCAGTTTCCCACATCTTCACTTTAGCCAAATTGGAAAAAGAAGTTTCCAGGTCCAGTATCTACAAAAAAAAAAGAAAAAGGGGGGGGTTAGTTTATATGATGAACCTTCTCAGATTGTTTCTTCCATGTTCTAAAAACCTTAAGATGTAAAAACTGGCAAGAAACAAACTAACCTGGACTGGAATCAAAACTATATCCTCCACCATGTCCACCAAAGAAAGCCCTGAAGATGTTGTTTGCATCGAAATCTGCAGAGAAAGCAAAGCAGTGATTAACTGGTGATCGCCATCTTCAGGAAATATAAGATAGAAAATGTATGCCCAAAATCTCTCAACTAAACAAAGAGTGGTGGTTCCTTTTTTTAGTAGTTGCCCACATTTTTTTTCTTCTTAATTTTTAAGATTTAGAGTGGTGAATTTTTTAATGTTTGGATGCAAGCTCACTATATCTTTTGATCATTTGCTAATTCATTCTGCTCAATCTCATTATTAATAACTAATGGCACATGGTGACTTTGATATGACCTTCAATTATAAACATAACATCTTCATGTATGTTAACATCTTCAAATATGTACTATGTGTACATATTTGTTACACTGCCTCCAGTTTGAAGGCTATGAAACTTGTTATGACTCCAAAGACGTTTTACTCAGCTAGAGGTTCAAAAGAAAATGTGACCAAGCTGACGCTTCAGTTATTCTTTTCTATCCTTCCATGTCCTGTAGGTTGAACGTAAATTTACCTCCACCATCCATGCCGTTGTCATCATCCAGGTCGTGTCCATTGTCATAGCGGCCCTTCTTCTTCGGGTCGGAGAGCACAGTGAAGGCTTCGCCCACCTCCTTAAATTTCTTCTCCTCCTCTTTCTGCACTTCTATAGAAGCTGCACTGTGGCGGTCTATGAAATAATGGGACGATACAGATATTAACCCATTGAATATTCTCAGCAGCTGGTATTCTGTGGGTGAAAAGAAAGAGGTCTACCTGGGTGGTGCATGAGGGCGCGTTTGCGATAGCCTTTTTTGATCTCATCATCTGTGGCATTCTTGCCAACCCCCAGCACCTTGTAATAATCTTTCCTTTTACTCCTCTTCAGCTGCAGCTGTGCCGTTTTCAGCATATGCTTGTGATCTACAGCAATAAAAGACAAAACAGGCAATGTAAGCATGTGTACATGTGACCAGCCATATAAAAATGAGACAACTGAATCAGCGGCTTACCTGCAGTTTTTTCTGTCTGGTAAACTTTTTCATAGTCCCGTACAGCCTCTTCATACTGCTCAGTGTCCGTGTAACTACAAGTCACATATAGTCACTCAAAAACGGCACAATCCGGGAACAACAGAACACAACATTTGTAGAGCATACTCATGTTGACTTACCACTGTGCTCTTCTTAAGTAGGCTTTGATGTAAGAGTCATCGAGTTTGATCGCACTGGAGCAGTCATCAATGGCTTGTTTGGGTTTCTTCAGCTGTTGACGAGGAAGAATTAATGACAGTGGAATGATGGAGCCATTTTTAATTAAGCGATCAGTATTATTGATCCAGTTCTATTTAAATAATTGCCGTTTTAATAATTTCCTTGCTCTCGGAGGATACTGTACAAGCTCATGTTAGTAAGTCGTATTAGACTTATGTAGACGTGTTGCCTTTTACCTTTGCTCCCGCCATAGCTCTATTGCAGTACAGTTTAGCGTTAGTCTTGATGTTGTTGGGATCTATCGTCAGGGCCTCAGTGTACAGTTGGTAGGCAGCGTCATAGCTGCAGTTCTTGAACGCCAGATTGCCCTCGTCCTTCTTGGCTTTTAAGGCTTTGGCATTCTGATTTAGGAAGAGAAAAGTCCAAGTGTTATTTATAAACATTTACATATGCACCATTAACGGTCAGAAACTCATCAGGGTTCTTTTAATTAAAGTTGATAACAATGTCTTTAAAACTTACAGTAACCGATCACCTTTGCAAAATGTGGTAGAATTTTGGAGGCAATTTGTATTATTTCAAGTTATTTTCCATTAGATATTTCAAAACACCTAAATAATGTCTATGCAAATCCTTGTTTCTCATTACAAACCTTAGTCAAAAACACAAAATGACAATCCTACCCTGCAGGCTAGTCGGGCCTTTTCATGATCAGGTGCCATGCGCAGAGCCTGGACGAAGAACTGAACAGCTTTGTCAATGCAGTCCTCATAGTAGAGACAGAGACCTCGGACGTACAGTGCGTCTGCGTTTGTGGAATCCATTCGCAGGATATCACTGTAAAAGAAATTTGAGGAATGAAATCCAACATTATAGTCGGAAAGCTCCTGAAGCAGAACCAGTAAAATAATGACCCCAACACCAGTTACTTCATTATAAAAGCTTAAGTATTCCTACCTTGCTACAGACTGAGCTTCTGGATAGCGTCCCAGTAGAGCCAGACACTCGGCCTTGAGGATTTTAAAGCGGTGGCAGGCAGAAGCCATAGCTAAGGCCCGATCCATACAGTACACCACCTGGACCAGGATGAGAGCACAAGAGTTACTATACCCATTACGCTCCATCATTACATGAAGAGAAATGCAAATATTGACGCCTTTTCAGTCAAACAAGCTGTTGTTGGTGTTTCAGTACTAAAGTAAGTGTTCGACTAACAGTGATAGACCCTAAGAGGAGCTGAGATATGGAAGTATTCTTTCGAGAATTTGCTGAAAAGAAGAACTGTAAAGTACCTTTCTGAAATCCCGCTTGTCAAAGCCAAATTCTGCCATCCGCTCATAGTCCAACAGAGTCGCAGAATTCTTGTTCTAAAAAAAGACAAGAAAAAAAACGTCATCTCTTGAGGATGCAGTCAGTGTTTCCCTAAAGGTACATTGAAGTGTTAGTGTGTGTGTGTGAGCACTACAATGAAGCAGCAGCATAAAAAACTACATAAGAGATCAATTGTGTTATTATAAGAAGTGTAAAAAAACATTTGGATCATTAGGAAACATTGTGAAATTGCAGTGAATAAATCAAACTATGACAGGGTACCACCGTCTAACACTATTAATGAGAAACAATGAATCATGCAAATTTTACTCAGAGACAAGTGCATGGTGTTTAAGTCAAATATTTATAAAGTCAGGTGATCACCCACCTCCTGCTGGGCCTCTCTGTTGCTGGGCTCAAGTTCCAGAACCTTCTGAAAGCAGCGACTTGCTGCCATGGCATTTCCCAAAGACATGTGGCACTTACCTTCACGTAGATGTCCCTGTGAAACAGAAAAGGAAAATGTCTTATTTGTAAAGATAGTGCAGGAAAAAAAAAAAAACTCTTGATTTGAAAGCCGGTTCAAACTGACCTTCATGAAACATTCATCCAGCCGCACAGCCTGCTGGGAATCTTCAAGGGCCTCTCGAAAGCGACTAAGCATCATGAGGGTGGCTGCCCTGTTGCCATAATAACTTGCATTTTTGGGGCAAGTATCTTAAGATAAACAAAACAAAAATCCATGTCACACAGGCAAACTGAGATATAGATTGAAATTGTTGAATAAAAACAATAATACAGGAATATTTCCAATTGTATATCCAATACCTCACGTATGCTGGGAAAAGCATTCAAATGGGGGGGGTTAATGAGTCAAATCCTAATAGAAATTTCCCAAATCATATTTGTTTGACTGATCAAGTAAATCTGACAATTCTCCTCTTGCACTATTCAGTGGGTGCTTTGTACAACATACGCAAGGCTGCCACTAGATGTGCACGAGGTATTCCAGTCCCACACCAAATCCCTACAAAAACTCCTTTCCAGCCATAAAGAGTGGTTAACTCACCGATGGCCTTAGTGTAATAGTTGAAAGCTTCAGAGTAATCTTTCTGGCTGTAGAGAGCGTTCCCTTGCTCTTTGAATCCTTCCGCCTCCCTGGAGAGAGGAGACACAGAAAAGATGAAGCCAGTAGTTTACAAAAGATAAAACAAAGCATATAAAAGAAGACAAAATATTCTGCAAGAAACCGGTCCATTTTACATTTCTATCGATGTAGGGATTTCTTGATGGGACGCGAGAGTGTGAGATTGGCTGACAGGACTCGCCAGGGTGTTATGCCTGGAACTGGGACAGAAGAGCAGGGTACACACAGTGCCGATAGTTCCAGTACTAAACATAGCAGTGAGG
This sequence comes from Pleuronectes platessa, assembly GCF_947347685.1. Taxonomy (NCBI): domain Eukaryota; kingdom Metazoa; phylum Chordata; class Actinopteri; order Pleuronectiformes; family Pleuronectidae; genus Pleuronectes; species Pleuronectes platessa. The sequence continues at coordinate 5,782,425 of NC_070646.1, forward strand.
TTCGCCTGCTGAAGTCCTGTCAGACATGCCAGGTGCTAAAGGGTCACGGCTGATTCACACAAGGAAGAAGCTACTGCTCTGCCGTGTTGTGTGGGTAAAGAATTTTTAAGATGGGCAACACCAACCAGAGACATCACAGTGGGTGTTTTCCTGTAACTAATATAACATCACTTACTAAGGCTGGGAGCAGAAGAAGACAAGTCCAGATCCATAAAAGCAAAAATCCCTAAGTAATCACACTAATTTTGTGACAATGCAACTACACTAAATAATATTAAAAGGGATAGTTCACCTAAAAAAAATGCATGCATTCACCTTCATGCAGATTTGGGGGGATGGATGAAGTGTTTGACTCTACAAAACACTACTGGAGTCTGAGGGGTAAACTTTGTTTGAGCAGAATCCGATACAATTGAGGTCAATGCTGACCTCTTCTTCAGATGCAATAAAACACGTAAGATCATTCATTTCATTTACACCATATTTTTTGCCTTAAAGTCTACTGATATATTCCTATGAGGTGTGCTCACCTTGGACGTGCTAACATCCGGTAGCTTAGCCTCTTCCAGTGGAAGTTTTAGACTAAGAACACGGTGTAAATTACCTCCTTTTGAGTCGTATATGAACTCCGGGGCTTCCGGACACTGGGATGACACCACAAGAGCAGTATGAAGACATGTCATTTTTTTCTTTCTGTTTTATTACGTCTGAAGAAGTGGTCACCATTGACTTCAATTGTATCGGATTCTATGCTCCAATGCTGGTCACCCCTGAGAATCCAGAAGTGTTTTGTGGACTCAAACACTTCACGCACCCCTTCATCGGCATAGTGGTCAGTAGATAGAGTGCATTTTCATTTTTCAGTGAACTATTCATTCAAGGTCGTGTTCTAGTGGTATTGATATTATCTTTGTAGAAATACACAAGTAAAACAAAACGATTGAAAATGATATCACAGCTTTATTATCAATTAATCTACATGTTATTAAAGTAAAATTCACTCACAATTTAGACGCAGGTTATTTGTGCAGCTCCCTGCTCTGTTACAAAAGGGACATAACACTAAAATGGTGAATGTTCACCAGTCATTTGTAAAACTGTGTTGTACTTTCTATAAAGAATAAAGGTGTTCTTTAATTTAAATCTGCAGTAATTTAAATCTGTGTTGTGCCTACATTTCTGGGTTTTATTAAAAACACCAATAATTGGAAAAGTAAAGCGAAACAAACTACAGAACATGTTGGACTTGACGTCACATAAAACTACTCACTGTACATCATTGCTGACCCTGAGGGATAATAGGAGAATAGGAGAAACATTGTCATCATGATTTCCCTGCTCAGACTCTGCAAGCACCTCAGTAAATCTACAGAATTGTGATTCTGGATACAACAGTGGAATCTACTTCATCCTGGTACCTTAGTTTGTTTCAGCAGCGAACAACTGAACAAAGCACTTCATGCAAGAACGTCCCAAGACATTTATTTGATCATTTAGATATTTTTAAGAAATGATACGAGCAGAGCAGCTGTTAATATTTGTGGGAACAGTTATGTAAAAGGAGGCCACAAACAAGCTATGTATAGAAATTCTGAACCATGCATTTGAATATTTAAATTGAATACAATTCTCACATTGTATCGCTGATGACATCATTTGTTATTGGCTTTTGTCAGTGTGATTAAACGTGCAATTGTCATGTTTAAAAACTGAAATCAAATGGATCACTTCACATTCACAGTGAAATGAAATGAAAGCTTAGACATCTCACCGGAAACTGAGAAAAACACTCGTTGGCTTAGATAGCCAGACGATAATCCCGATTTTGGTTTGTAATACTGAAATCTACACTGAATCGTGTTATGTTCTTTTTCGTATTTTGAGCCTGTTGTAGATGTTGGGGGCAAAATGCTAAGTTATATAATCGCTGCGACTTTATCTAAGAGTTGAGTACCGAAGGCTAGCTTGGTGCGAGCTAGCTAGCTGACTATCTGCTGTAGAATATTCTCGAAGGCGGAAAATCACCGACGGCGGAAATGTTCCGCAGGGAACCTGATTAACGCTTTATTGTCTCGTCTATAACGTGTATGTTTAAAACACGTCCACACAAACACGTAAAATAACCAAATAATATGATGGTTTTAGGATGTGTGTGGCTAAACATGTGTCGCGGCTAACGTGTCCTATGAAGCGCTAGCAAACAACAATAACAAACAATTTCAATGATTTCTAATTTAACAGACGTGCTGCGTTTACTTCCTCGGGTAAAGACGTCGTCTGTGGTTTATAGAAACAGACACAATCGGGATTTAGATTCGGTGAAACACGGTGCCCCCGTCGGTTGAACCCCAGCACGCTAGCATCGTTAGCTGGTCCCGGGGCTGACCGACCGCGCGGTGGTTTCCGAGGCTCGTCCGGGAGCCAGAGGTCGGATTCACTCGGTTTATTTTCTGTTTACACAAACAACACAATCAAACACAAAGGAGGTCGTGTATTTACCGATCCAGCTCATCCTGGTTACGGATCTGAGGCTCCGGATCTACCGGCATTTCGATGTCAACAGCTGCCATTTCTGCTGGAGAGGACGAACAGGAACGGACGTCATTTCCGGAACACAATTTATTTATTTATCTATTAATTAATTAATCTATTTATTTAGAGGTCATAATAAACTAGGCCACTGTTAAATGATTTAATAAAGAATATAGTAAACACACGCATACACACACGTCTAAAACATATATTTTCTTTTTTCTTTTACATTAATTCTTTTAACATTTGTTTATAAATGTGTTTCTTTTTTACAAATCAGTTAATGCTTTTATTTTTAGTTAATTAAATACTCTTAACCAAACACTAAACCCAATATTTAGGGCCTGAGCACTGACAGGCACTGACAGACAGTGAGGCCCTATTGAAATTGTAAATTATTATTATTATTTTTCAGGCCAAAGAATTGGCTTTTTGAGGCCTTTAACATGCTGGGGAAAATGAGCTTTTAATAAATTAATTAATAAGTCTACCAACAGAAAATTACCCGTCAACTATTTAGATATTCTGGAAACATTTCAATCTACTTTTAAGGCAACAATTCCAAATGTTTGCTGCACCCATTTTCTCAAAGGTTGTAATTTGACCCTGAATCATCCACATTAGCTAAGCATTGATTTGACTCCCACAAAATCCAACCAATTTAAATTAAGTGTATCTTGTTAATTTGAAATCGCTGAAAAGCTTTTATACACAATCAGATAAATATGCAGATTCACTAATATGCTGCTATTTAAGTGGCTGTACGTTTTTGTCCCTCTTGAGACACTCTGACCCTGGGAGATGCCCGATGGGTCAAACTCCCAACACTGAAATTGTATAACAAGTAGGACATTGTACAGTCCACTTTTCTATTCATAATGAAGAAATGTCTTATAACTTTAACAGCAGCTTTGGAGGCAATTAAGTACAGCGCAATTAATATAATCAGCTATATTTGGCTGTGCGCAACAGAATACGTGTTTAATAGGTGCCTAAGAACTAAAATACAAAGCCCCATTTTGCACACATGCACACTACCTGATATATGTTGACTTTCAGGTTGAAAAGATTAATTAAAAGTGGCATTAGAATGAAGCAGAGAGAAATAAAGTTTTAATAAAATGTCTACCTTTTCCCACTAGCTTGTGACTCTTTATCTGGAAGTCTGCCTGAAAACAATTCCCACGCAGTAATATAGAAATCTATTGTGATTCTAAGCAGGGGTTTTGCATTAATAGTAAATATATCTAGTTGGAATATCTATTTTTTATAATGGCCATTGATTGATGTCAAACTGATCCACAACTAATACTGTTCACATTTAGTTGAGTATCAGTAGAGGGCACTAGAGCACTGTACAATATGGGATATGCTCCTGTGTGAGGAACACATCAGCAATGACTTTTGTTGTGTTTTAGTAGGTGGTTATCAGTATTTCAGAGGCTTTACGTTAATACTCGAGTACAAACTGATCCAAAATATGCATGCCTTCATAAGAAAAGAAACGATCACAACTGTGTAAAAAAAAGTACTATTTATACATTTTCATCGAATACAGTACTGACATTTTAACACATAATAATTTACATTATTGCAATTAATGCAGTTACACTTGTCATGGATTTTACACTAGTCAGGGGACACATCAAAAATACATATTGCTTATGATGATTCAGCACAACCATGTGGGAGAGAGAAAAATTAAAGAACAGTTTTTAAATACCACTTTATACAAAAAAAACATGATAAATATTGTCAGACACATTTGAAATGTGGTTAATTCTTTTTTATTACACTCTGGATAACAGTTCATCTCTCCATATTGCACAAACAACCTCAAGCTGTTGCAAAGATCGTATTCATATAACCGTCCCCTGAAGAGCTATTCATAATGGCTCATGTCGAACAAAATCAAGTTTCAAACTTTAAATAACTTTAAACATTAAAGCATCTCATTGTATGCATTACATGTAGGGGATTTCAATAAAGCAAGCATTCTTGGCATCATTATCATGGTGGTGGTTGATTGTCATCTCATAACACAGAGAGCAAGTGAGAAAAGAAGAATGTATATATTTATCTAAAATAAATATTATATATGTCTATCGGTGGGGGATGTTCTATGGAAGTAGCCAGTTCCATGGGAGATTTACATCATTTAGATAAGTTCATAAAAGCAAAGATGAAATATTGTACATGATTGTACGTTTGACTAGAAAGATCTAAGAATTAAAGACATTTGGCAACAAACATATAGTAACATTTACACAGCCTAGTGTATCTGTCTATTATATTCTTATAAATAAAAGGATGCTTGTCATTATGGCTTCCATGTTCCCCTAACCCTGGGGGAACATGCACTCAACAGCTTGTCGAGAGGAAACAGCTGAGTGATGGTCCGTCCATTTTTAAGAAGACAAGACACTGGTCAGTCAGTGCTGATATCTCAACCCACACCAGGAGATTGAGGCATACTGTTCCCATGACCATAAACAGCCAATGATAACATGCTGACACGTTGCCCTCGCTGTCGATGCATAGTGTCCTGTTGTCATTCAGGGAGGGGGGGGGGGTCCCCTGCCAGGTCCAGCTTTTGCACGGTCGGGTCCTCTAGCCTTTGGCTCAATGCTAGTAAGGAGAGAAGATTATGGGTGCATGTGTGGCCCTCAAAGGTCCTGGGGCGGGCCTGAAGAGCGTGGGGCTGATCAGGGGGCCCTGGAAGATGGTTGGCGGCAGTCGTAGTGCCAAGGGTCCGTGAGCCATGGTGCAAAAGGCAGCTGGATTGAGGTGGCTGGTCAGGAAGCCGGCTGGCAGGGCCTTACAGAGATGCTTCTGTAGGGCCAGTTTAGTCTGACACACAAGACAAAAGATTTATTTTAATTATACAAAAGACTCCAAAGGTCTTTCACTGTAGACACATATTTTCCATGCAATTAATTCACTTGTCATAAATATCCTTCAAACTAGTATCAAATTTAGTTGTGTAATATTTCAGCTTTTATTTTTTGGACCAAGGTTAAACTTCGGCCTCTATCCAGTCTGATATAAGGATTTATTTAATATATTTGTATTTAGCCATTGATCACGGTTATTACAAAACTGGGACCGACAAACAAATGTGATCATATTTAAATAAAATACTCAAAAGAGAAGTAGCATTTCATTATCTGCAACTTATGCATACAGTGGTTATATCAACTTGAGTATATGTGTATGTACTGTTTGAAGGAGGGCCATTTAGAATATGTACAAAAATAAAAACAGTCAAATCTGATGTGTGTGATAAATTCTTACCGCTAAGATTGCACTGGGCTGTAGTTTATTATAGGGGCTGAACTTTGTCTTGACAGGCTTCCCAGCCAAACGCTCTTTGTGTCTCCTGCTGCTCATGTGCTAAAAGGGGACAGAGCAGCGATTCGCTCAGGACAGATCTGACTCACACAGCGAAGATCCCATTACTTCACCTTGTACAACACAAAGGGTAACCGTCCTGTCTCTTTAATTGCCGGTGGTCGGCCGTTTAAATAGCAGCCAAATTAGTCACATTAATTACATTCGGATCAACCCACACACCTGCTTCAGCTGTGTCTCGGAGTTGACGGACATCTGGCACAGTTCACAGTGAAAGGGCTGGCTGGACACGCACACCACCGCTCTGGTCTTGCTGCCCATCCGCTGCTTAATTCTGCTGGTGGGTCTGGGCGATGATGTCATCTTGGCCCTGCGTTGTGACTGGCTGCTGTTTGGACCGTCCAGCATCTGTTTGTGCTTGGAGCCTGATGCAGCCAATCAGAGAGGAGGAGGAAATGACAGAATGATAATTGGTTATAGGTAAAAATAATGTTTTTAAGCGCTGAATAAGATGTTGTTCTTATTGTAGTATACCACTACCACTGTAGTTGTAGTGGTAGTAGTACGTACCACTACAGTGAGCTTCCAACTGGGAGCTGGAATTGACCGTCACTTTGCAAGTAGGACAATGGATAGGTTGGTTTTTGTTGCTCTTGGCCTCCTTAGCATCATCCACCTTCGCCACCTCCTCCTCACCTCCCGTGGAGCCTCCCTGAGGATCAGAGGGTGGGGCGGAGATGGTGGCCGGGCTGCACCCTTCCACAGGTGGACTCACCGAGGGTAGATCAGAAAGCTGAGAGCCAGGGGAGACCTGAGGGGAGACCTGAGGAGAGACCTGAGGAGAGCGGAGCAAGGAGTCCAAGGCTGAAGGTTGAGATGAAGGGGGGGCTGCCAGTGAACTCCCCAGGGTGATTTCAGTTTGCTGCTGTGCAGGTGGAGAAGACAAGGTTGGGCCTGAGGACAGAGAGATAAAAAGAGGTTGTGCTATACGACAATTCCATATTTGGCTTTATCTTTCTATCTATCTATCTATCTATCTATCTATCTATCAGGCAGACAGACAGTATCATAAATGGCTTGTAGCATATACAGTCTACAGCCTGTACGGGTATGAATAAAGACCAGATGATTTGAAAATGAATTCTGCTGGGAAGTTTAGCCAGAGGGGAGATAAAAAAAAAGAATTCTCGACTCATGCAAAAACCAAAACATAAATTATTTTCCCACTCTGCTCTTCTATCGTCATTCTATATAATTGACCTGTCATTTTGTATATGTTCCCTGTCTTTCATATGAGCTTGTCATTCTACATTTCTCACACTCATCAAGTCATTTTTCTCCTCTGCTCTATCATCTCTCTATAATTCAGACCGTTCCCTCGTTTTTTCGCTGCCATTTCAATTTTTCTTCCTCCATCACTCTGCCTCTCTGTCATTGGTTCTCTGTCTCTTCTGAAGCTCCCTCTGTCACCATCAATCAACAACCATGGCAACTGGTGAATGTAACAACCTTATCATTATGTGGTTAGAGGGAAATTGATAGGTGCTGAAAGAACATGGGAGAAGGAGATCAATAAGGCTCGACGGAATCTGGAAAGGGAAGATGGTCATATTTTTTTCAGTGAGTCAGAACAAGAGACAAATAACAGAAAGAGAGTAAAGAGACCGAAGTCGTCAAAATCGTACAGTTTGTAGGCAAGACGCGGAAGATTCAATAGTTAGAATATAAAAAATGGGGAAAAGGTTCCAGGGAAGGTTTGACCATCTAGGACCCTCATGTGTTTTGGTATTTGAGTATTTGTGGATTTGAACAATCTTAAAGCAACAGTGTGTAACATTTACTGAGCAACAGCGCCCTCTGCAGCCACACGTGGTGATTTATTCTGATGCGCGAGCTACCACTGCAAGAAATCCATCAAAATAAAAGCTAGATTTGAATGACTACTACGTATTTTTTAAACGATCTGATTACTCTTGAACTTGCATGAACCTGGTTCTGACACTTAAAGCTGTGACAGCAGACCAACAAAAATCTTAACTTTAACCGTTTTTACTGGTCATCATGCTGCCACCTCTTCTGCTACACACTTTTCTACTCTCTCTGACCAAGTCACAACAAATCTTCTAACAGGGGCACGGAACCAAGGAAGAAGTTGTGTTGAGGTGCTGAGGATTTGCAAGCAAAAACCAACATCAGAGGAAATAACCCCCACTGCATTCACCGGATTTTTATTCTTAAGTGCTTTGAGGCTTCTCATCATGAAGAATGTCTTTGCATGATGAGGGTAATTACGTATCTGACAGAGCCAATGATAGCAGGACAGGTAATAGCAGGTAATTAACCAGATGAGTGACAGCAACCGAGCCTTATTGCTTATGTCACTTCAATTACCAATAATTACTCACAGGATGGAGAGTTTAAAAAAAAACTAAACCTTTTTTGTCTTTCATAAGAGAGAGGTCTCTTGGCACCGCTGCTCCTCCCATCATGCCCCTCTCTCGGTCTTTTCCCGCTGTGGATGGACCGTGTCCGTTCTTGTGCCGGTTCCTCTGGGTCTCCAAGGCCTTTAGCTTGCGAGCATGCTTGTGACCTTTGTAGTGGGCCTCTGCCTGGGTCTAGCACACACGCAGATACATACACACAAGCAGAACAAGCAGAGTGGAAAGTCAATGGACAGCACATGCACGGAATCACTGAATTAAAATGATTAAAAGGACAGCATGAGATCAGTAAACTGTAATCGTTCCATCTGTTCCAGCTCTCTGGCTTCACATGCTTCTATGGAGTCGGGAGGGGGAAAAAAAATGATGCGATCAAGCGTTTGACTCTGAGGAAGAGTCACGTCACCATTTCGATCATCGCCATCGTCATGGCTGTGCACAAATGAGCATCAGTTGGACTCATGGCGTCTCATGACCATCCACTGAGCTCATCATCCCACTGATTCGTTCTGACACAAAATGGCCTGTGTCCGTTATGCCGCAACACGAAATGACTTCTCCGCCCTTCTGCGGCGAGAGAAAACACATTTGTTGCAGCGTGACAACAGATGCATTCAGATCGGGGATCTGTAGATAAAAGACGTGCTCTACAGAGGAAGATCAGTGTCCGGCAAACGGGAAGTGCACCACCAGTGAAACAAAAACAGCCGAAGCAAAAACACATTCATCTTGGAATCCATACAGATATTACATAGCTCAGATATCTGTGTTTACAGGTAAGGAGGGAAGATGACTTATTCACTGTCACCAGCCTTTAAATGTTGGAGAGAGCATTTTGCAGCACTTTTGTAAATGAAGGACACGAGTGCGCTCCCTAAATCAACATCGTAACTCAGTGGGGATCACTGTGTCAAGACTTCAAGTGTCTGGCTTCACACGAGGCCGTTAGATAATTTGTCATTCGCTCAAATTATCCATCCTAGTTACCAAGCACACGCTCCACAGCCTCTGCTAATGCACATATAGCTCATAGTGTGTGGAGATGATCTTTTAGTGTGTATGTGTGTGTATGTGTGTGTGTGTATAGGTAGGGGGGGCCTAAGTGTTCCCATCAACACTTTGCATAAGGCTCGGCCTGCGACACAAACAGAAAGGGCAGCACCGTGGGTTGAGCAAAGGGTGCACGACCCCTTTGGCTACGCTGAATGTCAGTGCACACCAACCATTCAGGGAGAAGTCGCTCTCATCTGCATAACTACCCAGCATGCCAGTGCAGTATGAGTTTACTATGTTCCACCATAGTAACTTAAAACAACAAAACAACAAAGTATCCAAGGATAGCTAAACACAAATCCCCAGGGACTGCACGACCTCGGCCGACCTTCTTTCCAGCAGCTTTATGCGTTCTCACACCACTGAGGCCCAGATGCTTCACACACAGTGAGCAACAACTGTCCTCCACTAAAGGGCAGAATAACTTAAAAAACAAGTTCAGTCGTTCATGCTCTTGTTCACTGAGTTTATAGCTTTTTGAATATTTCCAAGTCCATATACACTTTTCATGTAGCAGTTTATAGGTTTTACTTATCAAAAAGAAACCTATGTACGACTATATAGTGTGTATATAGTCGTCATCGAGTTTTGACACGGAACGAACAGCTTCAGCTTTCTATTTGGGTCAATTCACATTATCATCCGACTTAATGTGTGTTCATCTGGTTGTGGATTTTATTTCCTGTGTATGTCTCTACTTTGGCCTAGCATGGCACGTTGGCTTAAACACACCCTATGTTGTGTATTGTAAACACGACACACCTTTTTTATTAATTTTTTTATAATTAATATGATAGTCTGCTGTGACATCAGGTTTTTCCTTCTTCTCATAATATCAAGCTAAAGCTGCACGTCCAACATGACAAATACAGATGGACGTCTCTGACAGCGACACCTTCCATTCCTCCGTACAACACAAAGCAGTGAGTATAAAACACAAACAGACTTCAAACATTCGGAACTATTCCTTTAATCTCAATTCTTCAAGGGGTACGATTTCCAGCCACTCAGTGCTGCCCCCTGTTGGGACCTGGTACCTGCCTGCAACTTGGCATCCACCTCCCGGGTCAGGCTGCAGGTAACAGAGGGGGGAGGAGGAGAGAGCCTGTTAGCTAAAAGAATAAAATACTTGACAACATGACTGTCTGTCCAAAAGTGAAGAGCAGAGGAGGAGAGAGATGAGGAGGTAAGGAAGTGAGGATAGTGTGCGCCAGTGTCCTGCTTCCCTCAAGTCTCAGGCGACACACAAAGAAGAGTCATTGTCATTCTGCCAGGTTCCTCCTGACAATATAAATGCTAATATGCATAAATGAACTCCACAGGAACAGGAGCCAAATGAACTTGAAAGGGGAGGCGTGATAAGATGGGGAAAAAGCCACAGAATTAGCTGACTGGTTTTTCTTTTAAAGAACTCAGCAGTCGATTAAAAAGAAAAAAGGAAGCCGCACGATAGGAACGATTAGAGGAGTAACCTGCTTCCAGATTGTCTTCAGACCACTAGGATGAAAAAATATTAAATGTGGAGAAAGAACAGGGACGTCTGACTGCAGGAATAATCAAAAGATGACAACACGCATCAGGAGGGTCACAATGTTTTAGACTCATAGAGAGATAAAGCTCATTTAACAATCCCTTCACGCTGTCATGTAAAAATGTCTCAGGTTGATTTAACGAGTGACGAAGTTCTGCTGAAATCACGACTGTGTTGTCAAAAGTAGTTTTCCCACCTTCCGACAGGAAAAAGAAAACGCTGACTGATTGAACGAGCGTCTGACTCACGGTGGAGTTGAAGCGCAGGTGACAGATGTTACAGGAGATGATGGGTTTCTTCTTGGGGGGGGTCACACCAAAGGTATGGTTGATCACTGCCTTCTGCACTGGGTCCATCTACGAGATACAAACACACACACGCACACACACACACACGCATACATATCTCAATAATTTGCACTTTGTGTGGCACTTTTAACACAGTTTTCTGGGTTTGAATGCCTGTTTTTTACTTTACAAAAATACATATATATATATATATATATATATATATATACAAACAATATAATTCCATATGATGTTTGCGTTATCAACAGTTATTTCCAAAACCATCAGTTAAATGTATTTGTCCCAGAGCCAATTACATTTTGGAGCAGATCCAGATAAACCGATACATTCTTCATGTTCTTAAACATTGCGTTTTTTTAAATTTTCCCAATTTCATCCGTGAACAATTCACGGATCTTGATGAAGACAATCATTATTTTTTAAGGGAATAATATCCATGAGTGTTTGCTATTTGGTGAAGCTTGATTGACTTTGAGAAGTCCCCCGAGTGCCATTCTAGTTCCACGTGGGACATTACTTTGACTTTAGCATTTAGTCGGCGGCGTATAGTAAGATGAAGAAATTACAGCTCAATTTACACTTTTTAAATATCCCATTCTGATCAGTTCTATTCATGGAGGTAATCCCTACAGTGCAGTCGTGTTGGTGGAGTCTTATTTTTAGCCTCTAGGTGTCAGACAGGAATCTTCTCTCAGCCTCCCACCTGCCTACGTTTAATAAGTTTCCTCGGATTTGTCTCATAAAGGGTCAAAGCTAAATGTAGACTGAATGTACAATATTAGTTTCACCTTCCGGAACCAGACCAAATTCATATGCGTGCGGGTGTATAGTGAACTTAGGGATGTCCTGATCTTGTTTACCACTGACTGGTGCGAATATGACAACCTGCCAATGTAGTCCCGGAGAAACATTTATATTTTCCTATACACCATGGCCACAAAGTGCAGGTTTCAAGTGAAATAAAGAGGATTATATAAAACATGCTTCTGCTTCACGGCTCAAACCAACAAGACGAGTAAATAAAAAGCTTAGAAGTTGGTCTTGCAAACAAAACAAGTCCTAAATATTCTGAGCACAACATTGAATGAAAAAATGTTTCCTCTTGTAAATTGTTGCCTAATACTTAGTTCAAGTAGACAGCCGCCGCTACTCAGACATCACAAGACGCTGATCTGATGCCTGCTTTTTCTAATTAAAATCGTGCATCATCTAAGCTTCTTGTTGACGTTCGAAAATATTTACCTTTCTGCTCCAAGTTGTGGATAATGTTGGTTTATAACATATGTATTATGATGCTAGTTTAGACAAAGTATTTACAGGCCCTGTTCGGGGGCTGGAGATATTTCCCACTTGCATTTACCTGCACGACGTGTGTGTGTGTGTCTGTGTGAAATCTGATCTGGTATCTCACCGTGTTGAAGTTTGGGAAGAGGCTAAGCGGCGAGGAGCCGTTGACCCTCAGTGGCAGAAAGTGCTCCAGCGGGGCATGACCCTGCGCCTGGAGGGGTCGACCCGGCAGAGGCAGGGATCCCAGGAGGGGGTGCACCTGACCCTGGGACAGTGCACCTTCAGAAAGGGAAGAGAACATTTACATGAACACATCGCTGGGAAAAACTGGTTCCTTCCAGCTTCTGTCATCTCATTAGAGGGAATTGTGGTGTTTTTCAACCTGGGCCCTTTGTGTGTTAATGAACAGTGTTGGATCACGTTTGTGGATTTTCCTCACACAAGCCCACCTGAGCAATTCATCCTAACACACACAAAGAAAGATTTTAGCACTCAGCATATGAGCTCAAGATCCATCGCCGCAGTGAATGATTCACTCAGTAAAGCTTTAATGACTTCAGTAATAGCAGGGGATAAATGATGAGAGCCTTCGCGTGGCCTTTTCCCGCTTCACTAGTCCATAGTTTATCTTGACAAATGTCTCTGGCCTTTAAACACAGCACTTGTGTGTGTAATTGTGTGGTTTGGTTCTTCCTCAGATCCTGGAAATGTGTCTCACTGGATAAAGAGGAAAGGGACTTTGAATGAGGGGTTAGAATGAGATGGGGACTGTACACACATATTTTTGTTTTGGTTTTATTTGCTCCCCAGTTTTCCATCTTTTTGCACACATCAGTTCTGTAGCATTTATTCAAATCAATCTCACAATCACATTTAGCTTTGAATTCTCCTTCCACGTGACCTCTCCTCTCGCTTCATCTCAGTTGCCCTAAATGCTTTTAGACGGCTCATGCTTCAAGGAGCCCCATGGCATGACCTTTGTCTGGACCCAAAATAAACATCAGTGCGCCCGCATGTAAATTAATTCATTCTTACATCAGCATGGTGTATGCTAAAAGTATTGTTGGAAGAATAAAATAAATATAAATCAGCATTGGATCTGGATCCAGTTTATCAAGTTATCCTAACGTTGAATGGGTTTAATGGGTACAAAACCAAATTTTTGAAGCTCTTGAAATATGAGGTTAAAGGAAATTAATGGATGAAAAATCCAGAATATAACATTAAACACAGCCATCTTTGTCATACATTACAATATTTAAAAGACTTGGGTGGGAGGTTTGGCTTTAGCAGGATAGAAATTGTCAAAAGGATGCATAGATGGATATTTATCTATAATAGACTGTTGCAGATTATTGTACCAAAACAGAATATCAATAAGTGTATTGGTCATGAACAGCTGGATACATTCTGTAAATACTGCAGTGAGTGAATCAAAGATGTTTTTTCAGCACAACAGGAGAACACATTTCCCAACTGTACTTCCTCTGCACCTCTGGATTTCAAGTGTTATCTCTGAGGAAGAAGCAGGTCTGGAAGTCCTCGAGCATGAGCATGTTTTTTTTATTAATCTGGTCTCATTCAAACTGGTTCTTAAGTCTGAAAGGAGACATAGGAACGGAGGGAATACTAAATATAGGGACACGGCTTTAGCAGGAACATGAAAAGAAGCTTAAGATCATATATGTTGAGTTGTTGAATGAATCTGTTCCATGCAAGTGAGCCGATGTTTGCTACAGGCAACAGATAATAAAGCAACAGTGAAAACATCATCGCCTGCAGCAACAAACGCCCGAGGGACCATTTCTTTTCTGGCAGGGAAATAAGCAAGATATAAAAACTTGCCACAAGGTATTTAAAAAATCTGACTAATCCAAAACCAATGGCTTAAATAGAAATGAAATGTGAAAATACTGTATAATATCGAGTTGCATAACAATTCCCATGTTTAGCAGGTATGATTGTACATAAAGTTATATTTGTATATAAACATCGTTGACATGATTGCTCCCCTAAAGTGAAGCCAAATCATCTTCATCGCCCCCTGGTGGCGAGCTGCACTACATGCCATAAACCCTGCCTCCTCCATGATGGGACATGGGTCAGTCTAAAATGTCAAAGTACAATAAATATTTGGTTTCTGTCATTTTAGGTTTACAGAAAACGGAGGAAACTGATTCAACAAACCAAAACTTGCACTGAGACGACAAACAAATTCTATTCGAGTAAAACCCATGAATAATAACTGGAAGATGCATCTATTCCCTACAAAGAGGAGATACACCAGAGATAAATACAGAATCCCAGAGGAGCGTCCTGGCCATCGAAAGAAGAAGAGAACACAGCTGCCGAGGGCAAGACAGAGTGGAAAACAATATGAAATATGAAGAAATGTTTTTTATCCCCATCAAATAAACATTACTGGTTATTTTATGTATTCAGGAATTACAGCCACTCTGGTACTTTGCAAGTATTTCGATTTGAAAATGAAATGAGAGGCGCGATTATGATTATTACTGTGTATTTGATCGTGCATGTGCAATTGGCAACACAAGTCCCCGGGAAACACACACATATGCAAAACACACACACACACATACACAAAGGCAACACGTGTTCACTGATTGAATTTGTTTTTGATGAATTCCATTTTCAGTCAAATGCTCCTCCAGGACTGTTAATGTAGCGTCAATCTCAATAAAGTATATTGAATTGTGTTACACTGAATAAACAGGGAATGACCGAGCAGCGAGAACTGAGGGAAAGTAAAAGAGAGAGAGACACAGATGAGACAGTTTCTTTTCCCCTCCTCTTCCAGGCTGATGTGCTTAATCTGCCTGTCAGTGTGACTTTTGGGGACATTGATTCCCTCCCACACAAATCTGAAATTGATCTCATTAATCTGCTCGGCATATATTCACAAAGCACGGCAGAGCGAGCTGTTTAATTAACTGCGTTTTCACCGAACAAACTAGAAAGTGCCATCGTCCGTGTAAATGTGGATCAGGCGAGCAGAGGAACATGCTTCTGACAGGACTGTGCCTCCAGTTACCATCTCATCTGCATCCACAATGTGGGCCCTTGTTTAACCATCTAAGTGAATAGTACAAAGTGCATTTGGTGCTTGAACAACGTATGCAAATATAACAACTGCCTCAGTCTGAAACTAGCTGAGAGCTTGTGTCCGGGTGTCATGAAGGCTTCATCCCAGCGAATCTGACAAGATGGTTTAAAGCTGTGGTTATATTGGTTTAATCATTCTTGTAATGTGTTACCCAGCAGGACTTGATTCGTTTTTTAGAACTTCATGGAGTCAGAGTCATGAACTTGATTATAGAACCCATTACCTTAAAGTTGCAGTCGAATTTAGTGACATAAAGTGGTGAAGTTGCATGCAGCCTGAACACCCCTCACCTCACCTCACCCTCCCCTTCCAAACATGAGAGAGAACCAGTGGTAACCCTCAGTTTTCATAAAAACTCAAAGCTCTATAAGCTAATATACAAGGAAAAACAAACAAACAAAAAGAGATATTACAGCAAAAAAAAAAAAACATATTCCCAATTAAGTGTGTTTATATATTTGCTGACAAAACCATCTTGTCCACTAAAGTAAGGCTCGGATTCCAGTGCAGGTCTAAGCTAGTTAGCTGGACATGATAGTCAGTTCAGGTTACAGGATACAACCACACAGATTAATCCATTAACGTCTGTGTTTCAAGCAGTGACTTGAGCAGGGAATTGTGCTTTTGTCAATTTTGATTTCCCCCTTCTTAATGTGTGAAATTCAACATATTAAAATGAGCCAGCTCCTGCTCACTAATCTGCATTCACTTTCTTTTTCTGTGCAGGAAAGAGAGATTTCTCATGGAGGCTGGGAGTGTAGGTCACATCAGCCAACCTCTCCGCATTGAGAAGGGATAAAAGATTATGAGCTGGAGAAATTATAGCACCTTGAAAAAAGGAAGAAGAAGAAGAAGAAAAACGGGAAGGAGGGGGGGGGGAAGCTTAATCTCTATTGTGTCTTGGATTAGACTCTGGGTGACTCAACATCCCAGCAATCAAAGAGGGAGAGAAATGGCCTCTTTCCATGAAACGCGGGGAAAAATGGGTGGGGGGTTGGGGGGGGGGGGGGGGATGAGAAGCTTTCATATAGCGACGAATCAGAGCGAAGGCATCAGAGGAGAATGCTGCTTTGGCTCGTTTCATGGTGAATGCATTTCATAGTATTATCTGTCTGAGCCAGTTTCTCTGTCTTCACTCTAAAACATCATGGCGTCCCGGAGGTAGAGTCACATTTCACTGACCGACATTCCCCCCGGGAGCCTCCTATGTGTGGTGTTAATCACTTTTATTACTTTGCTCATCCAAAATGTTTCGCCATCCACATACGTTAAGTGAGGATCCACGGATTTGAGGATGAGAGCAGATTTAGGCGGAGTGATGAAGACCAGAGCTGCTATGGTGTCAGTGAAACTAGAGCGAGACAAAATGCAGGAGGAGCGTGCAGATTATTTTCCTCCTTTTCTCACATTATTATAGATGTTATATATATCAAAGTTTTCATTCTCATTCTGACTTATCCCCATAGGTTTGGCCTCAAGATTCACATTTGGCCCCTTTACCTTCTAAATAAGATATTTAAAATCGTAGTGTTTAGCCTATTGTCGTTAATCCTGTACAGTATCTCTAAAAAAGTTTCATGAGCTAAGAGCTAAAGTCAAGATTTCAGCTTTGTAATAAGCTTCATAGCTTTTTCAGATAATTTAATACGGGTTTAAGTTTTTGATTTAGCTACAAAAGATGTTGAATCTTCTTCAATTTAACACCTGACGTTTACCTGGTTTTTCACAGGACAATGAGCTTTTCTTCCACTTTAGAAGTATTTACTTATCTTTACCACTGAATATATGTACTGCATGTATTTGTAAATGTATAACCATTTTTCTGTTTTACACTCAACAATACAAATGACCATGTATAAAGGAAAAAGGCTGGGGGGGGGAAAAAGGCTAAATAATTTAGCAAAACCAATTTTCATTTAAAGAAACTGTCACAGTTTTAGTAGAATTTTGATTATTTGTAAAGGTTCCACGTAAATTTCCTTCGGGATCAATAAAGTATTTATTTATCTATAATCTGTGTTTTCAAGTCTAATAAGAAATATTATAGTTTTCCTTATTTTGGAAACCATAAGGAATATGTGTTTATATCAGGGACTTTAGAGATCGCGCATATAAATCTAAACGTACAGTGTCAATTGAGTGGTTTGTTGAGATGTTTGACATTAGCACTAAATAAAGAGGTTGTAAAGAAATCACATTTGAATGAACTATTCACTCTTGTTATTAAATATCTTACCAAGATGTGTAAAAAACTAAATAATAAGACATAAAGCCATGGTAAGCCACTGCTGCACACTTTATTCAGTGTGTATGGTGCCCATCAGAATATCCCACTCCCACTATCTCTAACGAACACTAATCTTTCTATTTGCAGAATAGCACTCAGTCGTAACAAACGGTTTAATCAAATGGGCCAGATTAAGCACTGAGGAACGTGGAATTTGAACGCCGAGAAAAATGCAGCCTCTTGACTGTATTTTTTCTGTTAAGCCTGCAAAACACATTGTCGCATAATGAAAATTGAATGGTATGTTTTCCACGCCACAATGGCATGACGCACACGGCCTCTGTGAGTCATAAAACAGAAGTGGTTAGTGCGCTGCTGCTGCTGCTGCTGCTGCTTTGGCTGTACTGTTGATGCCATTCATTGCTTACACAACAGGCACTGAGATAGGCATTTATGATGAGCTCTGGTGGATGAATTAGCATCCATTAAAACCGCCATTGACGGCTCCGCTGAGATTTCTCCGTTGGAAACAAAAGGCTGGAGAGCGAAGGCCTAATTTCCATGATGGCTTAAAAAGACTGCCCCCACCTTTTGCACTGGGTGGTCTTTAAATAAATCATCTTTATTGTGACAAAGTACATTTAGGCCACGACTGGCAGCCAACAGGCAAATTCTCCCACTGGCTGTCAGCGTCTATTTAAACTCGTGCAGCTGCAGCTGGCGGAGCCGGCGGCTTCCAGAGAGTTTCTACCTGCAGGGCACCATCCAGCCCAGATCAGGCTCCCCACGGAAATCTGTCCTACTTTCAACATTTTCCACGCCAGGGTCCATAAACCTGTATTGAATTTGTTCAATGTGAAATCCAGGAATAGGTGTCTCCTGGTCAAAGAAGAATAAAATCAGAGTGTGGGTCTACTCTTCAAAAAACCACAAACAGCAGCTTTTAATGTCCCCACGGTACGATTACACCAAAAACAATCAAGAGGTTGAAAAATCATCAGGTCTCCAGTGTGCTACAGTAGATCAGCTACACAATGTAATGCTATCTGATTAACCTGACCTTTAGAGGAGGCTGTCATCTCGCTGTTTGTTTACATCATTTCCACAAGATATTCTATCTAGTAATACATGCACCAATTAAAGTGTTTTCAACCACTGCCCCTATAAGGGAAAGCTATATTCTTTGTATGTTTCAACCATCGTTTGGTTAATCTTACAATGATCAATCATTTCCATAACTAGATTATGTAAAGAAGTTGTTATCTTTTGAAAGCAGGTTAACAGAAAATGAAATCTGGTAAACACACAACGGTTGTTTGGAGCGAATCTGAATCTTTTTTCACCGTGTGCGTAAACAAACACAGAGATAAGACCGATCTGCAGGGAAATGAGCACATACACACAGTATCACTGCGGCTCAGGCAGAGCAGCGCCTGTTGTGTTTCCTGCACATCTGTATCAATCCCACTTAAAATAAACTGCCGCCATCTGCTTGAATTGAGATAAGCACGGAGTCCAATCAGACCGGCTGAATGGCAGTCAGCGGATGTGCAGCACACGCTTATTGATATTTCAAGTCTGTGAGCGGCTTTATTCGCCTCATGAACTTAGTAATTAGCAGCTCTCTGTCTCATGCCGCCAGCATCCGTGTATTTATCAAACAGGACAGAAACTGTGCTTGTAAGAGATTTTTTAGTTTTCGGCCTGTTTGTTTAAGATAAGAAAAGTTTTTCCAAATCGATTATTCTGCTAAATGAAGATTCAAAGTAAGTCACCTCGGGGTTTACTAAAGTTCATCCTGGAACAAAAAAACTGTCCAATCAAAGCTCAGCAGCTGCCATGGTAAAAAACAGCCAACCTTGACCTTTGACCACGCTGCTCCATTGAAACTGCGAGTTCAAGAGAACATATCAAAACTTACCAGAAAAAGATTTGAGCCTTCTAATAATATTAAATAACTTATATGTAGAGCAAGAGTCAAACACCACCGCTCAACTTGACTCTTACACACACCTCACTGCAGCTAACATAATCACACACACACATCTTGACAGTGTGTTGCATTGAATCCTAATGGAATCCATTTGAATTTGCAACATTCAACGTTTTTTTGCGGCGGGGGGGGGGAAGGGGGATGTCATGTCATTTTCTGCTTGATTTTCGAGGCACGTTGTCGGAATCGGAGGCGAAACATTTTCATTTATGTCAGCGTTTCAGCAAATACCAAAACTTGAATGCATTTAGCTGACACGTGCAGTTTGTGTCTCAGCGAGCCTGCGTTCACGTCCGTGTCTTAAACCGAAGCCTGTGCAGCACTTGAGCCAACGTGTAACAGTTGACTTCAATCGTCTGTCACCACTCCGGAGGGAGATAAGGAAAATGTGCTCGGTCAGCAGCTGGTCGGGTACAGCGACCCGCAGGATGTACTTAGAAATCCAATGTCACGTACAGTGCCTTGCATAAGTATTCACCCCCTTTGGACTTTTCTACATTTTGTCATGGTATAACCACAGATTAAAATTTATTTCATCGTGACTTTATGTAATGGACCAACACAAAATAGTGCATCATTTGGAAGTGGGGGGAAATATTACATGGATTTCACAATTATTTACAAATAAAAATCTGAAAAGTGTTGAGTGCATATGTATTCACCCCCTTTACTGTGAAACCCCTAACAAAGATCTGGTGCGACCAATTGCATTCACAAGTCACATTTGCAAGTCACATAATTAGTAAATAGGGTCCACCTGTCTGCAATTTAATCTCAGTATAAATACACCTGTTCTGTGACGGACTCAGAGTTTGTTGGAGATCATTACTGAACAAACAGCATCATGAAGACCAAGGAGCTCACCAAACAGGTCAGGGATAAAGTTGTGGAGAAATATGAAGCAGGGTTAGGTTATAAAAAAATATCCAGAGCTTTGAACATCTCTCTGAGCACCATAAAATCCATCATAAGAAAATGGAAAGAATATGGCACAACCGCAAACCTACCAAGAGGAGGCCGTCCACCCAAACTGAAGAGTCGGACAAGGAGAAAATTAATCAGAGAAGCAACCAGGAGGCCCATGGTTACTCTGGAGGAGTTGCAGAGATCCACAGCTGAGGTGGGAGAATCTGTCCACAGGACAACTATTAGTCGTCTACTCCACAAATCTGGCCTTTATGGAAGAGTGGCAAGAAGAAAGCCATTGTTGAAAGGGATCCATAAAAAATCCCGTTTGGAGTTTGCCAGAAGCCATGTGGGAGACACAGCAAACATGTGGAAGAAGGTGCTCTGGTCAGATGAGACCAAAATTGAACTTTTTGGCCTCAATGCAAAACGCTATGTGTGGCGAAAACCCAACACTGCCCATCACCCTGAGCACACCATCCCAACAGTGAAACATGGTGGTGGTAGCATCATGCTGTGGGGATGCTTCTCTTCAGCAGGTACAGGGAAACTGGTCAGAATAGAGGGAAAGATGGATGGAGCCAAATACAGGGAAATCCTTGAAGAAAATCTGATGCAGTCTGCAAAAGACTTGAGACTGGGGCGGAGGTTCATCTTCCAGCAGGACAATGACCCTAAACATACAGCCAGAGCTACAAAGGAATGGTTTGGATTAAAGAATGTTAATGTCTTAAAATGGCCCAGTCAAAGCCCAGACCTCAATCCAATAGAGAATCTATGGCAAAACTTGAAGATTGCGGTTCACAGACGGTCTCCATCCAATCTGACTGAGCTTCATCTTTTTTGCCAAGAAGAATGGACAAACCTTTCCATCTCTAGATGTGCAAAGCTGGTAGAGACACACCCCAAAAGACTTGCAGCTGTAATTGCAGCGAAAGGGGGTTCTACCAAGTATTGACACAGGGGGGTG
Organism: Pleuronectes platessa; assembly: GCF_947347685.1. Classification (NCBI taxonomy): domain Eukaryota; kingdom Metazoa; phylum Chordata; class Actinopteri; order Pleuronectiformes; family Pleuronectidae; genus Pleuronectes; species Pleuronectes platessa. The sequence continues at coordinate 5,804,148 of NC_070646.1, forward strand.
AATACTTATGCACCCAACAGATGTCAACTTTTTTGTTCTCATTATTGTTTGTGTCACAATAAAATTTATTTTGCACCTCCAAAGTACTATGCATGTTTTGTTGATCAAACGGGAAAAAGTTTATTTGAATTCCAGTTAGTAACAGTACATAATGGGAAAAAGTCCAAGGGGGGTGAATACTTATGCAAGGCACTGTATGTCAAAACTTAGAAAGAGAGAGAGTAGGTTTGTTGAGTAGCTACAGGGCTCAGACAGAGGTAGAGCTACAGGTGCACATAACAGTCTGAAGGTGCATCAGTGTCACTGTCCACTCCCCAGTGGTGGTAGTCATTTTACCACAGAGTGCTGGATCTCATTAAGACTGATTTAGTTGAGCTGAAGTAAATCTATTTTCTGTGTATGACAGAACTCTGCCCCAGAATGACACTGGATCTAGTCAGGTTACTGTAAAAACTATACAGATTCACTTCTTGTGTTCTCATAGAACTCGTCTAGTCTCGTCTTATTCCAGTCTCCCCTTTAGACGTGTGATTCATTGAGTACAGATTTAAGCCTTAGTGGACCGTGAAGATCCCCAGGAAATGTCAAGGAAATAAAGATTCCGAGATATGGAGTAAAGTGATTACAGAGAAATCTTGAGCAAAAAAAAGTCAGTATGTGACTTAAAAAGGTTCAGGGTAAAGTGAACACCTGAACGTCAATGACAATGTGTCCGGCTGCTTCTTCCTCTGGACCCAAGTGTTAAACCAACGAACATCAGGGAGCAACGATCTCTCCGTGTGCACTGCTGCAGTGATGATACAGACAATGAGTCACAACCCACCAACTCGCACATAAAGAATTAAAAGAGACACACACACAATAGAAATAACAAACTAAATTAGACCTGTGATGAACAGGGCACAGTGCAGGCAGAATAACCAGGTCCTTCCCTAGTTAGCGGAGGCCACAGCTGTTGTTGAGACTTCAGTTTCCTCTTCTTTCTGTTCCTATCTCTGTTTCTCTGCAGGCTCATCTTGTGTTAACCACTGAAAGTGCTACCTGTACGATCTGTTTCGGGAAACATTTGCAAAACAAATTTTGGAAGCAATGCGTCTGCTATGGAAGTCTGTAGAAAGCTGCAGCAGATGCAAATTTACCAGGATCAGTTGGTTGTGAAGACCTATTGATGTTGCTGAAAATGTATTCTGGTGTTATGCGGGAGCATTACACAATTATCCCTTTTTCTTTTTTGTCAAACCTGTCACTTTTGATCACCAGGTATTTGTTCTCTTTCAGTTGGAAATGAATCGTGGGGAGTCGCGAGCCATATGAATGTCCTCTGAGTGATGGACAGATTCACAAGAAGTGTACAGACGAGAGGTGTCTCTGTGAACGAAAATAAAGTTTTATCAATTCTGCCTTTTCCTAACTTTTCTCCAGTGTTTTCCTCGTAGTCAGGGAAATATTTTACCACTTATCTGCTCTTCATCTCCTTCAGATTAGTTCTGTGTAATGCTTTTCCCAGCCCCTATCCCAGAGGTTATTATTCAGGAAAAATAAAGAAATCAGATTTCACTTTAATCACAAAAGCCTCACAGCAGTTGGTGTAAACTCTAACACATTAACAGCCTCTCACTGATGCTGGATGGCAGCAGATCACTGGTCACCCGATATCTTGAGGCAGCATGAATTTTTGCCAAATCCAGAATATAACAGAAATCCGTGGCATGTGTCTAAATCGTTAAAGTGCCTTAACTTGGTGGGTCTTGGCTTGCAGCTCCAGTCCTGAGATAAACTCGGAAAAATGTCTCTCTCATTTCGATGCAGTCACGTGGGCAGCCTGAAGTTTGATATGATTTTGAAACAGAAATATTGTTCCACAGATTGTCGACTTTCAACAGCGCTTGATCTTTTAAACTCAAACACACAACTGTGGGGATTCAACCTTGTCACACAGCAAATGTCTTTCTACAGATTCTAATTCAGGTTTTACCGTCGCGATGAATCAAGTGCAAAGTGTCAATCGCGCCATTCAAACTTAAGTCTTCTCAACACTCGCTTCTTGTCCCTGTAGCCACACTCCAATGGAAATACTGGCACTTATGGTGCACTCTAAGCATAAAGAGTAGAAGACAGATGACCGTGGGGAGTTAGATGTAAGATAACATCACTCCACTGATTGTGATGAAACAAAGACTTTATATCTGTCTCCTACATGCTCTGAATGCTCAGGACATTTTCCTTATGGTGTTCACAAGCGCATATTGCATGGTTTAGATACTGGTGGTAAGCACTCAGAGTGTTATTGTGTGTATAAGTGTGTGTGTGTGAACCACAGTCATTACCAGGGAGGCTAATCAAACTCACACTGTCAACACTTCACAATGACTGATTGGGGCTGTCAGTCTGGCTGAGGTTAAGGAGGGCAACAGATTTGGAACAACACACTCAAAATTAGATCAGCTGCCATATTGATCTAGTGTTTAGTGAAATAAGTTGGTCTTGATTATCTATGTACAAGGTCAGGAAACTTGTCCGGACCACAAAAGTTTATAGTTCCACATCGAGTTAAGCCAAAATGCTTTTCGGGTAAAGGAAGGCAACCCAAGCTTGGATGAAGACATACAAAGTACAATGTAAAGCATAAAATCTTTGGAAAGGGAAAAACGTAAGATGTGTAAAACAATGAAAAGCATCAACAAAATCCTGAGACTCAAAAGACGAGAGACTGGTTCAAGCTGACCAACAGGCCACAGTGACTCAGAAATCCACTATTTACAGCTGTGAGGAGCAGGAAAGCTTCACTGAATGCACAACACGTCGAACCTTGAGAGTCTGGAATACGAGGCTCGCACATGGCAGGGTCACAATGTGGCATCGCCAGCATGAATTAATGGACCTGGCCTCCCTTGTGTTAACAGTCCAGGCTGCTGCTGCTGGGGGTGCTGGTGGTGATGATGGTGGTGGTGGTGGAAGGGGTGTGGGAAATGTTTTTTTAGTCACACTTTGGGTATTGTTGTTGACCATGTGCATCATCTTATAACCACATCCTCTAATGGCTCCTTCAAGCAGTAGCATGGCGCTCCTGAGCATATGTGGTCATTTACATACAAGCTTGTACATTCACTTAAATATAAAAGTGTATAAAAGTAAATCCAAGTCAAGTTGGCTCATTGGAATGTACTGGATGACAACCACAGAGACAAATAAACTCAAATACTCTCACTGACTCACGGCGCAGAGTCAAAGTAAAGCAGACTAATTAAATTTGTTCTCAAAGATAATCTGCGGTATCAGTATTACAATTAAAACCATACTGTGCCATATTCATTACCCTTTGATTAGAGTAAAGAGTCATTAGCGCTGGAGGATGGTGAGTACGAGCCCCAACAGGAGAATTAATGGTCCCATTTAAACTGACTCATGAACTTCCGGCTCCGGAAACATTTTCCATAACGTCACAAGAAAACAAGGATCGTCTCTCGCCGCCCTTAAAAAACTCAGGAGTCATAGTTTTCTTTTTCAGTTTTCTTTCCTCTGGTGCGTAGTATAGGAAGATTCTTGGTAAATTGTAAAATTATTTTTTTGACAGATTTTAGTAAAGATCGGCAGATAAACTGAGAACAACCGGAAACACGACTGTGCTTTGTGAAAGCAAGTGTCTGATGTACACTGTAACCTGCAGCAGGTTATTTTTAGCTGATCACACAAAGATCATTGGCGGCAGTTTAAAGCGAGTCCCCGGTGTTTTAACCTCTGATATATAGTAAATGATTTCTGCGAGTGGGTGGCAAATTGCATTACAGGGTGTTGTGTTTATTACAAAACACAACGGAGCTCAGCACCATCAGGATTTTAGTTCACTGCAGATTCACTTGCTTCAGGAGAATGACACAGCCCCCTTTCTGCTGGTCAAAAAAACCACTAACACCCACTAACATCTGTACTCTGTCTTCAATGGGAATGGATAGAAACAGCATTCACTCCCAGTTCAAATGACTCTGCAGGAGACACTGGTTTTTATCAGCTTCGGCTCCAATCAGCAGTGATGGAAACACCCATTTGTTTGTTGAGAATAGAGAGCAACAGAAATGTAGGAGGGGGAACAGGGAGTTGATAACTAGACTCAAAACTAAAGGAGACAATGTGCCCCAAAGCTTTGGAATACATTATTCTGCAACGTCAGAATGAATTAATGTGTGAATGTGTTTAAATCTTGGTTTAACACTCACTTTCCAAAGCATGTTTATTTTTGTATCCTATTAATTATAGCTATCAGTGTTTTCGTTTCAATCGAAATCTAATTTCTTCATTTTTTACAATCCTGTGTTTTGTTGCATCACTGGGTCAGAATAGGAAATCGCCCTCTGTTGTCTCCACCAGGCTGTAGAGTGATTTAGGGTATCATGTTTTTTGAAAAAGCACTACACAAATATTTCGTGCAAAAGACCCCCAGCCAGACTCGGGCCAACGACCTGGCAGCAGTCACATTTCCGGCGTCTCACTCCACTGAACGCAGTTAATTTCCAACCGAAGGGCAATTGTTCTGTGTACCTCGCATCACGTAATTACTAAAACCATTCAGCTTGTCGTACTGTAGGTGGCTGATGCATGTGCTATGATACATGCAGACAAAGCCCCCCCGCTGTGTATATATTGCACTATTGTGCTCCTGTTGTGATCCATAATGATGATTTTATCCAATTTTTTTCGGTAGACTGCTCTTGAAATTTCCTTCCCCCTCAAGTTTCTAGGGCTTCTTTTACTCAGAGAGAGAAACACGTCATATTTTGAAGTCATTTCCCATGGTGTCACATCTCTTACATATGATGCTGAACAGAGAATGGAATAGTGCACATGCTCCTGAACAGAGCCCTCTGACGAGGGGTGGGGGGGTGGGGGGGGCAGCTGCTGCATGGCCACCAGGCAAAGCTCTACAGTTATCTCCTCTCCAACTGTTTCCTTTTGATCTCCCTAATCTGCCATTTAAAGAAGAAAGCATCCAGAGCTGCTGCTGCTGCTGCTGCACACACTTCTTAGCATTTCTATCCAGGCTCACGCTGCACTCTGAGTCTATGTGTGTTTCCATAAGCTTCTCAACTATATCAGAGTATGTTAATGTTTACCACATATAGTACTTCAAACCTGCGATTCGGATTAGAAGTCTACGAGATTAGAAATAACGTGGATAAGTGATCCATTTTTCTTACTTTTTTATTTAAAATTCAGAACACTGGGCTTTAAATGAGGATTATAGTCATTATTTTCTTGACTAAAACATCTATAAACATCTATAAAATGTAAGACAATAGGAAAAAATGCCCATTGCAACCCGAAAATTCCTTCAGGCTCACATTAAAGGACACTGGTGCCGTGTCTGTTCTAATCATGTCTGTTTGGACTGTTTGTTTATCCTGTGGCGATGCCGGTTGCAAGTTTCTTTCTGAAACTGTATCTGCAGTAATTGAGGCACGGCAAATAAAAACCATTGTCGTGAAAATGCTTTTGTCTAAATCGACAACCTCACGTCTCAGTGGCTGCTAAAGAGCGCCGTCTATTCAAAGTCCATTAATGTTGAATGCATCTCGTGTCCAGATTGCACCAAATTAGACCCCGCACCTGCTTGGGCCATTACAATACACTTGCCAAGTGTGAAGCTGATAAGATGGTTCTCAAGATATGCATTCCACATCCAGACACAGAGGAGATTTCTGGAATTATATATATTATTATATATATTAACAAGATTAAACTCGTTTGGTGTTTAATTTGTATCCATTCGGAGGTCAAACTTAGCCGATCTTCTACACGTACCATCAACCTGTGCTGATATAATAAGAGTTTAACTTTGGAAAAACCAAGGTGGTTCTAAATTTAAAAAAACTGTAAATGCAATCAGCCTTTTGTTCCTTTCACTGAAAAAAACAAAACAACCCCAACAACCTACAAATGGCTACAAATCCCCACCCTGCCTTTATCTTTAACAGGCTCCAATTATGCGAGCTAATCTGGGCATATTTCCCTCGGGAGGCAAAGACATAATTGCCAGCAATCTACACAATGATATCAGGGCTGTTCTTGAGTGGCTTTAAAAATGGCTCGACACATCTGGGATGGACGGTGGGGGGGAAGGGGGGGGCGTTGTATGAACTCCACACTTGGCTCCATCATAAAGGGGTCAATTAGAGAAACAAACAGGCCGGGGACTCAATTAGGATGCAGGGGAACCGAGACGGGGGCAGATGGTGCACGGGCAGGAGGACGGAACCTGCCCTTGAGCAAAGATGTGGAAGTCAAACCGCGCACGGTGACACACTCGCATGCATTTAGGCAGACGGAGGACGGAACAGCAGCTATTGTTGCGTTCCCATACACAAGAGGTGCTGACATGCTGTAAGAGTAAACATCAGTCTTACCGAACAGCATCTCCACGAGTTGGGTGATTCCTCCGCTCGCAGCTCTCTCCCGATTCAAGCTTCTGCTGCCTGCGTATCTCCCATCACAGAAGTTCAGCAGAAAACCAACAAAGTGCAGCCGCCTCGTCGCTCACAACCTGCTCTCCCCTCTCTCCTGGATCTATCCCCCCCTCCTCCTTGCACTCTGACTCTCTTTAACTCTTGAGGTGAAACGGCACTCAGTCCTCAGTCCTCCTCTCAGTCAATGACACATCCCGGCTGCGAACCAACCCGCCGCGGCTGAAGGATGACACACATGTGCTTCAATTAAAAGCCTCATGCTCCGCCGATCACGGCGCCCCTCACGAAAAGGAGCGGGGAAAGAAAAGAGGCTGCGAGAGTGTGTATGCCTCTGTGTATGTAAAGAGAGAGAGAGAGAGAGAGAGAGAGAGAGAGAGAGAGAGAGAGAGAGAGAGAGAGAGAGAGAGAGAGAGAGAGAGAGAGAGAGAGAGAGCGAAAGAGCAAGAGAGTATGAGGGAAAGAGGGTGAAGAGCTGAGAGAGGGAGAGAGAGCTGGAAGAGGACTGGCTATTAACAAAATGAACATCCCACAACACCCACATCTCCCCCTCTTCTGCTTCTTCATCTTCCACTTCTTCTCCTCCTCCCCCCCCCCCCCCCCACCAGCACTCTTCACCATTCAGGGTTCCCACCTGCCTGCTCCCTTAAGGACACTCAAATGTAATTTTCTTCCTGTCATGAGAACAACAGGCGTCGTTTATCAGCCTGTTTCCATTCTGTGACACTTGTGCTCATGATGCAGCTGTGCGCCACTCACATTAAAATGACACAGGCCACGTGAACTGAGGTTATTGAGCGTCGTTAAGTGTTTGTGATCAGTGATTGTCAGATTCACTTTGATTATAAATAATTAGTTCTGCAGCCATAATAGATTTTTTCTTAACTGGGTCTGAAATAATCGCTGTCGTCATCAAACAGCCTGTGTTGCGGTGCTCAAACCCAATGTAATTTTTTTTTAATCATTTTTAGAGTAAATCATCTTATTTTGACCTCCACACCACACATTGATAAATATTTATAATATCTAATACTTCACGCAAGGGCCTGAAGTGGTTATAATGTTGTATTTTGGGATGCAGAGCCAGAAGAGGTAAAAGATAAATCTGAATATTCAAAGTGACTGTGTATCGTCTCCTGCAAGATGGGAACTGTGGCCTCCAGAGACAATGAGAGGTTAATTGTAAATGTTAAGTGTAACAATAGAAGGAGGTAGAAAGAAAGAACTGTCCTATAGAATTCATGTTTATATCCCACACATTTCGAACCATTAGAGAGACAAACAACATCGCATTCACTGCAATGGTCAAATCTAGAGTCTATTTAATCTGCAGGTATTTGGACTGTGGGGGGAATCTAAACTAGGATTCGAACCAAGAACTTTCTTCCTGCAAACCGCTGCACCACTCTATTTCTGTTGTGAAGGAAAACAATGGCAACTGGTTTATATTTTCTGATAATATAATGAGGGAATGTTAACTAATATTTCACTGAACATAGTAAAATGTTTATAGACAACAAATAGTTTTTCTGCCAAAATATTCTACTGATTAAAGTATTTTTTTTGCACTTATGTTACCAACACAATAAACTCAGAAAAATATAATGGAGACAGAATTTATCGAGCCAGCAGTTGACAGACAACACCTCAGATTTGTTGAACATTAGTCATAACACAGCTCTGGTCATATCAGTCCATTTGTATAAAGATGTGTTTTTCTGAGGTTTTGTTTCACACCTTTAAAGGGGCAGCGTGTGGGGGTTGTTATGAAAAGTCTGGAGGAAGTTTGCGAAGAGAAATGGACGATAACACAAAAAAGAAACAAGGGAGCGTTCACGGACGTTGTCAAATAAGCGGAAACGCGACGAGGTGAAATGAAACGTGAAATGAAGACAGAAACCAAAACAGTATAAATTCAATCTGTTGTTTGATAGATCAGTGTTATTGCTATGCACCGTAACAATATAACGTTTGTAGTCTGTTGGTTATTGGTATAGTTTCATTTACATTGCTACAGATACATACTGTGATCTCTTAATGTCTAAGATCAGAGTTGTAATTGTTGAGACAGCAGAGATGTATGCGTTTTTATTTGTTTTGCTCTGTGAACTGAGCAGATGGAGCAGATTGTTGTTCACCTAATAGTCTGCTCATTTTCCTGACTAATCTGTTCATGATTGTTCTGTCGATGCTGCAGAGCAGAGTTGCAGCCTGGGATCCGTGTTTCCTCGTCACGCTCCGCCACAACCCAAACAGGCCATTTCATATATGAATAAGGCATTTTACTGCTCTGTGCAAGATGTTTACCTTGCAGGGCTCCAGATGCATTGTAATTTGCACAGAAATGGTCTTTGCATTTCCACTGGGAAAAGATCTGAGGAGAATATTCTAAATTTCGAGCCGATTTGCCGCAGCTTCGACTTTCAAGATCATTTCTTTTACTGTTGCAGCAGCAATTTTGTTTTGGGGTTGTGTTTTTTACTCATATGCAGCAGTAGAAAAAAATCTACGCCTGCCTTTGCAACAGTTGTCCAACAACTGGCAGCTTTAAAAGATTTAGCTCAAACTATGACACATTGTTCAGGGATAATCACAGCTCATAAGTGAAATGCTTAAAGGGTGTGATGCCTCATAATGGACCGATACTTTCATCGCATCCTGTGCAGTGATGGAAGGTGAATAAGTATTTAAACTATGATAAGTACATTTCATTTTCAATGTACTATGTAATATTTAATCACATTTCAAAGAGAAATTATGCAATACTACACCACTCAATTCATTTTGAAAACTATTCCAGCTATTCAAAGGGAGTATTTGTCCTATATTAGAACAATAGAGCAGTTTTCAATGTGTGAGTCTGCAGGTGATGCAACACATGTTCCTGCCAATGGTTTCACACTAGTGCGCTGATCAACAGGTGGCGTCACTGTGGTACAGGTAACGCAGCCAAACGCCAACAAAGACGGGAAAGAAGAGAAGACTGCAAGATGGTAAACATGGAAGGGAACAATGTAATAAAACTACTCAAAAGCAATGTGACAATAGGTATAAAGTATAAATATACATAAAGTATCATTTAAGTTTAGCATGGATGAATATATAAATTTTACTTTAAATTATCTATATTTCTTACAGCTTGCCACAGCTTTCAGGTCCTTTCACATTAGCATGAGACATTTGCTTCAAAATGGGCAGCTGTGCTTTTAGTTTTTGAAGAAGACGATTTTAACTGCATCTGAAAACTCGACTCGCTCCAGATGCACATTGGTTTTGATTTGTGGAGGCAACACGGAGGCTTGAATGCCGCAGACGGGAGGGGGGGGGGGGGGGGGGCAGGCCTTCAGTGCATTGTTATTCATTCCACAGTCACTATAATCACTTCAAATAAACACAATTATTCTCACAGTCTCTATAGAAAAACCAGGCCTTAAATGTCACAAGTGTTGTGGAGATACACACATATACATTCACACTGTTTCACGGCTTGTGTCTGCCCTGTGTGCTCCTAGCTGGCTCCTTGTCCACTTGAATAAGTGTGGTGTGGAAGCACAACACTGACGAACCCTGACAGTTTTACACTTGATTTCGGGCTGCTGCATTCAAATGAAAGAGCAGGGAGTCGGCCTGGAGCACAACGGTCATCTGGCTGCAGATCTACTGAGCATTGGCTGTGCGAACCTCATTTCACCAACAGACTCTGCATGTAAATACATGACAGCTACTTATGATAATCACAGACTCAGAGAGTAAAGACAGGGAGATAGAACACGAGAGGGCAATTATTGAAAAAGCCTGTTTCTCCAAAGTCCACTCCCTGCAGAGCTGTGCATATAGCAACACTTAAGATACGAATGCAACCATAAAAATCACAATTTCATCTAAAAACATAAAATTTCAAAAAATCCAGTCGATATGGATCTAGCATTGTTCGAGTTAATTCTCAAGGCTTCAGATACATTCAGCGACTGCTCAGGCCACGTGACTCTGCTGCACATGCAGGGTAATGACTCACAAACAACCCCAACGCACTGTCATCCAGAATACTGAATACTGAGCAGGAACTCCACTGGTTTCACTCGAGTCTAAGATCCAGGTACAGCTCCCCGAGTAATCTGTGACCCGTTTAGATGACACAGCCGTTGGGAATACTGTACAACAGGCGTCTGCTTTATGGTGATCAGGATTTAGATTTAGGTGCTGTAGGCGGCCACGGAGTGTTACAAATTTGGAAATGGGGAACCAGCCACCATCCCCTTCCCCCCGTGTATCTGCATCTCCAGATTACCCCCTCTCTCTCTCTCTCTCTCTCTGTCTCTCTCTGTCTCTCTCTGTCTCGCTCTGTCTCGCTCTCTGTCTCTCTCTGTCTCTCTCTCTGCAGGCCTTCACACTGTGCAGACGTATCGTTGATGACAGATCGACTGACATCTTGAAAATCGCTGCTTTTTCTCTGCAGCCTCTGTCACAGCAAATGAAACAAGGTCAAGAAAGCACCAATCTCCAGCTGATAAATGTCCTATTTTGCAGCTCACACAATAATATACTGTATTTCCGCCTGCAGGGGCTTTTTTTTTGGAAACATGCATCTACAGTGTGTTGGTAAACGAGAGAAGCAATTCAAAAGATTTTCCATTTGTGAGGGGGAGGCATTTGTGCAGGAAGAAAAAGGCTTAATTTTCTCTTTCAGTGGGGAAATTGTTATAAATGGTACAGGAAATGTAGGTCAACTCTCTGACTTCCGATGTACGAGAAGGTCTAACTTTGAAAAAATCCAATCAAAGACGAGTCAGGGTACAGTCACGTTACACTTTTAACCAGAGGTGGATTAAATTACATAATTCAATCTGCAGTGACTGCACCAAAAATAATAAATATCAATCAAGTTACAGTCTTTAAGGAAATCTGTGATGTTAACTATGCAAAGTGGCCCCTGGGAAATTTTAACCAAGTCTGGAAAGAAAAAGCTGTATAGGGACAATAAATCTAATTTGTCTTACTGCTGCTCCATGTCAGGCACATTCAATACAACTGCAAATATGAAGGGAACATACCAAAACACATTTATTAGTCTTTGACAGGATGAATAATCTGTCCATTTATCAATGACAACACCAGTGACAGTTGTGGTTTCTCCAAAGGGAAATGGACATGATGGAAGATAAAGGAGAGAGCAAGGTCCGCAATGTCTCCACATGAGACCACATTCAAATTCTGTAGATCCACATACTGCAGATTCATAAACATCAGTCCCAATAAATATGTCTGATTTTAAAATGTAAATCCCTGAATTATTCCCCAAGAAATCATGTAAAAGTTGAGAATATTAAAGACAATTAAAATAAATAACTGGATATGGCTTCATGTCACCGATTGAAGCTGAACTGTAGCAAATTTACAGAAAACTAGAAAAAGCACAAACCCCTGAACTGAACAGTATTGGTCCTGAAGCTTAGTGAGGAGAGCAGGAGGTGCAAAGGGCTTTTCTCCCGGCCTCTTTTCAGAAGAGCCACTGTATGCTTTCAGTTTAGCAATCGCTTCATGCAGCTAAATAAAAGGGAAAGTTAGTTCAGCTGTGAGAAGGGAACGGGTATTATTAGGCTGGTGTCACTGCAGCACAGTCTGCATTATACTAACAGTCACCTTAATGGACTTGGCTCGTCCTCCCTTCCTCCTCTCCACTGTGAAATAGACGGCCGGGAAAATGGCTCGCTGAGAAACCAGTTAGTGAGACACTGTTCGAGGACTGAAAATTGATTATTTGGAAACATGAATATGGCAGAAGAATCTTCCAAATAGAATTGAAATGTCCTGTCTATGGTTTAGTTGCATTTGCTTTTTTTTGTTTCACCAAATAAACCAATGCTGGGCTAATTTAAGTCCAGGCCAGTGGTTTGCTCTGCTGCTCAATTTGTCTGTGCTGTTGTCAGATTCACAACGACCCAAACAAAATGGGTCAAATCCTGTACGGTTCATTTAACCGGTTCAAACACGGCAGGTGTTCAAACCGCTCTGCGTCCGGCACTTGTGTGGAAATGAGAGCCCGTTTTCCCCGAGGGACCAACACTCGCTGCCAATGAGCCAGTTCCTTCTTAACTATCAATTAGGGGATGAGATGGCTTTGACATTGTGGCCTGCAGGAGGTCGAGGGTTTACAGCGAGGATGGATGATGTAGATGCAGAGCTAATATTTTGACGTCTTTTTTTGCAAAATACTCTGGTGTTAATTTCTTGTGTCTAAATATATCTACATGTCTTTGTTTGCAGCAGAATCCTTGTTTCAGAGAAATTTGGGCAGAGTTTCATCTGAGAGAACAAATCGCTTCCTGCTGTCTTGCAGGTAATCTGGAGCAAAATGGAGTTCTCATTAGAAAAGATAAATAAAAAATAAATAGAAACGACTCTCTCAGTTTGTTTTGAGACGGTCAGACACTGACATCATTCCACACACACACACACTTCTAACCATAGACTGTTAATAAAAACAAGTCTGCAGACAACATTTAGCAAACAAACAATAAAAAGTGACAGTATGAAGTAGAACTGTTGGAGGAGGACTCACTAATGACAAGGAATAACTCTGAAATAGCTCTGAAGCCTTAACACAGGACAAGAGAACAGCCCATTCCAAACAAGCAGCTTGAGAAATGGGCAAAAGCGACATCACATATTTCACGTCAGGCTCAAACGGTGTCACTGCGTTTTAGTTCATAAATTGTGAAAGATAAAAGGAAAGTAATTATTCGTGGTAATCAAAAACAAGATATTTAATGAATACTTTGAATATTAAATGATGAAATAAATTAATTTCCAAAAATATAGCAAAGAAACACTCAGCTGTGTATTAAATAACATTGTAGGTCAATACGGGTAATTTTTAACCCATGTTGTGCCTTAGAAGGGGTTTGCATAGCCTCTGTATCAAAGGGTTAAAGAAGATATATTTAGGTCCCCATTACATCAGCTATACCTGTACACACACACATCAAAGGATGAAATGCCTATAATCTTGAACAATATAGAACATTCTACACATAGATACGACTGCAGCATCTTACTCACACCATTTCCTACTGATTACCACTTGGCTTACGATTGGCAGGAGGAAAAGAGGTCAACCAGCAACAAACAGCGAAACAATAAGATTGATCCTGATTCAAACCTATAACCATGGACTACATCGGAAGAACTGCTGAGCAGGTCAAAGCTGATTGCCAGGCCCATGGTCGCCAAAACCGAGAGTTGACAGGGGACAAGGCCCACGAAAAGTTGGGCAAATTGCAACCCCTGGAAGGAAGCTACTGCTACACGAATGAAGGAGTATGGCAGGAGGAGGATGGGGAGGAGGAGAGTGACTTGGATGAGGACACGCAGCAGTCTGAGGATTCCGAAGAGGACAGTGAAAGCCTCAGCACTTCAAAGATCCTCACTGAGACAGACCTCCAAAGATATTACAAGGAGGTGCAGGAGGCTTATATTATCAAGCAGCAGATGTTTGCTTCGGAGCTGCAGTTTGAGAGGACAAACAATGTTCTCCCAGATGAACTGGAGAAACTTACAGCTTCAAACAATGAGACGAGTCAAAGGTATGAAGCAGAAAACCTCAGAGCCGGGCAGCAGGCCAGCCACCTGAAGGCTGAGTTTGAGCAAGACGAGTCTCAGATGCACTCCTTCCAGGATGAGCAGAACTTCCTCCGTCTGCAGATGATGGAGGAGATGAGATGTCTCCGCAAAAGTGCTGCTGAGGAGAAAATGCTTCTGCAGAGAGAAGTGGAGGAACTGAGAGCTTCAAACAATGAGATCAGTCAAAGGGCTGAAGCGGACAACCTCAGAGCCGGGCAGCAGGCCAGCCGCCTGATGGATTTGCTTGAGCAAGACGAGTCTCAGATGCACTCCTTCCAGGCTGAGCAGAACCTCCTCCGTCTGCAGATAATGGAGGAGATGACATGTCTCCGCATAAGTGCTGCTGAGGAGAAAATGCTTCTGCAGAGAGAAGTGGAGGAACTGGCTTCTCAACTCTCAATGAAGAAGGAGAGAGAGGATGTCAAGCATCAGGAGTGGCAGGAGGAAAGGGATGAGGAGAAGCAGGAGGAGAAATGGGGGGAGCTGCAGGAGGCTCATATAATCAAGCAGCAGATGTTTGCTTCGGAGCTGCAGTATGAGAGGAACACAGTCAAGGCTCTCCTAGATGAACTGGAGACACTAAGAGCTTCAAACAAAGAGATCAATCAAAGGGCTGAAGCGGAAAACCTCAGAGCAGGGCAGCAGGCTGAGAGCCTGATGGCTTTGCTTGAGAAATACGAGTCTCAGATGCACTCCTTCCAGGCTGAGCTGGACCTCCTCCGTCTGCAGACGATGGAGGAGATGAGATGTCTCCGAAAAAGTGCTGCTGAGGAGAAAATGCTTCTGCAGAGAGATGTGGAGGAACTGATTTCTCAACTCTTACTGAAAGAGAGAGAGCCTGTCAAGCATCAGGAGTGGCAGGAGGAGATATGGAGGGATCTGAAGGAGGCTCATATAATCAAGCAGCAGATGTTTGCTTCGGAGCTGCAGTATGAGAGGAACACAGTCAAGGCTCTCCTAGATGAACTGGAGAAACTAAGAGCTTCAAACGAAGAGATCAATCAAAGGACTGAAGCGGACAACCTCAGAGCAGGGCAGCAGGCTGAGCACCTGAAGGCTGAGCTTGAGAAAGACAAGTCTCAGATGCACTCCTTCCAGGCTGAGCAGGACCTCCTCCGTCTGCAGATGATGGAGGAGATGAGAAGTCTCCGCAAAAGTGCTGCTGAGGAAAAAATGCTTCTGCAGAGAGAAGTGGAGGAACTGACTTCTAAACTCTCAATGAAAGAGAGAGAGGATGTCAAGCATCATGAGTGGCAGGAGGAGATATGGAAGGATCTGCAGAAGACTCATATAATCAAGCAGAAGAGGTTTGCTTCGGAGCTGGAGTATGAGAGGAGCACAAACAAAGCTCTCCTAGATGAACTGGAGACACTAAGAGCTTCAAACAATGAGATCAGTCAAAGGGCTGAAGCGGACAACCTCAGAGCAGGGCAGCAGGCTGAGCACCTGAAGGCTGAGCTTGAGAAAGACAAGTCTCAGATGCACTCCTTCCAGGCTGAGCAGGACATCCTCCGTCTGCAGATGATGGAGGAGATGAGATGTCTCAGAAAAAGTGCTGCTGAGGAGAAAATGCTTCTGCAGAGAGAAGTGGAGGAACTGACTTCTCAACTCTCACTGAAAGAGAGAGAGGATGTCAAGCATCATGAGTGGCAGGAGGAGATATGGAGGGATCTGAAGGAGGCTCATATAATCAAGCAGCAGAGGTTTGCTTCGGAGCTGGAGTTTGAGAGGAGCACAAACAAAGCTCTCCTAGATGAACTGGAGACACTAAGAGCTTCAAACAATGAGATCAGTCAAAGGGCTGAAGCGGACTACCTCAGAGCCGGGCAGCAGGCCAGCCACCTTAAGGCTGAGCTTGAGAAAGACAAGTCTCAGATGCACTCCTTCCAGGCTGAGCAGGACCTCCTCCGTCTGCAGATGATGGAGGAGATGAGATGTCTCCGCAAAAGTGCTGCTGAGGAAAAAATGCTTCTGCAGAGAGAAGTGGAGGAACTGACTTCTCAACTCTCACTGAAGAAGGAGAGAGAATGGCAGGAGAAAAGGGATGAGGAGAAGCAGGAGGAGAAATGGGGGGAGGAGCAGCAGGAGAAAGAGGAGGATAAATGGGGGGAGGGAGCAGGAGGAGGAGAGCCTGTGGACAAACCTGCCTACCTGGAGTCCCTCTCTGATGCCCTCCCTGCTTCAGAACCTATGGAGACTGAGTTGTCTGAGGAGACGCCCAAAAAGAAGAAGTCTTCAATCTGGAAAAAAATCAGACAGCATCTGGGACTGAGGAGGAGGAAGAATCAACCTCACGACTGATTCACACCTCACACTTGTTCACCTGTGTTTCTCCTGCATGAAATCAGGTCTGAGAGGAGGAATTAAAAATGCTATTAAATGTATTTAAGTGATATAACATACATAATGTATATGTATATTATATGATGTTAAAAAATATTAAAGATTACAATTATCTCATGCATATTGCTTCATTTAAGAATTGTTCATTCGTTTTTCAGTTGAGTTTTTAACCTCACCTAACCTTAACATAAACCTGAACCTTAATCCAACCGAACCTATAACATACATTTAGCTAATTATAACCTTAACTACTCCTTGCTTAATGCTACCCTTTAACTAAACCTTATATAGCCCTTAACCTGAAAGTAACGCCTAACCGTAAAACACATCTTCACATTAAAATATAATGACATATAAGTCTTTTTCCTCACTTTCACCTGACTCGAGGCGCGCACACACACACACACACACACACACACACACACACACACACACACACACACACACACACACACACACACACACACACACACACACACACACACACACACACACACACACACACACACACACACACACACACACACACACACACACACACACACACACACACACACACACACACACACACACACACACACACACACACACACACACACAGGAGAAAAATGGAAACTCCAGACAGAATAGCTGGGATTTGAACCCGGTACCATCTCGCTGTGAGGCCTGTTTTCCGCCTTAGTGTATATCATATAAACACAACAAACTTTTAATAGTGTAAAATAACTCAAACTTTAGAAAAACACTTTCAGAAACGTCTCCTCTCTCACACACACTCACCAGTCACCTCCATCCACTTGGAGGAACAGTATCAACATTCCCACAGGTGTCTGCTCCTGCACCACAGAGTCGGCCACTGACCCAGATTCCTACTGAAGCGTGTTAAAAAATCACCAGGCTTGAACTTTTAAGTATGAATGATGATGCACAAAGGCCATTATCTGACACAGAAGAAGTCGATAACATTCTGACGATAACAAAATGAGGCCGAGATAAGGGAGACATTAAACAATGGATAAAGTAATAATCTAATCTGGTGGAAATATGTGTGGCGAGTCCACCGAGCGGGGACAGAGTCATAAATCAACATTAAACATGTCATTTTATTGGCCGGTTGTTGATGAGAGGCTTTTTTTTTTTCTCCTTCCTGCCTGATCAAGCTGGTCACTGCGGCGGAGTGACAGGTGGTGGAGAGTGAAGGTGATTTATGGCCTCTCGTACAAACAGGTGTGCAGAAAATGCTCGGAAACGGCGAAGGGGGGTGGTGGGGGAGGGGGTGTTGTGAAGCAGCAAATGTATTCTGAGCACATAACGCCTGCTCGAGTCGGCACGTTTACTAGATCACAGCTGAGGAGAGAGAGAGAGAGAGAGAGAGAGAGAGAGAGAGAGAGAGAGAAAGAGAAAGAGAAAGAGAGAGAGAGAGAGAGAGAGAGAGAGAGAGAGAGCGCTTCAAGTCAAAATAGATAAACACCTGAATGAACTGTTTAGAGTGATGCTGCGTTCCAAGAGTCCGGGTGAGCACAGCCTCGTCGTGACATTCGAGACCTCAGGTGTCAGATGTTTCTGAAAGCTCTGAGGTCTGATGTGTTCGCTTTCAGAAGGACACAGAAGTTCATTTTTCATAGGATGGTAAAAGTTGATATAGTGTAATTTTTTTTCCGTGTGCAGTTTGTCTGTGTAGCTGCCAAATACGCCGATATAAATTGCCGAATAAATGCCAAAGGGGAAAAAAGAGCTTTTATCTTTTCGTTCGTCTACAAACTTGGGATCTTTTTTGTTTCCTATGCATCATTAGGTTGTAACAATTTCTGAATATGCAAAATGTCTCGATGTGAAGAAGCATGAGAATCAGTGTGTGTTCATATATTGTCGGGAGGATATGGAAAATTTGTTCCCTGGGAAAATTCACGTGAACGCCGTCTCAAATGTAAACAACACGGAGGAAACTCAGCGAAAATGGTCGATAATTTAGAGAGTAGCTGATGTCATCACTTATAAACCAATTAACATAATTCTACAATCAATTATAAATAATAGCTTCTAATGTGACTCTGTTAAAATGCACGTCACCTATATGTCGCTATGTTTTTTTTGTCCCTTTTCTTTGCTCTTAGTTATTATGCAAATATTGGTTGGAGCTATACAATTATTATGCAAATGTTCTAACACATATATAAAACATATTGGTGACAGCGTTTCCACATTTCCACCTCAAAGCACATGAAAACGCTGAAGACAAAAACAATTTCACACAGCAGAATCTTTTTCTTTCA